>NW_027466831.1:240000-825000 GCF_046128005.1 Genypterus blacodes
TTTTGACTCCGGCCCCCTCAAAACATCCAAGATTCAAGATTAAGGTGTTTGTCATCCCTACAGAATAACAGGATCAGACAGAGTATAGTCCAAATAGTCCAAATATATCATTTTAGTGTCACCAGTAAGAAGGCAAAACCTCAGCTTGTCATCTGTCAGAGAGGACAATGGTTTGCTGCTTGGCCCTTCCTCTCTCTCTATCTGTGTGTGTGTGGGTGTGGGACAGTAGGTGGGTCAGCAGTTAGACACTTGTGGGAGGATGAAGTGATCATCTTGTGTCATGCTGGGTTTTGAGCTTTGAGCTACATGTACATCATCATCATCCCCAGCGTCCCCCCTCCACATTTTCTTTTAGTGTTCTGTAACCAAGACCGCTGACACAAGGTATCACTTCCTGTTCCTCCATGTACCTTTAGAGTTTGTTGTTTACAGAAAGTTAGTGTTGTTTATTTTGTCTATTTGATGTAATCATCTGTTTTGCATGTTGCATGTTGCATGCTGTGTTTTTGTGCTTTATGTCCAGCCGTGTGTGTGTGTGTGTGTGTGTGTGTGTGTGTGTGTGTGTGTTTCAGGTTGTTAGGTTGAGATTTTAACCTGTAATTTCCTTTTATTTTCTAGTTCTCTCTTGTGTTGTGTTGTTATGATGTCCACACCTGTCTAATGTATTTATATGCATGGTTCATTTATAAAGCGATGACTCGGCTAAAATGATTTAATTTGACTCAACAAGATGTTAATTTGAGAAATATAACGCCAGCAGCCAAGTTACAACAAACATCAATCACACAACTGCACGATCATTTAATTCAGAATATAAATCATCTTCTCTTTGATTTAAAATGGTGTAATATTCCTTTAAACGTGTCCCTCTTTCTTGTCACTTCCTGTCCAACTGTTTCTTACGTTCATCGCATTGAGATCTGGTGTCAGACGCTCCCTTGTTACGTTTGCTATTTTTGCAATCACTCTCCAGTTCACAATGGGGATATCCTCTCTCTCTCTCTCTCTCTCTCTCTCTCGCACACACACTCACTCACAATCTCACACACACACACACATGTCTTATTTCATTAGCATTGTTTTTGATATCGGGGGAATAAAATGGTTGTGGTGAGAGTGCATGTAAAATGTTGCTGTTCAGTGCCTTTTCTCCACTCGGGCTGACACTCTGTTGCTTCTCTCTCTCTCTCTCTCTTTCTTCCCCTTGTTCTTTATTGGATGGGACCCCTCTGCTCTCTGCCAATCACATTAGGAGCTTGATGAGGTACTGATGTTTCCCCTTCTGGTAGAACAGCTGTAGACACATAGAATAATACCACAAAATCTCTGATAGTTCTTTGCTAAATATGTATATACCGTATATTATCTGTTATACTGTGTATGATGTGTTGTCGTGTTTTCTTAGAGTTGCGTCTTTGTTGTGTTTTATAGTTGGCAGACGACCGGATGGCGCTGGTGTCAGGGATCAGTCTGGATCCTGAAGCGGCCATCGGCGTCACTAAAAAGCTGCCACCCAAATGGATTGAGGGGGTGGATGAGGTAAAAGAATGAATTCATCAAGAATTGGTCCAGAAATGAGCTTCAATATGCCTAAGTAATAACACCTGAGTGCATCGTGACCTTTACTTTCCTCAAAGATCATCCTGAGTATCCTGGTTTTTAATGCCGGTCTTCTGTTGTCATTAACTGCCAAGCGTTCCCTTTCAGATCCAATACGAAATCACACGGGTGCGGCAGAAGATGAAGGAGCTGGCTTTGCTTCACGACAAGCACATGAACCGTCCCACGCTGGATGACAGCAGCGAGGAAGAGCACGCCATAGAAATCACCACTCAGGAGATCACACAGGTACACAGCCCGAAGCAGGAGATGCAGTCGGAGGAACCGCGTCCAATATGGCTTCACACAACCTTGAGTTTTTCAATATGACGGTCCTTCTGTGTGTTCGTTTCCGCTCGTAGATGTTCCACCGGTGCCAGCGGTCCGTGACGGGTTTGCAGACTCGCTGTGGCCACTGCACCGAGCAAGAGGAGCGGCTGCTGAGGAACGTGGTCTGCTCTCTGGCACAGAGCCTGCAGGAGCTCTCCCTCAACTTCAGACACACACAGTCCAGCTACCTAAAACGTACAAACTGCACTCAATCACCTCACACACATTTTTTCACTCAACACCTTCCTGACATTGTCACAGTAAAAGTGGAAACTATAAATCCAAAAATGTACTATTCTACATTTTTCTTTTGATGTGTTTGTAATCGGATGTCACTTCTTTGTATTCCAGGGATGAAGAATCGTGAGGAAAGATCAAAGCACTTTTTTGACTCAGGGCCCCTGATGGAAGAGGATGAGGATTTAGCTCTATATGAGAGGGTGAGTTCAGATAGAGCAATTAGAAAAGCCTGGAAAAGTTCATTTAATTCACTAATTCAATTCAGAAAGTGAAACTCTCATATATATTATAGATTCATTACACACAAAGTGAAATATTTCAAGCCTTTATTTGTTTTAGTTTTGATGATTATGGCTCACAGCTCATGAAAACCCCACGTTCAATATCTCAGAATGTTAATATTGTGAAATGTTCCAATATTGTAGCCTCATGGTGTCACACTCTAATCAGCTCGTCAACTCAAATCACCTGTGCAACGGTTTCCCGAGCCTTTAAATTGTCTCTCAGTCTGGTTCAGTCGGCTACATAATCATGGGGAAGACGTCCATCTTGTAACGTATTGAGCTGCACCTGTATATGAGACTATGAGCCAAAGAGCCTAACAGGTCTGTGAACATTCAGATGTGAGCACTGCTGGCTCAGGTGTTGCCCGCGGAGGACTGGAATCTGGATTAATAATTTAAAAATGAACTTTACAAGTCGGGTGATCCGGTTTCAGAACGTGATGGATCCGTCCCATTTAACCGGTCAAAGGGCTCCCCCGCTGATCAAATCTACACACACACACATACACACACACACGCCATATTCCGGGTTTATGAAAATGATCATTAAGAGGTTTAGAACTAGTCCAGAGAAGGACAGGTGTAACTGACCTTTTAATGAATCCCCAGTTCCACTTAGGTGAGCCAGTGAGCACAATAAAAGGATTCTGGCTGGGGAACCGAAATGGAACCCAGCCGCTGTTGATGTTAAACTGTGTGTGATGAGCCTGAATGTCTGCTGTCAGATTAGTTATTTTGTGTTTCACTCTGCTATCACAGTGCTTCCTGCCGTCTGTCCAAATATTCATTTCCATTTCTATTTCATTTGGTCGAGTTAAATATAAGTGGCCATTTTCAAGACGGTTTGTTTTCCTTTTCAAAATGTCATTTCTAATCACTTTATCCGTCTTTATTATTGTCCTGATTTACCACACCTGACTGACCTTTGTGCGGTCTAACACAGCGTTTCCCGTCTTCTCTGTCAGGGCTTCACAGACGACCAGCTGATGATGGTGGAGCAGAACTCGGTTATGGTGGAGGAGCGGGAACGGGAGATCCGGCAAATAGTGCAGTCCATCTCAGACCTGAATGAGATCTTTCGGGACTTGGCCGGAATGGTGGTGGAGCAGGTATTTGAAGCAGTGCTGACACTTTGGATTCATGAAATTCAACACATACACGTCATTTCGAAGCAGATTCAGGTTTGGAAAGTGCTGCACTTAGTCGCAACACAATAGTATCTTTGTCTAATATGAATGATCTGCAGCTAAGAGGATAGAATAGAAACTCTCCTTGCTGATAACATTCCCTTTTCCTCTTGAAGGGCACAGTTCTGGATAGAATCGACTTCAACGTGGAGCAGGCTTGTGTCAAAACAGATGAAGGAATGAAACAGTTACAAAAGGTAAACATTTACAACTGAGTGGTTATGTAATTGTGTATTACACCTGAACATTGAAGTTACACGGAGCGGACACATATTGAGACTGTCTCATCCTTTAAAGTGAGGGATGTATTTGACCCACCCTTGGTTTCCTTTGCAGGCGGAACAGTATCAGAAGAAGAACAGGAAGATGCTGGTCATTCTGATCCTCTTTGTCATAGTCCTCGTTCTAATTATTATTCTTTTCGGAACAAAATTCTAACTCTGCATTCCTCTGCTTTTGTTTTCTGTGTGGGTGTTTGTTGTGCATCTGCGTGGACGTGGAGAGTCTCTGCTCTAAAACAAAGCTGAGTGCAGTTAGTACCCACCAGGGAACGTTCCAAGACTTCCACATGCGTGTTTGAAGGAGCAGTTTGGAGTGTTTACCGGTTGACTTTTAATGAAAGAAACAATCATCTGTATGATCCCTTTATGTTTTCTTGACTGGCACACAAACGCCAAGTGACTCTGAACCATTTGTCGATCACGACCATGCTGACAGACCTGCATCTTTAAAAAATACTACAAAAAAAAACTTTATGTACACTTAAAGCAGAGCTTTCTCTGCTTGAACTTGGAGCCTGACATGTGATGCATCATCAGTCATTGTTGCAGATGTTGTTGTTGAGAGGAAGATGAAGATGCAAGGAATGAATGTTTGCATACCTGACACATACATTTAATTTATTTTCAGCCCAACTACAAAAATGTTTTGCATCAGTATTGTCCCCTGGTATAAGGAAGTGTTTTACACCACCTGTACTCCAAAATCACGCACGATTCACTCCGCACTTTCCATGAAGTGCTTTTTTTTTTATGGTCCTTGCATTAAGTGCTACCTTTTTAACTCTTGCAGTTTGCACATATTGAGGCCTGGGGGGTTCTGTTATGGATGTAATACTACTGTCATCTGTACGATGAAAATAATTATTTATTTTTTAATAATGAGCTTCACAAGTTGTTCTCTCTCTCAGCCAGAGTGACTATGTCAAGTACAACCTGTCTGTCGTCTAAACCCAACAGTTACTTTGTCCACTGAGGATACTAGTGCTGTCCAAAAGTATGAGCCGGACACATATGGACACATGACGTGTTTGTTCACTGTGTTGAAACTTCTCTACATGTTGTAGTGTTCTATAAAGACTGATACGCTGTAATGAAGAGCTTTATTTGACATATCTTGTATACTTGTTAAATCATTATTGTCATTGATGTGAATTTCTGTGTGAACATGGTTATGTCTTAGTGAAACTCTACAGAGGTTTTGTTTTGTATGTCAAACAGAACTGTTGGGGAGAGAGCTGACTTTTATAATAAACCTGCAACACAAAGAATCCAGTTGTCTCTTTTAAGTGCAGGAGTGACTATTATGCTCCACACACAGGCTGAGTCTAACATTAGGGCAGGGATGATAAGGCACTGATTTCTGATTTCATTGTCATAAAGATGACGCTCATCACTTTATTTTATGTTTTAGTTCAAACATGTACTTGTACAATATGTAACAAACAACTTCAACTTGTACTTAAGCTTGTTTTTTTTCACTAAGTTAATACAACTAACAATTTATTAGTACTAATCAGTATTGATACTAATCCAAGGAGAGCATCATGTTATTCTCAGAATTAATATGCTTATAACAATATAGAATGCCATCCAAAGTTTTTGTATTGTGTAGGTTATTTCAGAGTTATTTCAAAAGCATAGAGCGCCTCAGTGATTGACGTCGAGTTAAACGTAACATGAACTGTCTCAGATATGTGAGAGCCTCTTTCTTCAGCACATAGCTTCAGTTAGCTCACACTGCTAACGTCATGTGAGACAAGTCAACAGCTGCTGCACACATGTGGTAGCTTTAACTGTGCTGCGTGGATGTGGCATTTACTGACTATATGACCTTATATTGATCTCACTACCATGTCCTGTGGTCTAGATGAAGACTGTCCGTTTCCCGCAAATGATGATCTGTTTGACGACACATTTGCTGTGCACGACGTGTACAAATTCATGGGCGAGGAGCTGAAGATCTGTCAGCTCTTCGGAGCGAACCTCGGCGTGGCTGCGCCGGTGTGGGAAGCTGTAAGACTCGACTGGGACTCGTTTTAATAATGGGGTGGGGGGGGGGGGGGTTATGCAAATGTAACATTGGGTTCTAAATGTAAACATCTCATTTCGGTGTGCGTGCGCAGGCGCTGCACCTGTGCGGTTACCTGGAGGAGCAGCAGGTGTGTCTGAGGGGCAAGCGCGTCATCGAGCTGGGAGCAGGCACCGGGCTGGTGGGGATCCTGGCTGCACGCGTCGGTACGGTTTGAATTATTTAAAGATTAAACATTGTCTCCATGTTTATGATGAAACGTGACACTATGAGCTTGTGTTATGGGCAGAAATGTCTCTTGGTCTCCATATTCAAGTACTGACTTTTTAATTAAGGATTCATGTGCTGATCCTCTTTCCTCCACTAGAGGCGCTGTACCACCTGTCTACATTTATATTTTCTATTGTTAACTTAAATTATGAAAGAGAATAAAGTTTGCCAAATTCCGACCAACAGCCAGAAGAAAACTAAACTATGGCAAAAACACGGAAAGATGCATCATGTAGTTAAAGCCACAATATATGCCCTTAAGGCCGGACAGCAGTGGTTCTCAAACTGTGGTATGAGTACAATCAGTTTAATTGTTTTTGCAGAGAATCGAAGCAATCTAAGACTACTGTGGCAAATAAGTAACAAAGGATTTTTTTCATTAATTTTATTTTTAGATCAGATTGAAACAGTTTGTGTTCATCTGTACATGAATGATGTTTACATGAATCGTGCAGTGATATGTTTTGATTTTACCTCCAGATTTTGGGATATTCTCGTTTCAGGAGCATTCGTGACCCTGACAGACCTTCCATTAGCTCTCCCACAACTGGAATCCAACGTCTCTGATAATTCGCCCTCTTGTGGTTGGCCTGCTGCTCCTCCCATTGTGCTCCCTCTGTCCTGGGGTGTGGATCATCTCCGCTTCCCCTCTGACTGGGATCTGGTACTTTGTACAGATATCGTTTACCTCCCAGAGACGTACCCTCTGCTTCTGGAAACATTAACTCATTTGTGCAAGAACGGCGCTGTGGTGTACCTCTCGTCCAAAATGAGACGGGAGCACGGGACTCCGGGTTTCTATGATGAGTGTCTGACAAGCAGATTTAATGTGGAGCTCTTGAACCGTGATGACCAGCAGAACATTAACATCTACAGGGCCTCCCTGAGGACAGACCACTGACAGCAGACAGCCTGCTACACTTACTCCGGCTTTAGATCCTGGCTGTCAGAAGAAACAACAACAATAACAACAACAACAACAAGCATCTTAGAATCTGACTGTAATGTGTAACTTAAAAGTACAGAGTTTCAGAATATTCATATAATTATAACAGTTTGTCTTTACATTTTCATTGCATTTCTTTGTCAAAAATAATGTCAGGTGTCACTTTTTGTGAAGCTGTGACTTCATAATGGACTATTTAAAGAAATGAACTTATTTTTAGGCACTTCACCTCTAAAAGAATGATTTTGCTGTGCATTTCAATACAAATATATTTTCTAATGATGATGATTGACGTGTCCTTGTATTTATCATTCACTACTATTATTCATCACTACTACTAATGACTACTATTACATGCATGTGATTGATGATGAAGATATTTAGAGACAATGATGACGATATTTATGACTTGGTGGTGGCGGTGCAGCCGGTGACCTTAAGTGTTTTGAGTGCGGTTAGTAACCAATTAGTGGGCTTATCCTGAGATTAGTGGCATGTGGAGGTTGAGCTTTCATGGGCATCTTTTGGTTGGTTTGTTGTTGGGGATCACTCAAAAGTTCTGAAATGATTTTGATGAGACGTTGCAGAAGGGGCGGGGCTTGACTAAGGGAAAAATGCATTGCATTTTGGGCCGATTAAGGAATGTTCATGATGATTTATAATGATAAAGGTATAAGAAGTGATACAGTATACAATAAATAACACAAACATACATCCAGTATTCGCAATAATTAGAATTTGTGCATTAATATTGACTTTAAGATGATTTTGCATGTATTTCATTTTAGTGTAACCTTGTATGTTTGTGTCCTTTTTCTAGTATGGTCCATTACCAATCTCATCAGCAAACCATATGAAGATTTGTCAAACCCAAAACAAATCATCCCATCACTGATGATTCTGTCAACATCAACACATTGCCCTCCCAGTCTGAACGCACTTTATCCCCTCTGTCCTGCTCTCTGCTGATGTACTGACTTTCTGTTCAGAAAAGGAAAGCCTGTTTGTTCCGCTGGAGAGTTTCAAAGAAAGGGAGACAACCCTGTCCACTGCCCGTCTCTCCCTCTACTACAATTCAACCGACAAAACAACAGATCGCTATCTACATGCAGAGTTTGCTCGCCATCACACAAATGTCATGGAAAGTGTGTATCGTTTGTTTCGTTGACATTCATCATTTTGGCAAGGTTACGAAAACAGGCAGTCGGTTTTCTTCTTTATGAGAAATACTGAAACATCTTCATGAAAGGTAGCAAGTTTGGGGCTACAGCAGGTGAGCAGGCGATATGAGTGTGTATGTATGTCATCGGCCTGACAGCAAATTTACTATTAAATGCTAATAATGGAGGCTGATATTAAAGGACTTTGACGCCTGAAATTGGTGTCGATAATAAAACTACAGAGGAAAACCCTGAAGAGTGCTTTCCTTTCTGTGTGTTCCAGTTATGTGGAATTGTGTAGTGAGTTCATTTAAGTTTTCTAGGTTGGCTGTAGGGAAGAAATAGCATCTCGAAACAACAGATTAAAAATTCCTCTGGTATTTAAACTGAGCAGGTTTGCTGGTTGTGAGGGAGGACGGCCTCTGTGTGTGACAGGGGAGTGAGTGTGTGTAGCGTTAATGGAGTGGGAGGGGGGCCGAAAACCTCTGTCCTTTTAAAACACGGCCTGTTTGGACTTCATTAGACCTCATGCGACCTCATCATCTGACAGGGTGACAATCTGAAAATAGCAGCTAAAAAGGTACGTGTGTGTACATTTCTAGGAGTTTGTAACGATATATAACCAACAATACAAACTTAATGTTTAATTGCTGGTAAAAAAAAATGTGTGTAAGATAGTTTACAATGTTTATAAATCTTCGCAATGTGTCATAAACTGCAAAAATAGTTACATAAGTGATCCTTTCATGTTTTTCTATCATCAGACCAAATGATGGCGTTCTGGGCTGAGAATGAGAGACAATCGCCTCAATATGGGAAATTTGGCACTGTTCCTGGGAGAAACTGCACATATAAGTGAGTTCACTGCTATGAGGATAGAGGATGGCAGAGTTTAGTAATATTCATTTATTTATTTTATACATGTGTGAACAGAAACACTGGGTTTGTTCTCTGTAGTGTTTTTGATATCATTGTGATTGTGACTTAACCTCCAACCAGCACCCAGACTGCATATTCAGATGTTAGTTACACCGAGGCACCAGAGATCTAGACCATCAAAATAAAGTGTGCTTATTTTCAGTGATAGTTTAGCATTTCCTCGTGTTGGGACTGACATCTAACGGCAGCCGGGGTTAATAACAGCAGGTCAGCAAACAAACAATAATATATAACGTAGTATATTTCCCTATATGAAATGCAACTGTCGCAGTGCATGATGTCTTGAGTGACAGCGCCTCGCCCAAACAAATCAATCATACAAGGTCGACAACTTGTGTCATTTTCCCGGATTCCATGCAGAGATTTTTGCAAAAAAGTATCAAACAGCTTGGGAAATTAGTGTTAAATTGTGATATTTTAAAAGAAGAAAATGATGACTTTAAATTAGTAAAGAATTGTTTTGCATTGCATTCATAAACATTTCCCACAATTGTACTTGCAGCTTTCATGACAAACACCAGCCTACATATTACCCACTCTACTTTGGTGAACACCAAGATCAAGCCAGGGAGTCCAGACCGTGGACTGTACCAGGCTCCAGAAAAGGAGGGGCTCTGCAAGACTACACCAACTGGACAGACTCAGACCTGACCAGCCCAACCTCTCACTTCCCTTTTGTTCTGGATCGTCACCCTCTGCATCCGCATGACTTGGGAGACTACCAGCATCAAGAATCCAGAGAAAGAGAGTGGACAGCAGGAGAGGCTCAGCCAACACTGAGGGAATGTGAGAGAGGAATCCAGAGGGAGGGATGGCAGAGGAGGTGTGAGACTTATAGTCCTATCAGATACCAAAGGGACATTTCCAAGAGGAGTCTGAGTGACAGCAGCTATCGAGAACTGGAGGCCTGGGCGGCCCGTTACAGCCATTCGCTTCCGAGGAGGAGGCGTATAGAGGCGGAGCTGAGGGGGGCCGCCCACGGGCTGTCAGAGAGTCATCTGGCTCTGGAGAGGGACAGCAGGAGTGGGACGGACCCTCGGGTGGCGGCACTGCATCAAGCCAGAGTGTCTGCGCACAACAGAGAAGTAGGACAGTGGGGACAGGACAGAGTGTGGCGACAACAAACTACTAGTCATTATCCAGCGCCGGCTCCTGTCCCAGATACAAGCCAAAGCCACATGTTGGGCACCAAAGAAAGGTTAAACTACCAAAGGAGAATGTTCAGTCATCCTCCCAACTACATGGCACCTCCTCCCTATAACAGCCCCCATAAATGTTCCCCTGTAATGCAGCATAACAGTGACAGATACACTGACAGCTGGGAGCAGGGAGGTAAGATACACAGATACACACACTCCACAGCTAGAGCGCAGGATGTCTATATAGATTTGCAGAAAGAGGACTTTACCGGCTCCGAGCTTGAGGGAAGCAAGAATCAAAGAGCGGCAAACAGTCTGAGCCACATCCAGAACAGGCAGATCCAACCTGAGTGTCGATGGCCGCAGATATTACAAACAGTTCAGAACACAAAGAAAAGCCTGGACACTCCCTCAAAAGTCATCGAAGGAAGGAAATTCAGATTAGGTAAACATACAGGGGGGTTGACCGTTTTCTGCCTGGTGTCACGGATTGTTGACGCATCAGAATTCTCCTCCTCGCCAGTTTGCAGCTCCCAAACAAATTCTGCAAGCACAGAAACAGAACACCAGGTGTGTAGCAGTGTGAAGGACTGTAGTTACTTTGACCAAACACCCAAGCTGGCAGATGAAGTCGACTTCAAAGGGTTAACATCCACAAAGCAGCCTGATCCATCTGCCCAAGCCCGTAATCTGGGAAATCTAAAAGCTAAACAGAATGAGGCACCGACCCAACAAGCAGCTCCTTGCAAAAAGCAGATGGTTGGTAATCTATCAAACGAGGCAGAGACAGTTGGCGATTCCACTGATAAATATAACACAAACCACGCACATCCTGTGTTTGAGAGACCAAATGGTCGGTCATCACCGCCCGTGTCCATCAAATATCCTTTATGGAGGGAACCCAGTTTCACAAACAGGTGTGAAACAGAGAGTTCCTCCCCTCCGCGCCTGAAAGCAAACAACCAGGAAGTAGAATCAGATGGTTTACACAACAGAGATGACAAACTGAAAGTAAGCAGTGATCCGATTGATACTGAAGTAAGGAGACCGGACGTCAAGGAAGACACGGAACCTGAGGACAGCAGTGGACTGCTGCTTATCGACACAACCTGTGCTGTTGTCAAAATGGAGCTGATAGCGTCACCAAAGAAAGAGCAAATTCAGTATGTCGGCTCTTCGCCAGACACAGAGCAGAGTCCTCTCGATCTTCCATCACAAGTCTTCTCTGAGTCACTCCAGTCAGGTAACACTCACCTGAATCACAGTGTTACAACTGAGCCAACCACAGAAACCAGAATCCAGACAGAGCACTTGCAAGTGAGCAGAACTGAAATCTCTCCCCCCTGCGTGGCCTCAGCTGAAGTTTGTCACAGGGAGACGTTAGAGGAACGTGCAGAGAGAATCCTGGGAATCTCTCTACGTGACAGTGACACTGAGCAAGACGTTGAAGAGGCTAAATCATTCCTGGAGCGGCACGAAGACGGAGAACCATCGCCAGTGACAACTAATGACACAATTGTGGAACCTGAGCAGTTCTCAGAGGCCACGAAAGAAGAGGAGTTCTGCTCAGAATCGAGTCAAACCGACGAAGCTGCGAGTCTGAATGTAAGCGAAGAAGCAAAGCAGGCGACAGGTGAAGGTGCTGAGGATGTCCCGTGTCTTCAGGAGCAGATTTCGCAGGACACTGAAGTGACGGAGGAGCCTCTGCTGGAGTCCAACAGTTACGACATCACAGGTGAACCAAGTCAGAACGAAGAAGAACCACCTGGAGATGATGATCATGATGATGATGATGATGATGCCGACGCCTCTCCTCAGCCGGACACTGAAGTGAAGGAGGAATTTCTGCTGGAGTCCAACAGTGAAGCCATCCCAGGTGAACCAAGTCAGAACGAAGAAGAACCACCTGGAGATGATGATCATGATGATGATGCCGACGCCTCTCCTCAACCGGACACTGAAGTGACGGAGGAGCCTCTGCTGGAGTCCAACAGTGAAGCCATCCCAGGTGAACCAAGTCATAACGAAGAAGAACAACCTGGAGATGATGATAATGATGTCGACGCCTCTGCTCAGCCGGACAATGAAGTGACGGAGGAGTCTCTGCTGGAGTCCAACAGTGAAGACATCACAGGTGAACCAAGTCAGAACGAAGAAGAACCACCTGGAGATGATGATCATGATGATGATGATGATGATGATGATGCCGACGCCTCTCCTCAGCCGGACACTGAAGTGACGGAGGAGCCTCTGCTGGAGTCCAACAGTGAAGCCATCCCAGGTGAACCAAGTCAGAACGAAGAAGAACAACCTGGAGATGATGATGATGATGCCGACGCCTCTGCTCAGCCTTCCTCCAAGTGTCCTAGTTCATGCACTGACCTTTCTAATTCCTCTCCACTCTCGGATTCGGATCTTACATCTCCGTCTGATACTTCAGGGTCAAACGCAGAAGCCGACCTCGATCCCGAGTTGGCCCCAAACCTTTCAGAACCTTCGCACCTTCCTCATCCGGAATCTCACACTACAACTCAACGATCTCCATCTCCTCTGACCCCTGAATCATCTGAGTGTTCCACTCCCCACAGAAGCCATTCTCCAAGTCCCCTTCCTCTTGATGTTGCATCTCAAACAGCAGATCCAACCTCCACTGTTGATGTGTGCAGTGAGGACCAGGATGAGGAAGGTGTTCCATCACTGATAAACCCTGAGGTCAGCCATGTTGTTGAACATCTTGTCAAAGCTGTGATGGCGGAGACGGCGCCACTGCTAGAGTTTGGTGATGAAGCTGAGGATGATGCTTGTGTAGAAGAGAGTAAAGACAATGAAGAGCAGTTACCAAAAGAATCTGAGGAAGAGTTGGTCTGCATTTTGGATCAGAAGTGTGAAACATCCAAGGAGGATGCAGCTGAATGTCAAACAAATGTTGGAGTATTGCAGAATAGTGAACCATCAGCAGAGACATCTGTCTCTTCTCTACTTTCACCTTCGGACTCATCAGATTGTAAAATGTCTCCGGTCCCTTTGGATGTCACGCTGTCTTCGTCACCGCGTCCTTCTCCTCCACACCACACAGAGCCAGCAGCTGATCTGGTGACAACTTCAGTCTGTTCCTCAGATGACACGTCTCTTCATCCTGACGCTCCTGTTGCCAGCATCCCAGAGACTTCCCCTCCCTCTCACCTGGACCTTGACTCTGGACAAGATCCACATCCATTGTCATCTCCATCTCCCTCTGAAAGAGCCCAGCTTTTGTCGGCCAGTTCTTCTCTTCTGCAAGAGGGATGTGAACATGTTTCTTTGGAGTTGCTCTCCTCTGCTGAACTGTCTCAGTGTCCCATGTCCCTGTGGGATGCAGTCAATCGCATTAGGAAACATACAGCACCGGACTCAGAGAATGAAGATGAGGAAATGAGCGAACTTTGGGATCCAGAGAGCTCAGGAGAGGGAAGGACCTGCATGAATGTGGTGGCGGATAAGAATTCAGAGGGTGGAGTGTTTGATAGTAGTGATGGACTTCAAGAGGGAACAGTGTCTTCCTCCAGCGACACCACAATCACAACTGGAGAAAAGATGATCTTTGACAAAGCAGAGCTGGAGGTTTCAAAGGAGTTGTGTTGTCCAAGTGTTGAGGAAGCGGAGGTGAGAGGAATACAGCAGGATCTGTGCGGACATGCAGAGGAAGACGCACTGTCCTGCAGCAGCACAAACAGCCACAGTTCGGGCGACACTATTATCGCAGCATCTGAGGGCGACGTCGAGGAAATGACGTACGACGCAGCGATACAAGACCAAAAGGGGGAGGAGGAAGACAAAACTCCGGCAGAGCACGACAGCGAGTCACACAAGGCTAAGGAGGAGAAGGATGCGACGGAAGGGGATGATGATCAAGAAGAGATAAGGAGAACAATGTCTGATACAGCTGAGATGACAGAAGTCGGGTCAGAAACCGGGTAAACAGAAACCACTGAGGTTGCTTTCATGTCCCTGAAGGTCAGAGGTGAATGAGTGAGTGGTCCAAAATCTAAATCTGCTGCTGATCTGATATTTAATTAATCAATCGTATTTTGTAGATGTTTTAATAGAGGCTAATGCATTTCACACTTTCATCGTTCTTAGTGGTTTGTTGTTTAATGTCTGAGTGCTGCTGCCTTTTTAAGGAATCTTAAGCTTTGATATTGGGCAAAGTTAAAAGTGTCAAATCAATTTCCAGAAATCCTACAAAGTAAAATATCAATTTCTATGCATTTAGTATAACTAGGAGTATAGTGATTACCTGATACAAACACACATTTACTACCACTGAGCATAAAGACATGAAGTCACCTTAACACTGAATTTACACCCACAAACTCTTTAAATGTCCCCGTTGTGTGGATTCACTGTATAATGTATAAATACACTGATCAATAAATGATTCATTTGATGTGTGGTGTGTGTGTGTGATATTAATGAAAGACAAAATCCGATGCAGAAAACGTACAAAAATGTATTTAAAGAGAAAAAAAAATGACATTTCAGGAAAAAGTTCACAAGACAGTAAGTTCAGTTATCACACAGAAATGTGGACAAAACGTCTCCTGGTCGCTTTACACACACACACAGTAACACAGCGTGAACTAGGTCACAGTGCTGTTATTTGAAATCTCATTGTGGGCTACAGCGCCCTCTAGCGCCCAGAGTGAACTAAACTAAACTCTACAAATAGTGTAAGATTTGGAATGATTGTCAAGTACAAAGATAGAAATGAACTGAGGTTGGTTAGGATGGACAGCAAAAGTAACAAGTAAAAGAAAAAAAAAAACATTTCCAACTTAAACCCCTGCAAAAATGTCCAAATAACAGAAGAGAATTTAGTTCAAATCTAAGAATTCAGGCTGCAAACCTGTCTTTACTTGGTTACTATGTTTTTTCTTCATGTTGATCAAAGGCCATCATCAAGGATATTTTTCTTTTTAAGTGTGATGTAGTACTGAATCTCTTGCTTAAATTGGATTTTAAAGGGCCAGTACGTATCACATCAGAATAAGCATAAGTGCACTGAATATGGACTCGATCTTAGTCTGATTATCAGTTTTATTCCTTATTCAACATAGATGTGATGGATCTGTCTCTGCTTCTTCTCTGGTTGACTGTAAATCATCAGCATGGAATTCTGTCAAAATGAACCTTTAATTGATGTTCTTTAATTATAGAACTACAGCGTGAAGCACTTAGAACTGCCATCAGTTATTCTTGGACAGGTCAATAAATAACGATGAGCAATAAAAAACTATCTAAAGCCAAAAGTGAGAGTGTGATTCATGAATTGGTTGTGTGGGCGTTCAGTCACTGTGAACTCGATTTAAGGACCGCTTGACCAAATGTCAACCTGAGCACCATTTAAGTTTAAACACACCATTACAGCTCTAAATCCTCTAATCTTCCATTTTCATGTTTCACATTTGGATTCTAATCTAATAGAGAATTGAAAAGTATAAAGGTGTAAACAATCAAAGACAAATACAAGAGGAATATTTTTTTTTTTTATATATAAATTGGAGGGATTCTTAAATTCCTTCCAGGAAGAAAACCCTGGAATAATGTGAATGATGGCAGATTTTTATTTTGTAGGGGTTTTTGTTTGTGTGTCTCCACCGCTGCCATGGATTCACCTGGTGACGACACAGCGCACACACACACAGCGCCCGGTGCGTCAGACAGCAGCCACGGCCGGATGTCATCAAAGTTCATCATGGTGCATTGTCAGAGCGTGATCACAGAGGTCTGCAGAGAAAAGAGAAACCAAAACACACAATGACAACACTGAGACTGGAGTGTGTGTGTGTGTGTGTGATATGGCCAAAGGTGCATGGAAACCTACCTGTCCTCTTGCTGCAGAGTTTGTCTTTGACATTTTCTGTTTCATGAGAGAAGAACTCGATGATTTCATCTTCATGCTGCTCAGCGATTGTTTCACACTGGGGGAAAACAATAGAGTTAAAAATAAACGTTTTCACTGCATAACTAATGTATCATTTGGTAAAAATGTCTTCAAACGTACAGGAGGCAGAGCTGCACACAAACTGTACTCACTGCAAACTTTAGACTGGATGTAACTCTGGAGTCCAGCGTGGCCTCAGATAGGTCCATGGCCTCTCCACTCCGGGATTTGATCCTAATGTAGGACTTCCTGTTGGTGGATGAGGCCACTTGCTCGCCGTAGTCTTGCATCCTCTCACACACACTCTCCATCAGCTCCAGCAGGTTTCCCTCCGAACGCGCCAGAGGAACCTGGAGGGGTCAAACACACAAACTCAACATAAAAAAGAGGTTGATAGTGTTTACCTCAATACTAATATACTGAAAATATATATACACTAGGAATTAGATGGGGAGTGTGTGTGTGTGTGTGTGTTTGTGCGTTCGTGCGTGCTTGCATGTTGTTGTTACTACGTGGCTCACCTCTCTGATGGACTGACTGCCGTCCGGGTTGATCCTGAACGACCCGGTCTGGATCATCTTCCTCGGGTCTATCTGAGAGATCGCCCACTCCATTTCATCTACCAGAGCCCTGCAAGCTGCGGGCAGAGCACACACACACTCATGGAGGAGACTTCAGTGTGTACGTGAGTGTGTATGCGAGTGTGTGTTCGAGTTAAACATACCTCCACATCTGATGTCCTGTCCCTGTCTGGCTGCGTGTGTGAAGCTCAGGAGTAGGACCGCAAACACACACGGTTTTAGTAGCAGACCCGCTTCCCTCATCTTCTACCTGAAGACACACACACACACACACACACACACACACACACACACAAACACACACGTCGCAGCTCAGTAATTGAAAAGTTGCATCACACAGGCTCAGCCATCAACGGCCAACAAGCACTCGGCTGTTTTAACCCGCTTATTCCCGCTAAACATCAAGTCTCTTCGTCTACAGTGGCTCTCGAAGGGAAGGAGAAACAAAAACTCACAAAGTTTTCAACTTTTCATTCAACTTACGAGTTTGTGTCAGTGTTTTTGGAGTCAGTCGCTACGAGAAAGACGCGTTTCTTCTTCCACGCTGTCCCATCGTATTCGGTGAAATGTGGTGACGTAGCAAATGAGCTGCCGAGCTCCGGGCGGCTGGCGCCCCCGCATGGCCAGGAAGTGCAATAACAGCAGCAATAGCTTTTTAAACCACTGTATATCATTACAATTTATCATATACTGGATCTGTATGGAACTTTGATGACGGTATTTTTCTTCATATATAAAATGTTGTGCGCTCTGCATATCTGGTCATTGATCATTCGTGTTTTATTAGTACAGGGTTAGTGCAGGACCAGGGACGACTGTCTGTGTCTCAGGCATCTCTATTGAATGTAAGGATAGTGGGATGTTATTTGATGAAAATAAGAGAAAGGTCTCATTACTATAGATCAAGAGCTTACAATAAAACCCATAAAATGTTAATTTAGTGCTACAGGAGGGTAGAAATAAAGTGCAACGTCTCTGTTATATTTTGAAATGGTAACTTCAATTGTAATGGTCTCTTATATGAATGTAATGTGACAAATAACACAAAATCACATTTTAAAAGGGAATTGAACTGTTTTATTTTTCAAAAAGACTAAATACCTATATCTAAATACAAAAAAAGAAATTCCGGACAATCTAACATTACAACCAACCAAAACTCCCATCAATAGTGCACCATCACATCTAATCGCATTGACACACATTTGATTTAGTCCATTATGCGACACACAGTCACAGTCAAAATGGCCATGGGCATGAAAATAGTCTTTTAAAGTCCCAACTGTTAGCTGATCCCAAATTCCGACATGCAACTTCATCTTTTCTAACAACAGCAATTTGACTTTCATGCATTGGCAAGTGCGGAAAGGAAAACAAGGCACAGTGGTGAACATGGGAGGCTCTGCGGTCAATGACATCAGAAAACATCTCACAAATTCAGATTAACATTTGTTCCAACACAGATTTGATGACTTTTGGTTGTTTCAATAGTAACATGTTTAGGGTTTCTGCTGTTTGTGTTTTTAGTCCTAAGTCTTCAGTGTTTTCTCAGTACTCTCTATATTATTCATAAAGCTCTTTGTAACACTGCCTATATAAAGTGCTACATGAATATATTTTATCAGTAAGTGCACAAAAGTCCATACAAGAGTGTCAAAGTGTTTATATTAGCTTCTCTCATTATAGGCAGCTGTTGTGATAAATGACACACTGTCAAAACTCAAACCGCTTCCACATTTTGCACATTTCAGTGTTTCACGTGTTCATGATGGTGTTAGAAAGCTGTCAAACCTGCTGGAGTTACAGTGTGGGTAACTGGTAAATATGCAGTTTAATGCTTCTATCATTAACACAGTAAACGGACTTATTTACCAGTTACCTCACTAACCTGCACCACGGTAACAGACAACTTTGACTTTCTCTCTCCAGTCAATGGCATGATTGTTTGGTAACAATGCTCTCACACCTCTCAGCATGTTAGACTTGATTAATAAACAAAGGAATCTGCACTCACTCGCCCCAAATAACTGATAATAAATGGACATCAACATAATTTAAGCCAACCCTAAATAAATACATCTTCAAATAATTTGACCTCAACTTAACTGAATGGGAATTCAATTTACAAAATGGAATATATCAAACTATAATCCTGCCTAAACAATGTCAAAGAAGTGTGCAGACAGATGCCAGCGTTTGCTCCCCACAGGCCCATCAAAGTCAAAGTACTACATTATGTACGGTCAGCTCATATTTCAGCTCACATTTACTGCAGATTTACTAGACAATTCATTAATATCGTCAATGGGAATGTATACACAACAATAACGTACTTGCGCTATCGTGTAGCTTTACAATGATCTAATATTTATGTGATCAGACTCAAAATAGAAAAAGGTCAAAGGCCTGTTCTTCAATTACACTTCAAAATGTGATACAAAACTCTATCAAAGTATAAAACTGTGCGATTAATCACACACAAACACCCGTATACAGTATTCAATAAGCTTATTTGAAATAAAGCCTTATTGGAAACTGTATGAATGTATTAAAACACGTGATAAGTCCGTTAAGGCCTTTTTTTGGTGTTAGTACTTTGAGGTTTCAGCCCTGTGGAGACGCATGGCAAGGCATCTGAACTAGGTTCTCTATCATCATGCCAGGTAACGCAGAAACAAGTTAGGTTAACAAAGGGGCCTTTAGGATTCATAATTAGGAACAGATTTAGTTTTCTTGGTCTTATTTCTGCCAGTAACATGATTATTTAATACAACAGAACTCATATCATACAGTCGGCTGCCTCTCGCTGTCTTTTATCAGTATTACTGATGTTACAGGGCTGCTAACACACTTATACTGGTCTTTACTGTATGACAGTAAACTAACATTTCATTATATATCTCCAACAGTGGTCCCCACTGAGGTTGCTGGGAGATTTGTTGATGCAACTCACCCATTACTGAATTAAATATGTAGGGGTTGCTGCATGTTGTAAGGTCACTTTGAAGCGCTGTAGGAACCCAGAGGCACAAGATGAACACGGGGTGACCCAGCATATACAGTAGGTGACGCCGTGCTGCAGTTAGGTTGCGTTCCCTTGCTCTCCAGGCATCAGTGCTACATATCAAAATCCACGACAAGATGTTCTTCTATCGGTCAACTAACGCGTCGGCGTCCATGTCATTTAATAAATAAATGTCTGTGTGCTGCGACAGCCCCAGCTGCATCTGAAAGAGAGGAGGGGAGAGATGGAGTTTATATACGGGTTGAGAAGGTCAGAGAATATCAGCACTAATTATTTGCACAATTTGCCTTTTGATCATTACATCAATAATAAAATGGTTACAAATAAAACTGCAGTTAATTGTTAGGGGGGCTTTGCCTGTGATTAAATCAATTAATATTATTATTTTTTCACATCTCGTGGAGTTCTGTGCTTTCATCACAACATACTGAAGTTCTGATATGATATATGATACGAGAATCCCCATTGTTTGTTATCTTATGAACATAGCAAAGAAACGTGAACAAATAAAAGCTAGGAGCCCAAGTCCAGCTTCAGAACTCCACTGAGAGGTGAAAGCTCAGAGAGAATCTTTTAAAACAAAAGCAGCGGCCAGGTTAATAAACAAAGCAGGGAAATCATTTGTAAAGTTACATCATCATTTTGTATCATTCTGTAGACTTTGAGTTTTCAGGGAAAGGAAACGTAAAGCTTGCAGATGCACAGGGATTCTGGTGTTGTTGGTTTTAGAGGATGTAAATCAGATGGAGATATGTAAACAGCATATGAATAGTATTTATGATTTAAAATACAAAAGATCAATCAATTGTCAGATCGGTGGGGTCGTCGAAAGACTTGTGAGGCATGACGGTGCTCACCTTGTGTTACCTGCCAAAACACTATTTCCCTTATTAAACAAACAACATTGTGAAAAATCCTGGAATATGATTAGTGCTCTATACTGGAGAATCTGCTCTTTGAAGAGTTTTACATTTTTCTTTAAGCTCAATCTAACAATCCACACCATTTGATGCTGGGTGTGGTTTATCTCTTCATCTTAAGAAGAAGAATGAAGAACATTATTGGGTCAAATCACATGGTAACACGTCTCCATGCAATCTGAAATGTGTCTTGCGTGCCCCTCTTAAGCGCACACATGCTTTTACAGAGGGGTCAGCGCAGGGCAGCCATGATTCGGCGCCCCTGGAGCAGTTTTGGGGGTTCGGTGCCTTGCTCAAGGGCACCTCGGCAGTGCCCTGAAGGCAAACCGGCAACTCTCCAGCGGCCAGTCCGCTTTCTTGGTCCATACAGGACTCGAACCAGCGACCCTAAGGACTGAGCTACTGCCGCCCCTTGTCTTGTCAAGAAATCCAAATTTGTTTAAACCTTCAATTTTTTATCCTTCCTTCAACCTTCATTTTCTTTCTGTGCAGCTCTGAGGCACAGATCATAAATGCTCCTTTCAGACATTAAGACAGAAGACACCAACAAATGTCCACATATCCATGATTTCCAATTTATTTCTGACACATGTTGCGCTTCATCCAGACAGACACTCATTCAGGCAATTCGCAAATGAAAAGCAGAGACGTGAGATTGAACTGCAAACTACACAAAACTACATTGAGGGTTTTCTCTGTAACACTTCGACATTTGACAGTTGTATGACAGGGAGGTATGCACATGACATCTCACACATAATCGCTAGAAATAATGCAAGAAACATTTCCACGACCTCAGTGAGAACCCAAAGACTTTCCACTGTAATCAATCCGTTCGGTAAAAAAATGAACCCGAACTAATTCCTTTATTTTCATTACAATTATCGCAAACAACAAATGACCGTAATTGACGATGTGATGGTCAATTAACTAAATGTAACGCAAGATGGTTGTGTTTCAAATAGAAGCAGTTACTTCCATGCTTGCTGCACTATCGCACAACCATAAGACCTACATAAACAAAATATTATTTTCCCTAAAGCACAGCTGATGCCTGCTATGCTCTCTTTAGCTGAGGGTTAGTTATAGACAAGGCATAAAACTGAATTCATTAAATTCTGGAGGATTCTGAGTGCGAGAGAGGATGATGGCACTTGGTGTTTGACATCTGAAGTTAAAATACTTAACGTTTTCCTTCATTTAACGTGCCTACTGTTGGAAAAGAAAAAATAATGAAACATCCCTCTGAGCAGCAAACAGGTCTACAGTCTAAAGTGAAGGATTAAAAGATAACAATTGTGGAGTGAAAGCTAAAATCAATGAAAGGTTACTAAGAGACTGCCCAAGACTAAAAACTGGAGAAGTGGAGCTCTGTGAAATCTGACGCAGGTTGGTTTAAGTTCTATCTTCATATACGTTTAGGCTCTAAATCGCCGTAACACTGCTTTGTCTCTACATGTCCTGACTTGCACTTCTGCTTGAACACGGTGCACTCGCTACACTTGCACCTCATTTTAAGAAACACTGCATTAACAACATTTAATATATACAAACATATCCGAGGCGTTTCCTCTGTATCGCTTAATAAACAAATAATCTGCTTGATCACAGCTTCAGTTTTCTCTCTTTTTCTCTTTACATCCAACAGTTATTTCTTCCCCACATTCTGATCCCAGGAGTCGCACTTTAAGAACTCATAAATGTGCGGCGGAACTGAAATGTATAAATCCGTATTCAATTCCAAATGAATGACGCCTCTTTATAGTGCTTCTCACTGGGATCGGGAATATTAGGGGGAAACAAACTCTGCGGATAAAGGATTGTTTTTATATCTTTACCTAATGGAAAGAAGCGGTCTGGATGGAGCTGATAACACACTGCTGCTGTGCTGTGCAGCGGTGCGTTCAAGCAGCCCTCCAATTTCGCAAAACTAGTGTGTAAAACTCCTATCCTTCCTAAAAGAATTTCTTACACAGCATCGGCTCTTTATTCAACCTAGTTACACACAAATCTGTCATCTGTCAAAGTCAGTATGTGCCGTCAGAGATTACAGAAGGAAACTTGTTCAATACATCAAACCCCAGTAACCAATACAGGTTTTTCTTCAGTTAGGGCTGGATATCATTTGGAGATTTTTTTGGTACGAATCAATTATATACATGAATTTCTCTTGATATATTTTAAAGATTATTATTTTAAAAACACACATATCCGCCCCTGCTATCTCCCTACAGCCCTGCTCTGCTCTCATTGGCCAGTTATGTCCCATCTG
Source organism: Genypterus blacodes (assembly GCF_046128005.1). Lineage (NCBI taxonomy): Eukaryota > Metazoa > Chordata > Actinopteri > Ophidiiformes > Ophidiidae > Genypterus > Genypterus blacodes. Next base: position 263,126 of record NW_027466831.1, read on the forward strand.
AGCAGAACACCGATTGCCAAACACTCACGAGCTCATAAATGAAGTGAAGGACGGAACTCCGGACAGTAGGTTTAACTTATTGAATGTGTTTGTACTCTGTAAACAAGCACTCTGCCATATCATACTGTACAAATGAGGGATATGAAAAAAAAGAAAAAAGAAAGCGCATTATGTCCACTTTAAAACTTTATTTATTGTCCCATCCGGCTGCTACGTCGATAGCAAGGAGACGCGTGTCGAGTGTGAGCGATCCAGCTACATCGGCGCAAATGTTCGGAGGAGCGTGGGATTGGATCAGAATAGCAGCTTCAGGTTTCTTTCAGCTTTAGTTTACATGCTCAGACTTTAACTCCTACGTCCTCCTGGTGGATTTTAGGCGACTGAGCCTTTGTCAATATCAGAACAGCCAAAACACAAAGACTTGAGAGCAACGTCACAAAGATGGGATAGAAGTCAAAGGCGAGTCTGGTTAAAAGTTAAAAACATACTTATAGCTGGATAATCTCTGTACATAATGTTATAGCTCATTGTCATTGAAGCTCACTTGGTTCTAAAGCTGTTGACTGCATTTGAGATCGAGCATCAGGAGCTAATATTCATCTTTGCTGGTGTTGTGCCATATTGCTACAGATGGTTGGGTACCTAAAAGCACCAAATGTTGATACCCAGCCCTACACACAGATACCATGTAAGATGATGAGAAAATGTGCTTTCAAAAGGATCCTATGAGCTTGTGTGATCCTGGGTGTGTACGGGGGGCTCAGTGTGTCCGGGGTGGAAAAAGAGGGGAGAAAGCTGCTGGTTTACTGTCCTGATCAGCTCTACGAGTCGTACTCAGACTGTTCCTCTATCAACACGGCTGGTCTGTGTCTTACCCTGCTGCCAAAGTCCAGGCAGGAGACCCCCAACGCAATCAAACACTGCCAAACCTGCGAACAACGACAAGAGGAGAAAAGCCGTTAATAGTATAAACAAAACGTTGTGTTTGTCCCACTCACGTGTGCTGATAACATGAATTAGCTGACAGCTGCCGGGTAATTCATGTCGTTAGTTACACCTGTGTTTGACAAAGCAATGTGTGTGAGAAGGGTCCATTAAGAGGAATTCATCAAATGTGGTATAAAATACTAAGTAATTCTATTTTAAAAAACAGTTTAAATGTGATTTACCAATTCTGATGCAATACTAAACATTTTAGTATTACATTAGAGAACCAAACCGCCTCTGAAGTGAGAACATAAACCTGCAGGGACTCACCAGGTAGCACACGAAGCAGAGGTAAGCTAAGGAGACGATCGCCGCCAGAACGTAGAGCAGCACGCTGTTCAGCGCCGTAACGTAAACGACCACAAAGTAGATGTTGATCGCACAAACCACCAGGATGACGACACTTCCAGAGACCTTCCACACCCTGCAGGACACACAAACACTTATATAGTACGTACATACACATAGTCCAGAAATAAATCTTGTGTGTGAGGATGTGTGTGTGTGTGAGGTTGTGTGTGAGGAGGTTGTGTGTGTGTGTGTGTGTGTGTGTGTGTGTGTGTGTGTGTGTGTGTGTGTGTGTGTGTGTGTGTGTGTGTGTGTGTGTGTGTGTGTGTGTGTGTGTGTGTGTGTGTGTGTGTGTGTGTGTGTGTGTGTGTGTGTGTGTGTGTGTGTGTATGTGTATGTGTATGTGTGTGTGTATGAGAGACCTGCACATTCATCACAGCAAATGTTTAACTGACACAGAGGACCGTCTGTTCTAACATAGAAAAGAAGAAATTCCTCACAGTCTTACTCACATTCCATTTGCAAAGTCATTCATTATGGACTTCAGACTGGTGAAGGTCAGAATGGGGATCAAAGCAAATGGAAGCTGTGGGATGAGAAGAGAAATAAGATTAAATATCTTAGTGTTTTGTGTGACACCATTACAACAAGGCAACCTATATAAAACAGAACAGAAGATCGCCGACGGTGTAAAATTGGAGTTAAGACCTTTAAGGGGTTTTATGTTGGCTTCACCTGCATGCTTTGGAGAACGTTGAGGAAGTCGTTCATCCCTGTGAGATGCTGAACGTCCTGGAAAATGGCGACCAGCAGCGTAGGCGTGATGGCGATGGAGCGAGTCAGCAGCACCCGAGCAAAGCGGGACCAACGCAGATTCAGGAAACCCTGAGAGAGAGAGAGAGAGCAAGAGAGAGAGCAAGTGAGAGAAATGCAAAACAGGGCAGCAGGAACACAGACGAACCACATTATATTCTCCGCGTTGTTTGTTTATTCATCTTGTCCACAGCCACTCGACAAATATAAGCAATACACATTCTTTACCTCCATGACAAACTGTCCAGAGTAAGTGCCTGTCATGGTGGAGCTCTGTCCGGCTGCCAGGATCCCTATGGCCCAGATGTAGAGCGCTGCAGGGCCAAAGAAGCAGCCCAGGACCACGCCCTAAAGACACCATGACATTTGAAGCTTTTATTAAATGCACACTCATTAGCCACATCTTCCTTTTGGGATTTTTTGGGAGTGTGGCTCCGTTGGCGTTAGAGCAAAGTCCAGATTTACCCCTTTGTAGATGTCCACCTCCAGCGTGTTGTTGTTGAGCGGGAACAGATCTGTGTGAGGGCTGCCTGTTGCGTTGCATTCAGCGTTCTGCAACATAGGAACCCGATGCATGAAAACATGATGCAGACTACTTGATGCTCCAAACACTATAGTGAGTATCACCAGTAACAATAGGCGAGTACTTCTAATATATGACAATACAAGCTTCAGAATGTGTACGCACCACTTCCATGTTGGTTTTATTGTAGAAGGCCTGAGCGAAGACTGCGACGACAAAGACGTTGATGAGAAAGGAGATGAAGAGAGCGATGGTCGACTCGATGAAGTAGTACTTGTTGGCTTCCTTGACTTCCTTCTTGTTGTTGCGATCTATTTGTCGAGACTGGAACGCGACGCAACGATAAATGGGATGTGCAACTGCGCCTTTGCATTGGTTCAAGTAGTAGTAGTAAAAGCGGTATGAAAATAGTGCATTAAGTTGTTTTGCATGTGTCAAGTGTGTGTTTTACTAACCTTGACCAGGGCCGAGTGCAAGTAGATGTTGTGGGGCATGATGACAGCACCCACGATGCCCACCGCCTGCTCCATCTGCAGGGTTCCGCAGCCCTCACAGTAAGGGACAAACATCCCCTTCAGCAGCTCCCCTTGGTCTGGCCTTACCAGCACATACTACACACAGGCAAAGACATCATCACACACACACACACACACGGACATCACCTCAAAAAGAGTTCTCATCGATCCTGAATTGTGGGAGAAAGACGAGGAAGCTTTACCTCGTAGCCAAAACTAATAGCCATTATGGTGATGAGCACGCCAAAGAATGCTTCAAGCTTCCTCAAGCCTATAAAGAGACGGTAGTAAACATTAGGATACAGAGCTTTAAAACGTATGGATTATTAGTAACAGGTGGTCTGCAGAGAAGAAGAATCACATACCATACTTGTCTAAAAAGAGGAAGACAAACGTGTCAGTGATGGTGATGAGGACGCCTCCCCACAGTGGAATCCTGGGGAAGAAACAAGACGCAAATGTATTCTGGTTAACTTTTTTGACTCAAAGCGCTGGGTGAGAATGTGCAGAGGTATAGACAGGGATATGCTACCTGCCAACTGAGAGAAGGTTCAGAGCTATAGCACAGCCTATGACCTCCTGCATGTCTGAGCCAATAATTGCCAGTTCCACCATAAGCCAAAGCAAGATGCGCGGCACCTGAAGAAGGGGAAAAAAAATGTTATTTGCACAATATTATTATACTAAGAGGTGCATTGTTATTGATGGAGGCTTCGGCGATACGGCGGAATTCAAAGAGAGAGGGGAGGAGGATGAGAGTGGAACGCTCACTGTTGGGTACTGGCGGTTGCAGACTTCGGCCAAGTGCATCCCGGTGACGACGCCCAGGCGAGCAGCCAACCTCTGCAACAGAAGACCAATGATGGTGGCGCCGAGCAGCACCCATAGGAGCTGCGGAAGAAAGATCAAGAGAGAATCACCAAACTATGACAAGCACTAGAGTTTGAGAAAAACTAGAAACCTATGTATTCAGGTGAAGACTGCAACCAAAGAAAGTTTTTGCTCATGCCATCACTTCTTTAAATTTGGGCTGTAGGAGGCACGGCAACGGAGAATGGGGTAAACAACAGCCGAGAGCTATAACTTTGCGTTCTTGTGCATATGAAGGCGTTGTGATTAATCACCTTGAAACCTGCTTTTGCTCCGGACTGCAGGTCAGACTCAATGTTGCCTGGATCCAAGTAGGCGATGCTCATCAGGAACCCCGGTCCAGTGAAAGCCCAGAGTTTACGGAAACTGAAAGCCTGCGAGGGGGAAGCGCAGCAAGAATGTCACTTTGTGCCAACTCAACTTGTGTACAGTAATTACATTTAATACCTCAAAATAACAAGCGTCGATTTTCCTGCTAAACCAGAGACTTCAGTCAACAATAAAGGGATTAAGATTAATGGGTGGGAGTTTAAACAAGGTCTCTGAGTACAAACCTACCACCTTAAAGTAACAACTGCTGCTCTACGTGTATCCGGTGCCGCATGTCAGTTACCTGGTTGATGGACTCGGGAATGGGCACTTTCTCCTCAAAGTATGTGGAGAAGGGTTCATCCTGGTCCACCGGTGAGGCGGGGGGAGAGATGGAGCTGTACTGAGTCTGGACGCTCCCATTGTCCTGAGGGGAGTCCTCTGAGGGGAGGGGGGGGGGGTAATTAGTGCTGAGGAGCGATATCAAGATGAAACAACAGCGTACAGTAAATGGGTTTTCTCCCTTAACATCTCTCTCACCATGTTACCTGCCTTTTTTATGTCCATTAGTGGCTTCTTGGTCCAATTTCTGTTTTTCAATGCAGCGGACATTTAAAAATGACATTACGTTCTGGTTTCAGGGTCATTTCCTCCTAATCCACTGTGGTTAAATTAAGGTTAGGAAGAAACTGAATCCCTCTTCAACAAACTTCTCGGTCTTACAAGTTGCTTGTGTCAGTGTGCGATTTATCTCGTTTTCTCTATTTTTCACCCTTAAACAAAGTTTGGACAACATTCTGACTGATTTGAAGACCTTTTCTATCTTTTCTCCAAGCCATTACCCTGAGGTTGACCACATTCAGACCGTAAAGGTCATGTTCCAACTCCCCCAGCAGACATGGCTGGGCTGTGTAAGACAAACATAACTTGAACTGGCCAGGCTGTACAAAAACTAAAGGGTTTAGGGACAAAAACTCCAGTGTTTCTTCTCAATTACAGCCTTACAAATGCATAAACAGTGTTTTACAGACTACATCTGTTCAAGCCAGATTTTAAGATGGAGAGTTGAGTTCAGCAGTGCTATTAAAGTCACAGTACACGATTCTAGCATTGAGCAATTTGTGCCTTTTTAATGACTGAGAGCGAGAATTGTGAAAACCCGGGTGTTGGTAAGTTAAGCAATGAAAAGATAAATTGCAAAACTGCTAAATAAGCAGCGCAGAGTAAAACATTCAGTGACGTTAATTTAGTCCACAACAAGCTTTACTTACAGCCATAAAATAAAACTATATTGGAGTTATAAACCCTGATCCGACTGACTCCAATACCATGTTTAACAAGAACAATGTATTTAAACACCTCAGCATCCTCTATATAACTTAACGGTGCCACAATATATAATCAAGCAATAGGCAGCAGTTTGTTTTTAATCATACGTTTAAAGAATCCCTGTAAATGAGTATTACTCACTGGCTATGGACCGTTGATTCCTTTTCCCCTTCATCTCCAACTCACTGTGGCTCTCAAAGTCCACTATTCACTAACGATGACTCGGCTTTTATCAACCCAGCCGCCCCCCCCCCCCCCACACATTAGATGTCACAATGACATCCTGACATCATGTTACTAAAAATTACCCGCAAAGAGAGAGAACTGTGGAATACGCTTTCACACACAGACGCAGAAAGACATCACAAGCCCAAAAGTGAGGATATGAAGGGCATTGTGTCCTTTTATCATAGGTGAATCATGCACCAGCAGACCGACTGTAGGAGAGTTAAAAACGGAAGAAACGACTGTTCAACTGGAAGATTGTTGTTCTCTATTTTCCCGGTTTTAAATGTGTCATAGGAGTGATTTTTTTACATTCATTTGATTTGATTTTGTGATGCTTACAAACCACTAAATGTAAACAATGTCGCTGAATACGGCTCTAAAAATGAGAAAATATGCCGATGTGAAGTATCACTTAAAGTTGAGGAGTTTAAGTTTCAATGTGTGTGTGCAGTGTAATGTTAGTCATGTTTGTGTTCGACCCTCTGCCGTCCCGTTACCTTCGAGGATGTCTCCTTCTTGCTGGGCCTTCATGAGGGCAGGCTGAGGGATCCCTGGGAACCTGAGGGATGGATGTCAGCCTCCCTGTAATAAAACAACAACAGTTACGCAACGGGAGAGACTAAAAGAAAAAAAGAGACACGTATGGGTAAAGTTTTCATTTAAAGATATTATAAATCACCATTTGTTTATGATAAGTAAGATTATTAAACAAATGAGAAAGCATTCTAGCTGTTTAGCTCTTTAGACCGCAAACTAAACAGACTGCTGATTCACAAAATGAGACCAAATGAGGCCTGACTGTGCTTTCCCCCTCCAATAAAAATAACAAAAAAAAGTAATACAATGACCACGCAAAAACTGAAATATCTCCGCTGCTCTGTCCACAAGAAACGGGAACTTTTCACATTAAACCCTGAATTGACAATTGAAACTTCGATTTCTGTTCCTCAATACGACATCCTTCCTCTCCAGTCACCTTTGAGACACACAAGACACACACACACACACACACACACACACACACACACAAAACGCTTTCCATCTTACCACCCCAGTCCAGGACCCCCGAATGTACTTTCTAGCGGCCGAGACCTCTGACACAGAGAGGCGGCGCGCTCGCTGTGAGATCATGTGACTGTGAGGAGGCAGACACAGAGTGGAGGCAGCAGACGGAGGAGAAGGGGCTGCTCCTGCCTGTCTGCTCTTTACTCTGGATTATGGCTAAATGCTGTGTGTGTGTGTGTGTGTGTGTGTGTGTGTGTGGTGTGTGTGCGGTGTGTGCTGTGTGTGCACTGTGTAATTAGCAGCATTGTCGGGGAGGTTTTTGTCGCTTGTTGTTGTTGTTTTTAACTGCAGTTCTGTGGTGTTGCTTTGACACCACAAGTTTCACCCACTCACATTTCTCGCATAGAAACACTGGCCTACTGTATTTCTCACGACCTGTGTCCTACTTTCAGATGTACTGAATGAGGATTGAGCAGATTTCTGGCAATACTGAGCAGGATATTACCCAATCATATAACACAAATACTATTGTATAGCTTATATATTGTAATACTATTTCCGTCGCCATGATCAAAGAATAGTTTATAGCTTTCTGATCAAAAGCATAAACATTTGAAAGATGAACATTGGTGTTTTGTTTTTGCTCGGTCAGGCCGATAGGTCAGAGGTATAAATGCTCTCTGTGTATCTCCCATGTTTTAATATAGACGGTGTTGTTTGAAGTGACTCATTTTGAATTTGCGTCATAACAAATTAAGAGCAAAATGGACAACAAAATGAGAGCGGGCGAGCCAGGCAGAGCAGACTTTCAGCAGTCTGGGGAAAAAGAAGTGTTGCGTGCTCGTGACATCCTTTTCAGTCAAATACAGTTCGGAAGAGCCGAGTTCCTTTGGGGTTTTTTTCACAATAGGATCCTGCCAAGAAAATCTATAAAAGTAAGAGCTACAATGGGATTTATTACAAGAGATTACATCAACTCATCTCCATACGCACTCAATGGGATTCACCTTTTGGGGGGGGGGGGATCTTTAAATACAAAAAGAAAAATCTAAATATGCATCTTTATAATCATTGGATGTTGTTGAATCATAGATCATGTTAACAGAAAACAAAAGCTTTCCTGTGAGTTTGACCACTGTTGATCGAAACATCATTGTAAAGATGACAGAGGAGCTCCCTTTGCGTTGCCGTGGCAGCTGGTTATACTGTATAGATGTACTGATATTACATAAAACAGACAAATAATATTCAAGCCCCATTTAACTTTTTAACGAACTACTGTATATGTACTTTGAGCGGCTATAAATGTCTGATGTTCCATACATTTGGAGACCTGCATCTCTACACATTATCTTCTCAATGTATCAGCACAATAACAATATGTTGTTAATTTATATATATATATATATATATATATATATATGCTATAACTTCAAAGCCTTTATGTTTAAGCTGCATTCAGTACTTCTTATCTCTAGGCTCGGTGTGTGTCAGTCCTAGATTGTGTAAGTGTCTTGTAAAGTTTCAACCTATTCACCACTGTACTTGGCAACGGAAAGAAACTTTGATTTTGACAGCTTGTTAAACATTCAAGCAAGTCGGCTTCATACGCATTTAATATAGAAGTGCTATTTCTAGAACTGATGTAGCATACGCCAATTTATGTCATCGACTCTGTGCCTCGTTTTTTCCAAATGCTGGACTGACCAGATTGACGCAAGTTGTCACATACACACACACACACACAATTTAGTCACCACTTCCCCCCAAAACAGCGGCCTCAGTGAACACTAGGAAAGCCTAATCTGTGCTGAACAGCTTTTACAATCACTAAATCTATGACAACTCCCAAACTGACACATGATCCAGAACGTTCCACCCCATCTCAGGCCTAATGTGCTATATGAGAAAGCAATTAATAGAAAAACCATCCATATAAGCATCAACTAAATTTGATTTGCAAACGTTCACACTCGCTCACCATACCTTTTATATATTAGAACCAGTCAACATCTTCAAACCCAGCTGTGTCTCTCCCATGACATCTGTAAAGCTTCATCCAGACACAACATGGCAACATGGAAATAACAGCCTGTCTGTCCTCACACAGCCAGGGAACCACCTGTTCTCTAATCCGGGTCAATTAAGGGCTTGAACCCAACTCACCTGCAGTATTGCTCATTTAAACTATGTTCCTGCTTGTGTTCACGTAAGCTCATAACTTCCTGTGTTCTCAATCTCTTATCTGAGCACTCTGAACGGTTCAACAATGACTGAAATTTCTGTTAAAGGCTTTAAATGATACACCAACATAATCCCAAGTGTACTGAATACAGAAAGAGGGGGGGAAGAGAGAGAGAGAAAAAAGAAAGAAGGTTGTGTATTTATTATTATTATTATTGTTAACTTTTTTCAAGGCAGAGAGACAGAGAGAGAGAGAAAGAGAGAGAAAGGAGGATCAAGCAACGTGATGTTCTAATATGTAGCGTTTATGTATGACTCCATGCCTTATGGGACTAACATTTAAAGAACAGTGGCTACAGATGGGCATTGATAGCTTTAGTGAGTCATCAGCCGGGTAGAACTTAACACCTTCAAATGCCAGGAAAATGAACTCTTAGGACTATTACATTCCACATCAAGGTGTGTTTGAAAACTGGTAGCAATCTAAAACTTTGAATAGATTCCCATTCAAATGTGTAATGGAACAACTGAGGTGACAGCGACAGACTCCTACAGCACAACGGCCACATCCATATCAGAGAGGACACATGGAAGGACAAGGACACATTTCTGCCCTTTTCCACAATAAACTGTGGAATTTTTGGAAAAATGTCCATTTTCAAAGGCACTCTGAAGATGCAGCAATTTAAAAATTATATATATTCATCTATGTCATTGCACTCTCTACTGCTATTTGCACTACTAATTATGTCATGTGCAATTAATTCACTCAATCCATTCACTTCAGACTGAACTACTGTTATGCACACAAAAACGTTTTAACTATTTTACATATCAAATTATTAGCTGTATATAATTGTCTGCATTTCATTGTCTTGTACCTGTACACTGCTCAAAGACAACAACGTTGAATCTCATCTCATCTAAATCAAATCTAAATACAAATGTTTTTAAGTACAGTTTTACTTTTCATTAACACCATTTGTATACATCCAGATCTAAACCACGACTCTCATAACATAAATTATATCTGTACACAGACTGTTAGTTGTGTTTTTGTGGATTTATTCTAATTATAGGCACAGTGACAGTTTGACAGCAACCAAAGTCAACCTCGTTTTACAGAAACAGTGGTACAAATGTTACAAACTCAGTGTAGCTAACGGAACAATAACGAATGACCTCTCGTCCTTACTAATTCTAACGTTAATGTTAGAAGATAGTAGAGTGATACGGAGCCAGACTGAAGTTTATTACGTACTGCTACTAGAGGGGATCGAAGCAGGCTAACGAGTGCTCATGTAAGATAGCTGTCTGACAAGATTTACTAACGTTATCCTCTTTAAAGTCTGGAAAAATGTCTTACCTGGGTTCACTTTGGGGCTTTGTGATGTAACCGGTTATATCCTGACGATCAAAGCCACTTCTCACGTAAAACCATTGATGAATTGAGCCCTATCGCTAGCTAGGTGACACGTTCTCTCCTACAGGCAAAGTCGTCTCTCTTCATGTAAACTATAAGTTAGCGTCCCACTGCGCATGCGTTCAAACGATTTCCGCTGTGATTGGCCAATAAATGAAAACGCCGGATTCTCTCTCCGTCTTCGCGTTCTCTCGCGATATTCACGTGGAGATAGCGTAAGCCGTAGCTGTTCGCTAACAATGCTAGGCTAACAAGAGTCTCTACAGAGTGCCATGTAGTTTAACTTTACACTCATTTCGCCCCAATTAAGGAGCTGCCACACTGATTTGGAAATGGAATTCAGAAATATATTGGACCAGGTAACATGCATGACAGAGCAAAGACAAGTTTGTACTGTTGGCTAAGTTAGTAAGTAGCATTCTAGAGAGCACTGCTCATAGTCAGCCCCCACCACCACTGCAACATCTGGCTAACCGTGCTTAGCGACATGTTTACAAAGTTTAAATAAACGATCAGTTACTGAAAGGAAACCCAGGACTTGATGTAAATGTGCATGATGGGTACTAATGTTTCTTACGTGAAGAAATAATACCAGAAAATAACATAACACCCTCTGAGAGTTAAAGCTTCCTCCGTTGGTACAATGTGTCTTTATGCAGAGGATACATATAATACAAATAATATAAATATACGATCAAAAATAAACACCGATTATGTTTGGAAAGCAATTCTTAAGAAGACAATTCTACTTATTCTATTCTACTATACATCTGCCAAGCATAAGGCGATAGTGGTGGCAGTAAATAATGTATGACATGCAACAGACTGTATGATGTTATGTTTTAATCATTGGTTCTACTCCAACAAATTAATCATAAACATCTTTATAATTCCAGTTCATATTTAGACTTAAGGTTAGTGATTCTGTGCTCCTAAACCTAGAATCAGTTGGTTGAGCGTTTGTATTGTATTGACCAATGAAACGCCTGATGTTCAACTCACACAACTCACTGTATGCATTTCCTTATTTTTCCAAGTACATTTAATGAACAAAACTAGGAATTTTCAAGTTTTTAATTGCTCTTATAGTTCTGTATGTGTTTTTTTAATATTTAATCTCTCTTTCAGTCTCCGTTGGTCCAGGCTATATTCAGCCGGAACACTGAGGAAGTGACATTATTGTTGAATCATAACGAAGATGTGAATTCACTGGTAATATTTTCCCCTCACACACTCTGCAGACGAGTTTTCTCACAAAATATGGTGTCACATTTTTCCGCATGTAACCATATTTTAGCTCCAATGTACCAAATCATATCAAATGTATTATCTCTTACTGTAAATTGAGGCCATTTATATATTTTCTTAATGTTAGTTTGCTAGATACATTTCATTTCGGCAATTATTTAATGCAACTTGTCATTTACATACAAATTGTTTTACAAAATGAACCTTTAACATTTGTATAAGCATATTTATTGGGGTGCACATTAAATATGCAAACCTCTAAAGAGTCAGAACTACATAACTATTCATATAATATAACATCAATGGACCTTACTTGGAACAAAAAGTATATTTATTTATATTTCACATATCTGAAGTGTAGTGTGCAGCGCTGGAAAGGCTCACTTTCACATATCCATTATCATTCTACCACTATTATGTTGTTATGTGTTGAAGTCTTCTGGCCCTTGTCACTTCCCCCAACTTGTCCTACTCAACATTCTGCATTTCTACTTTTCTCCTTTAGGACTAATTAGTGACTCATCTTCTCTTGTCATGTTTGCATATTGAATGGCCTCATTTCTTCCCTCAGGACCAAGAACAAAGCACACCGCTTCATGCTGCTGCCTTCCTGGGAGACATCCAGGTTATGGAGCTCCTTATCACCTCAGGTAAGACTAATCTACTGCAAAATGTTGTAATGAAGAACCCCTGTCATCCGTGCTGGAATTCCTGTTAGATAAGAATCCCAATGGATTCAGTCTGTCTTTCATGGTGTTTACTCTTCACACTTGCAAGCATGGCTACATAACAGCAACACTATCAGTCTGAATAGCTGCAATGGACAAAACACCTTTTCTGTCTGTGTGTTCCTTTGTACACACACAATAACAGGATGCGTTCAGGTTCTTCTTCACCTCACTTTTTGTCCGTCATAAACATCCTGCCTGAAATGGCTTAAAACACAAAGGAAAAGGAGGAATATTGTGCCCTTTTGAGGACCAAAGCAAAATCAATGTCCTGCTCATGCATTTGCTACATGACATCTGCAACAATGTGATCTTCCCATTGCATCATCTTTTGTATAATTTGAACCTAAGTCTTACAGTTAATATGTGTCTGTCTGTGTGTGTCTGTCTGTTACTGTACCCAACTCATTTTGCCGTTTGACCTTTACAGGAGCAAGTGTCGGCGCTAAGGACCACAGTTTGATGACTCCTTTACATCGAGCAGCTGCCTCACGGAATGAAGTACTCCTATTTTAAAAGACCCCGTCTCATTCCTTTAGGCCTGACCGCCAGATATTAACGTTCCACTGTTTCTACCTCAGAAAGCCGTGGCGCTGTTACTGAAGCACAAAGCAGAGGTCAACACTCGGGATAAATTCTGGCACACACCGCTCCACATGGCAGCTGCAAACTGGGCCACGAGGTGCGCGGAAGGCCTGATACCACACGTGCGCAGCCTGGACGTCGCTGACAAGTCAGGACGGACGGCGCTGCATCACGCGGCACACAGCGGCCATACAGAGGTGAGTCGCGTGTTGATAGAATAACAGTCTTATTTACTGATAGTGTCACTCACGTAAATGGCCTTTGATTCATTTTTATCCAGTGCTTTACCCGCTTATTTTGTTTCTGCAGATGGTGAACTTGCTCCTGAGGAAAGGTGCTACTGCCAGCGTCAGAGATAAGAAGGACAGGCAGCCAATCCACTGGGCGGCATATCTCGGTAAACAAATATGTTATCTCATACAAGCAAGCAGGAGAGTTAGGTGTGCTCTACTGTGCCTGTACTGTGCCAGATGGTTGTAACCGTGGATGTGTTCATGTTCAGGACACGTGGAGGTTATGAAGCTGCTGGTGTCTCACGGGGCCGATGTGATGTGTAAGGACAAACGTGGGTACACTCCGCTCCATGCCGCGGCTACCGGCGGACAGACAGATGTAGCCAAATATCTGCTGAAGTTAGGGGTGGAGGTAAATCTGCCCTTTATCCCACACTTGGCCCACACATTCCACAGCATTGCTCCGGCTGCAGGATGAGGCCTTTGTGCTCTTAAATGTCCTCATTAAATCTCGGCCACTCTCCCCCACTCTCCCCCACTGCGCCTCAGATTGATGAGCCGAACACGTTTGGGAACACAGCGCTTCACATGTCCTGTAACACGGGCCAGGACACTGTGGCCAGTGAGCTGGTGAACTACGGGGCCAACATCAGTCAGCCCAACTCCAATGGCAACACACCGCTGCATCTGGCCGCTGCCTCCTCCAGTGGGGCGCTGTGTCTCGAGCTGTTAATCAACAATGGTGCCGATGTCTGTGTGGCGGTAAAGAGCAGAAAGAAACAAAACTCTGCATTGTTCTGAGGATTAAACAGACAACTTTTTAAAATGTCTTTGTTATATTCCATCTCTTGAACAGAACAAAGAAGGCAAGAGTCCTCTGCATATTGCTGCTATGCACGGACGCTTCACCGGCTCCCAGATTCTTATCCAAAATGGTAAAATGTGTAAATGGTAAAATGTGAGGAATGCAGATCACAACACAAATGTTAACAGTAACCCACTGTGCTGAGTGATTAACAGGACACTGTGATTGAACAGGATAAATAAGTCTAAAGTATCAAACGATTCCTTTTGTTTCTATTTCCCTCTTGTGTACCCAGGCGGGGAGGTCGACTGTGCTGATATGTACGGTAACACACCTCTGCATGTTGCTGCCAGGTACGGCCACGAGCTGCTGGTCAGCACTCTGCTGACAAATGGTGCTGATACAGCCAGGTAACTCTCTCTCTCTCTCTCTCTCTCTCTCTCTCTCTCTCTCTCTCTCTCTCTCTCTCTCTTCTCTCTCTCTCTCTCTCCCTGCTGTCCCCCTCTCTCCTCTTTACCCTCTCAACAATGACATACTAACATCCAGCCCAACAAAATCACAATGTGACACTTAATGACTTCTGTGATGTTGGTACTTTCTTGCCTCTTGACATAATTTATATTACAATAAACTGTTTCATCTCTGTTGTAATCTCATAAGGCCTGGGATTCAGGGGATGCTTCCTCTCCATCTGGCGGCTCTTTATGGGTTTTCAGACTGCTGTCACAAGTTGCTGTCAGCTGGTGAGTGTATTCATTCACAAGTCATCATTCTGTCAGTCAGTCAGTCCTCATTGTGTCTACGGTTTGTCCTTATAAAATGTTATTTGTGTATCCTTCAGGTCAGTTGTACAATATTGTGTCGCCTCTGACTAGTGGCCATGTGTCGTCAGCTGGGTTTGATATAAATACTGTAGACAACCACGGGAGGACCTGCCTGCATGCTGCTGCCTCTGCAGGGTGAGACACACACACACACGCAAACACACATGCGGTTACAGATTTGTGTATTTCCTGTTGTACTATTTCGGGTTTTATGAAATGATGCTGTATGTTTGAAGCCACCTTTTCTGTTGTTATCTTGGCAGACATGTCGACTGTCTCAACGCCCTGCTGAATAGCGGTGCTGACTTGAACATAAAGGATGTTTTGGGAAGGTAAGCAAGAGTGTTTGACCTAAACTAAACACAAATTCAAGTTCATCTTAACTGTGCTCTGGCTCTGACATCGCTCTCCTCTGCTCGGCCTCTCAGAGCTCCTTTGCACTACGCTGCAGCCAACGGGAACAGCCAGTGCACAATCATCCTGGTCAGATCCGGCGCAGAGATCAATGAGCGAGATCTGACGGGCTGCAGCCCTCTGCACTACGTTGCATCCTCACACACCTTCTTTGGGTGAGAGACAGAACACACACACACAGACAGGAGTGGTACCAACCCCCCTGCTGATTTTATTCTACACTAATTACGTTGTTCTTTGTTTCCACAGAGGGGAAAGCCTGATCTCTGGCACCAAACACAGTGAGGAAAGGGAACAGGAAGCATATTTGTAAGGCACACATCATTTACAGTTTTTAAATAAAGCCTGAAGAAGCACCTCAACTCCATTTGAAAAAATTTTCAGAAGACATTTTAAAGGAATTCTCTAAATGGGATATCTGTTTTTATTGGTGATTGTTTGAAATCATATCAGACATATATACTGGATTAGTGTAACTGCTCTATCAACCAACACAGCTGTAGTTTGGGGATTTCCGTGCAAGTGCAAAATTTGCAACACTGATGTGATTGATTGGAAAAACTCAATTAATTCACCTTAATTGCGTGGCATCCACATGAAATACATTGTGAGTCTGTTATAGAATGTGTGTTAGGATGTCCCTTGTTCTCTGTGTGAAGGTGTTTAGACTACCTGCTGGACAACGGGGCAAATCCAACTTTAAAGAACATGAAGGGTTACAGTGCTGTCCACTATGCAGCAGCTCATGGGAACAAGCAGCACCTGGAACTGGTCTGTCAGACCTTTGATTATGAGACATTCTGATCTTTCCAGGTCAATGGATTGAAGATGGAACCTAATTGAAATTCTCACATTTTTCTTTCAGCTTTTGGAGATTTCTTTCAACTGTCTGGAGGAGGTGGAAAGTAACGTTCCAGTCAGTCCTTTGCACTTAGCTGTGAGTATCACCACTCCATCGCTGCCTCCTGTTTACTACACGAGAGAATAGACACATTGTGAAGGTGTGGGACATTTGCCTAATAAGTGTTCTACCTCTACAGGCTTATAACGGTCACTGCGAGGCACTTCATTCATTGTGCGAGACATTAGTGAGTCTGGACGTTCGAGACATTGAAGGTCGAACTGCGCTCCACTTTGCCGCTCGGAGAGGCTTCGCCCAGTGTTTGGAGGTGCTGCTGAAGCATCAAGCCTCCTGTACACTGAAGGAGCCCAAACGCAAGTGGACAGCTCTACACGCTGCAGGTGTGTGTGACAGAACAAAACCTCTTGAATTTAGACGTTTGACAAATGTTGTCAATGGCACAGGTCTTTGTGTTGGTGTTTAATTCTTGGGAACCGTTTCCATAGCGGCTGAAGGACAGGTGGACTGTGTTCTCTTGCTGGTCAACAGGGAGGACAGTGCTGAGATCATTGACAGTCCAGATTTGCACGGGCGGTGGGTCAAAACGTTTTCTTTTCCCTCTGAAATGTTAGGTTATGTAGAGTTATATTTACAAGGAGTATGTTTCTTTATTATATTGTCATGTATCTCTTTAATTTCCTGTTAATATTCTGGCAGCGTGATGTTCTGATGTTTGATTGACCTGACTTCACCCTGCAGACAGACCTTCCAGCAGTCTGTTTAGACGGCGCTGACTGTTTGGGAGTTTAAGGTTGCGTTGTTCTCTGTGCAGGACGGCTCTCATGCTGGCAGCGTTGGGAAACCACACAGATTGTGTCCACATCCTGTTGGAGAAAGGAGCTGAAGCTGATGCTGCAGACAGGAAGAACTGCACTGCATTACACAGAGCTGTACGTATGTCTGTATGGTGTGTGTGTGTGTGTGAGTGTGTGTGTTAGTGTATATATATCCCTTGTTAAACTGTTTTAATAATGCGCTAATAATAGCCTGGATGCACTAGATGCTTTCCCCCTCATGTAAGGTTTTTCTTTGCTCCCCCTGCAGGCCATGTTGGGCAGTGCAGAGTGTGTATCTGCTTTTTTGGAGCACGGGGCCTCTGTTCTGTGCAGGGACTCTCAGGGAAGAACCCCACTGCACCTGGCAGCGTCCTGTGGCCACACAGGGCTGCTCCGCAGTTTGCTAAAGGCTGCAGTGAAAGCTGATCCTCTGGATTCCATGCTGGACTACAGGGGCTACACACCCACACACTGGGCTGCCTACCACGGTGAGACACTTATAGAAAGGATTCAAGTCCAGTAAATGAAGCACAGCTCAGATTTTTATATCACGTGCATATAAAATACAGACCTTAAACTGAAAGTTGTGCAGAAGTGCAGAATAATTCCACGAAACCAAGAGGAACTGAAAGTACCGGGAAGCTAAATGTCAGAACAAATGTGAGAAAAACAAAATGTTGTGGTGAAAGTTCTGGGTAAAAGCAGAACTGATCAGGTGTAGCCGACATCATTTTTATATCTCAGACCACTGTCTTAGTTTCATCATCGTTTACCTTCTCTCTCTTTAAACTCTTGGCTGTCAATTTTAATGCTGGCTTGGGGTCATACTGCATTTTTAGTAGTCATTTCTAATTTCATATCTTTGTCTTTTTTAGGGCATGAGGGCTGTTTACAGATTTTACTTGAAAACAAACTGTTTAGCAATCAGGAAGGAAACTCCTTCAGCCCTTTGCACTGTGCTCTGTGAGTACTCTTTTTCATGTAATTCCCAATCATACATCAGCTGTTCATTTAAGGCAGATTTGTAGTCAATCTTTGACATTTGACAACTCTCTCCTTCCCCTGCAGAGCTAATGGTCATGATGTTGCTGCTGAACTGCTAGTAAAGAATATGGGCTCTCAAATGGTGCACATTCGTGATGCCAAAGGAAGGCGAGTATTGATCTAAGATCCACAATTCACTTTGTATATGATGTGATAAGTTATAATGATCCTTCCTTTGTCTTGCACAAAGATTTTATGTATCTAGTTTTCACAGGCAGAGAGTGTATCTACTCATGTATGTTGTGTGATTGCAGGACGCCGCTGCACGCCGCTGCTTATTCAGGAAATATTGCTGGGCTCCAGCTGGTCCTGGATCAGGGGGCACAGGTCAATACTGTGGACCAGTCTGGATGCTCTCCTCTTATGATAGCTGCTGACTGTGGGCAGACCATGGCTGTAGGTATGTGACTAAAGCACCTGCAGTCAGTCTCACCGTTAGTGAGTGCACTTATCTGCATTTAAAAGAAAAAGAAGAAGAAGGGGAGGAAGGATAACTCATCTGCCTCCCTCTGTTTGTAGAAATAAGACTGCTGATGCATTGATTGGCTGAGCAAACGGAAGAACCAGCTGAATATCTTCATTATCAAAGTCAGTGTATGCCGTCAAATGTGTCTTTTTTGCTGCTTTTCAGAACTCTTACTGCACAAGGGGAAGCCTGACCTGACCCCGGTGGACGTCAATGAAAACACCGCCCTTCACTTAGCGTGTAGCAAGGTCCTATATACACTCATGAACTAGACTCTCCTACTAATAAACAGTCTTACTTTTTAAGCCATGAGTGGTTCAGGTTCAGGATTAACCCTGTTTTTTTTTTACATCAGCGGCAAAGTAACATTTAGATGTGTGTAGCAACCGATGAAGCAACTGTCTACAAAATGAAACTGTCAAAATATAATAGTAGTCAAAATAGAAATCAGAAATATAATCGAAAGTCTTAGTTTTGATAATTATTGTTGTTGTACTCATAATATTTTGAGCTTTATTTAATAGTTTCCTAATAATAACTCCTCAGAAGTAATAAATACTCATTAATGTGTTAAAATACACAAAACCTCATTCATTCATAGATTTCATTTCATTTTAACTCATGTAGAAGAAGTCATTATATTTTGACAATTTGTACAATGCTAGACACTTGGTATGTTGTATGTTACGGCATGTGCGTTGTGTTTTGTTCCGTAGGGTCATGAGATGTGCGCCCTGTTGATCCTCGGAGAGATCAACGGCTCGACCCTTATAAACGCTGCAAACAGTGCGCTGCAAATGTGAGTTAGCATTTGAAACATGCCTGAAAAGGAACTTTGAAGCAATTTGCATGCTTCAAGAGTGCCACTATGTAGCTCATCATTCAGGTCGTCCCTAACAAGCATGAACACGAAAACATGGTGTGGGAAAACAGTTACAAGTAGCTGAGTTACATAAGTTAACTACTTTTTGAGGAGCTCAAGTTTAGGGAAATGATTTTTCTCAGAATTGAACATGGTTAACTTGTAATGGTGGTATCTTGAAACTGCTGTACTTGTTTTTTGTTGAAAAGTTACCCATGTATACAACGTTGACTCAGCGCTTGGTCCAGGAGGATTGCTTATGAATTGTTGAATTGAGTTGCACTGAGCTGTAATCAGACATGTCTCTTGGTCCTGGTCACTTGTTGTAGGCCGCTTCACATCGCTGCGAGGAAAGGCCTGGCAACTGTAGTGCAGGTGTTACTCAGCAGGGGAGCAGCGGTCATGGCTGTAGATGAGGAGGGTAAGCAAAAGTGTTATTTCAGTTTCTCTTGTTTTTAAGGCAAGGGCCCAGTATACTTCATACATTACTACTACTACTGATTCGTTTTTTTTGTCTTTTTCACTGCTGACCTCCTTCTAGTCATGATTGCTCCAAAGATCACACGGCTCGTTGTACTACTGACTTGTTTCTCTGTCAACTGTCAATTCTTGACCATTCAGCAAATTACATCTACCTTCCCCTTCCCGTAGCATTCCGTCATGGAATTGCATTAAACAAATTCCAGTTGATAGGAGATGAACTGTGAACCTTCTTGGACGTATTGTGGACACCGTCCTGTTCTTTCCATGTCCTGGGCCCTAAACTCTTTGCTTGTTGTCACCCTCTGCAGGCCACACACCAGCACTGGCCTGTGCTCCTAATAAGAACGTAGCAGACTGCCTGGCCCTGATCCTTTCCACCATGAAGCCTTTCCCTCCCGGTGCAGCACCTGCCTCCAGCTTCAACCGCCTCCTGAAGAACTGCGGCATCGCTGCCACCTGTGGCTCGCGGCCTGTGGAAACATGTGCCACGTCTACGTGAAGGACTGCCGAGTACCACTGGCCTGCACAGCTGTCTGACTGAGTGAAATTCAATCCCAATGTAACCCAAACGCTTAACATGATCATACATGTACACGTGTGCCGTACAGACATACACACGCAGTATGACCCATACTGTGGACCTGTATGGGTTAAACTGTAGCACTAACAGCACTGATTGCTTCTCAGCTCCTTTCACATTACTAATATTAGTCAGCCAATCTCCCCAAATGTTCTACCTTGAACATTTGTAAAATGAATAAATTAATAATCTAGAGGGAAAAACAACTAGTAGTGAATGGAAGATTTAACATGACCACAATGCCACTCTAAACCTGAGGTCTCCATGTTCAGCTTCAGCTTGTAGGAGTCCTGTTCTGTCTCATACACAAAGGCAAGGCTGCTTGTGATATTTGTTTTATTATGTGCGTGTGTGTGTGTGTGTGTGTCTGTGTGTTTAAGAGAAATTTTAGCTATTGTTGTTGCTACTTGCTTTAAAATATCTACCTGATTCTGTACAACTTTTATGCAATGAATAAGATTCTATTTTGTCCTATTTTCTTATTCTGTCCATGGTTTAGCAGCCATGGCTAAGCTGATAAAAAAGAATTAACATTTTTAACCTTCTAATGCCATCAGGATCTTCATAAAATACATTTAATTTTAGTAAAAAGTAGATTAATAAGCATGCTTGTAGTTTTAAAGCTACCTAGTATATGTACTGTAGTTCTTAAGATGAAGTTAACTTTTTAAGTGTACAATGAATTTTAACTTGAAAATCCCAAATGATCGATCTTTGAGCTCAGGTGGTAGTAAACAGGGCTTCAGTGTGCTGTTGGTGCAATAAACAGCACATTTTGAAATGTCAAGTATTACAGAAGTATTTTTAGTAAAGTAAGATAGAACAGAGCAATTAAATTAAGTAACGTTTCAATAGAATGATTACTGTGTAGAAATACTAAGATATAGAAATACTTGTTTGTGGACTGTTATAACACTAACACTGCTAAAGAAGCACATATGCACATCCTTCCTGCTTAGAGCATTGAATTCAAATCTCATTTAAGCTTTTGCATTATAAAGGTAAACATGACATTGACCCGTAATGTTAGTAAAGTTACTCATATCTAACTCAGCAAATACTTTCTGAAATTGTGGAAACTGTTTTTAAGAAATGGGTTTCTTCAGCCATAGCAACTTGAGTCTTTACATTTCAGTGACCATTATCTCTTCACGGGAAATAATTGTGTTTGGCGTGAGAGAATATTTCAGAAATTGAGAAATTGCTGTAGCTCTCTGACTTTCTTCAATACATATGCACAATAGACCTTGAAGATTAAGACTTCTAGTTTTACTGTCTCATTAAAGAACACATTTTTATATTTAATCCTTAATTAATAGACAAATGTACCATTTGTGTGTGATTTGAAAACAGTGTGCAAGCATACTTCACATACCCTTATTTCTTTTCTTTTAGCAATTCCTGCTTTTCAAAAGGCTTTAAAGTATTTGCACTCAAATATCAAAGTTTACATTTTATAACAATATATCCCTGCTAGGATTATGCAACGATGCCTGACGTGTCACAAACTGCCTCTCAGAGTTGTGCTTTAGGTTGCAGTGTGAACAATGTATGAACAATGTTTGTCCTGAAGGAATTGCTTTAGATCAACGTCTATGTGAAGAGATTCTGTGTCTTCCATGCCTCTTAATGAGATGTCAGGGTGTAGCCGGTCAAGCCTGAATACTCAAGCACAGTGTGGTTGACTTGTGGGTGGCATTCATCCTGAGATGTGAAGGAAAATAAATCAATCAATCACTACCATCTGAGAAGTGTGTTGGACGAGTTTTTCCTTTATTTGTTTCAGTAGAACAGAAAAAGCAACCTTGTAGCCACTGCTGGTCATGATGCAAACCTCCTCCTTTGTTGTCTAATTCACAACTCCACCATGGTGAGGCAGCAGGACTGAGAAGAGAAACCACATCCCTCTTGTTCTGCCCTCCCTTGAATGTGTATTATTTGGATTTAAAGTAGCACATGGTGAAGCACTAGTTTGTATTTCTTATAATTTGCATGATTTAACAAGTTATTGTAATGACAATACATATGTAGCGAGTGCACATACGTGTAGTTACAGCAGACTAACTCGTTCATGTGAGTCAGCACTTTTTGATTTTATAGGCCAAAGCGTAAAAGTGATTTTTAGCGCCACGATCAAGCCAAGTGGTGGCAACATGTATTGCCTTTTTCTCTGGATCGACTCCAACCTGCCTACCAAGTTCAATAGTAATCTGTCCATAACTCTTTCAGATATCCTGCTAACAAACTAATGGGCTGAAAATGACCTCCTTGGCTTAGATAACTAAGATAGAATAAAACAAATGAGGTTAAATCGTTACATTCACATAAGAATCGTTATTCCCTCTGGGCTCTTTCGACAAATCACAAAATGGGGTTTGGTGATGTGCGCGCCACCAGGGGGTGCAATAGAGTCAGGTTACGTTATAATATAACGCTGCACGGGATTGTCTAGTGCCGGCAGCCGTCGCCGGTGTGGACGGTAGCTTGTGTGTTCCTCTCTCCCGTTCAGTCTTCTCTCGTGAGCAAATGACAAAGATGGCAAACGTGGTGTTGGAGTTCCAGGCTTGCGCTGGGGACTTCGAGCCACAGAATCGCCCCGTCCTCATCCTCGGACACCAGAGCAACCTGCAGCGGGTCAGCTGGAGTCTGGTGAAGGGGAAGCTGCAGCCCGCTGTTAGCAAGGAGGTAACACGTTTTTAATGGTGGAAACAGCGGTGACAGCTAGTCTGCCGTTAGCCCCGGTTGGCCAGCTACGTTAGCGTTGACTGAAAATCCAAAAGCTATCAATCTCATCATTACGAGAGTTAACTAATGCGTGAACAGGAACCTTGTTGACTGTTTTATTGTTTGTAAGATTAAATCACAATGCGTTGCAGATTAACTTTTCGCTAATTGACTCCTCTGTTGTCGGCTTTGTGCAACGATTAGAGCGGCTTCGTCTTCTCGTGTGGTATGAGGAAGCAAATCCTACAATTAAACCTCGACACGGAATTTTTTATACAAGTTAAGAGGCGTAATGCTTCGTATCCATCTTGTTCTTTTGTCACGTAAAGCTAACGTATGTGTGTGTCAAAGACTAGACCAGGAATAACTGACTGATGGCACAGTAGTTTGCATATTTAAGAGATCAAAGGTGCTGCAGCATGAAGGCAGATTATCTTGGATTTATTGCTTTATGCTGTTCGTTTCAACTGTGATTTACAAATCCCACACATCATCCCATCACCAGCTTACAAGGAACCAGGAGTGTGTGATCTTAAACTCTCTGAGCTCATGTCAGTGTAGCCTAGTTGAGTCCTGTGGGTGTGACTGAGACTTAATGGTGTTAAATAGAGAGAGTGGTATGAGCGGTGTGAGCAGAGTCCTCGTGCAAAGTCCTCAATCGGTTGTGCAAAGCTGTAATGGGAGACGCGAGAAAGTGATTCTGAGGTGTAACAAAGGCTTTCTGCACAGAGCTCTTTACGATCTCATGACACCGACACGTATTAAATTCAACACACACCGTAGATCACACATCGTAAAGATCATCCTTGGTGATTGCCTGTTTATGGTTTTGTTCCTAAGCCCTCTCTGTGTGTTGAGGTATTCATTAACTGCTGCACACATGTCAGGTTTTGCAGTAACTAATCTTCCACTATCAACTAGATAACAAAGTCACACAGTGGTATTTTGTCAGCGTCGTCTCTCCACCGCTGCTATGAATGTCTAACACAGTTCATGTGTATTGGAGAAGCACCGTCTCTCATTAAACGAGTGTGTGAATACCAATGGGATGACGATAGAACATTGTGTTCTACTGACAACATTTTGATCCTGGTTATTGTCCTGGTGGAGGCTGAATGATGTAATCCTTTGTGTTGTCTTCTGGTGTCGTCCCAGGTCTGGCAGGCGGCTCTGGGCACTTTGAACCCAAACCCCACGGACAGCTGCCCCCTGTACCTGAACCATGCGGTTGTGGCGGCGCTCCCCTTGCGCGTCAGCAGGCACAACAGCCCCTCGTCGGCCAACTTTGTCTCCCGTCTGGTTCGTACCTGCCTGCCAGGAGGGACCAACCGTTGCATCGTGGTGAGTTAATGACACCGGAATTAGATTTTAAGCACTTAGCCTCCCAGCAGTTGCACTAAAGTCGACCGTTTCTCTAAGTACACGGCCTCCCCGCCCTGATCTTCTCCCGTTTCCCGGGTGTGTCTGTTTGCTTTTTAGATGGTGTGCGAGCGTTCCGACGTGTTTGCCTCCGCCTGTGCCATCGCCAGGGCCTTCCCCATCTTCTCCCGCCGCTCTACGTCCTCACGCCGGGCCGAGAAGAAGCACGTCACTGTGGAGTTTGTGATTGTTGACCGAGATGGCAACCGCCTGGAACCCGCTGAAGTTCAGGTATGGTATTGCTCAGAAATGTAGCTTTTTCTAATTTTTCCACCTCTACTGAGCAAACTTTGGTGTTGAATTCTCCTGTGGTGGCATGTAGTCTGCTGCGGTGCATGTCAAACGTCCTCTAACACTGAAGGCTCTGTTTAGTGTCTCTCCAACGCGGCTGAGGGAGTGAGGCTGGCAGCTCGCATCGTGGACACGCCATGCAACGAGATGAATACAGATCACTTCTTAGACGTAAGTGAAGCCTTTAGCTTTAAGGGTAAAAGCTATTGGTGTTTCCTTGCATATCGATCATATCATCATCCCGTTATCCCATATTAATAATTGAATACATTTCCTGGCTATTTTTATGCATAAATGTGTCAATATTGTCTTAACTCTCTCATAGGTGGTGTTGTATCCATTTTAAAGTGTCAGGAGTCCCTCAGTGAAGCGCACAGATACCGCTCGGCCCATAATATTGTAACTGAAGTGTCACTTCCGACTTCCGCTTACTGACACCGACTTCTGTTTCAGGAAATCCGAGCTGTGGGGGCTGAACTGGGAATTACTCCGGTGATCATTCGTGGAGAGGAGCTGAAACAAAAAGGGTTTGGAGGTAAAGCACACGGCTACAGTCAAGCCCGGTCTCAAGTTTAAATGATCAGCAGTATTGAAATACAAAGGGAGGATGTGTAGGTCTGACTGAAATTGGATGAAGACGCAGTATCGTCATATGCAAACATTCTAATGTTTGCGTCTTCTTCCTGTCAGGTATTTACGGAGTGGGAAAAGCTGCGGAGCATCCTCCCGCACTGGCCGTCTTGAGTCACACCCCGGACGGCGCCACTCAGACCATCGCCTGGGTGGGCAAAGGCATCGTGTACGACACAGGAGGACTCAGCATCAAGGGAAAGGTAGGACTCGGCTCTTCCTGTTAAAGATCGAGCGTTTGGAATGCAGACACGCTTTCCCGCGTGTTTACTATTCTCAGGTCTCTGTTTGTATTCGGAACCACTGGGTCAGAATGACCTCGACCACATGTGACTGTGCCCAATATGTATTTTTTAGACCACAATGCCTGGGATGAAGAGGGATTGCGGTGGAGCTGCAGCCATTTTGGGAGCTTACAAAGCTACTATCAAACAGGTGAGACTCGCCTTCAGATGAACCCGCAGCACTTCTCACTGGTGTTACCTTAACGTCCTCCGCCTGACCAATCCATCCCCTTCCTTCGTCTGCGTCAGGGCTTTAAGGACAACCTCCACGCCGTGTTCTGCCTGGCCGAGAACGCAGTGGGACCCACCGCCACACGGCCCGACGACATCCACACTCTCTACTCCGGAAAGTGAGACTCTTTATGTAACTCCTATGTAATTCCACGTAGCATCGTTTGTTAGAGACAGAGTCAAATTACTATTCGGTTGTGTTATTCTGTCCTGGCTGGTGTTATTTTACAAGCCTGAACTCTCTCCCATCACACAGGAAAACTACGGCAACACTTCTGTGATTTCATTGGTGATTTGTGTTTCCTGTTTCCTATCAGGACGGTGGAGATCAACAACACCGATGCGGAGGGCCGGCTGGTGCTGGCTGACGGAGTGGTGTACGCCAGCAAGGACCTGTCAGCCGACATCATCCTGGACATGGCCACCCTGACCGGAGCGCAGGTGGGTGACGGCTACTCAGATGTCCAGTTCCTTGGAGCTACCTGTTCCTTGGAAGAGCTCGCCTGACGGGTTGTGTTTGGGTTTTGTTTGTGCAGGGGATCTCCACAGGGAAGCACCACGCAGCTGTGATGACCAACAGCGAGCAGTGGGAGACGGCGTGCGTGCGTGCCGGACGCAGCAGCGGAGACCTGGCTCACCCTCTGGTCTACTGCCCCGAGCTGCACTTCAGCGAGTTCACCTCCGCCGTGGCCGACATGAAGAACTCCGTGGCTGTAAGTGACACTAACCCTAAATCGACGAGTTGAGAGTTGAAACTGAAATGAAATGGGGGTCGGTACATATGAAATGGTGTTTGTTGTTGTTGTTTGACAGGACCGAGAGAACGCCCAGAGCTCCTGTGCTGGACTCTTCGTCGGTTCTCACTTGGGCTTCGATTGGTCCGGTGTCTGGGTCCACGTGGATATGGCCTCTCCTGTCCATGCGGTGAGTCCCTGCAGTTTTGTAGATACATGTTATGGATGTATGGAATGGTCGTGGAGTGGATTGAGGTCGATTTAAAAAGCTGCTTTCATATTCTTTCTGTCTGGTTGGTAATTTAACGGCGTGCTGAGCACAACCCGCCTCTCAAATCTCATTTTAAACGGCCACTATGAAAAGTTTAGTCGTCTGTGTTTTTTGTTGTTGCTCAACATGACGAGCAGCTCCTGGAAAAAATTAAGATTGCTGGAGAATCATGGTCTGTCTAAAGGAAACTCGGCAATGTGACAGGAAATGGTCAGCAAAATATTTAAGGAAGTTGTATGAAAATAACTTACTGGCATTTGAGTTTTTTTGCGCTGTTAACCGTTGTTTTAATCCTATCGTTAGTACTACAAACCAGAGAGCAGCAGCTGACCCCCTTTTGTAATCATGCTTTTCTCTAAAGGGCGAGCGTGCCACAGGCTTCGGCGTGGCTTTGCTCATGGCTCTGTTCGGCCAAGCGTCCGACGACGCCATGCTGAAAGACGTCTCTCCTCTGGGCGCCGCCACTGTCACGTCTGGAGACCAGATGGAGCGTGACTGCAAAAGGAGGCGACTGGTTTGAGGCGGTCACGGTTTCGACCCTCTCTGCCCTCACTACTACACACACTTAACTATTCAAGCAAGCGCTAATAATTTGATGTCCCTGAATAAACCAGATAATCCAGCATTTATCAAGTGATTCAAAATGTAAGATGATGATGAGAGACCGACGGCCTCCGGCACTCTTTTGCTCATGATTAAAAGGCTATTGCGTATGTAAAATCTGAAATAAAACAAGTTCTTAAAGGTTTTGCAAACTGGCCAGTCTTACATTTCAGTTGTCATTCTTCCTACCTTAATTTGACCCATTTATGCAAGTGACAGCTGGAGGGTTTTTTACCTCATGAAATTTAAACCATCTTAATTTCCTGTCATATTTTGGTGCATAGAAGCTTGAGATGTAATGCAAACAGTCATAAATGTGCACACAGCTCTTCTACCTATGTCATACTGGTTGTAAAATTGATGATCCAGATCATTAAAGCTCCAAACTGTTTTTGGTACCACTGTACTTTTGGATTCATGCTGTGTAGAATTGGACTGTGTGTGTGTGTGCGCTAATGAGGCAGCTG
The DNA here is from genome assembly GCF_046128005.1 of Genypterus blacodes. Classification (NCBI taxonomy): domain Eukaryota; kingdom Metazoa; phylum Chordata; class Actinopteri; order Ophidiiformes; family Ophidiidae; genus Genypterus; species Genypterus blacodes. Next base: position 291,203 of record NW_027466831.1, read on the forward strand.
GTTAAAACTAAGGACCGATAACCAGCCGGTGCATACCGCTGCTTTTAATGGGTTCATAACGGTTTCAGGTGAGCAATTGACAACCAGTGCCACCTGTGTTTTGTTAGTACTGAGTACACACAAATGTGTTAACTGAAAAGAAAGCCTTTGATTTGTTGTCTTATCTGGTGAGGTTTGTAACTTTTTAAGATCCGGCTCAGATCTGATTTGTTTTCCGCCATTGTGACAATCAGTTTACCCCTCAATAAAGATGGTGCCATCTAATGTGTGTTGACACTGTGTGCTGCTCAAGTAAACTAGGAAAAGCTGCATTCTATCTTAAAATGACTGAGATTCGTGTTTTCTTACCGATTACGCTTTACCTCAGCCATTTCTGTGCCTGACCACGGAAGGTTTTGTGGCCTAACTGCACCTTAGACCTGCTGAATTCTCGGCCCAGGTCACATGTGGCCGACGTGAATCTCAGCGTGGTAAACTTTAAATTAGACTCCACTCAGTAACTTTCATTTGGGTAATTGACTTAAAACAATTGGGGATGTTAAAATGTGTTAATTTTTAACCTCTGTGCTCTTTCTGTATCATTGGATTTTAAATAATGCAGAGATGATCAGATTAAAGTCCAGCCAGGTGGAATCCAAACGTTCCCTTGAGGAACATTGGGAGGATTTGAAGCAGTTTAACAACTTTATGATGATGTGCAAAATTCACATTGATGGCAATAGCAGTCCAGTAACAGACATTATGACCCGAGCCATGTGATTTGTGCTGTGTTGTTAATCTGAATGTTAACTCAGCGCCCCAGTGATTGCTCTATGAACTTTGAGTCATTGGGTTAATGGACAAGAAATTCTGTTTTTCTCAAAATGTTTTGCTGAACGATCGAAAAAATGAAAAGAGTATGTGACCATGATCAATCATAAAGGGCTCAAGCAGTGTCTTTGCTGGATGAACTTCTAATTTCACACAGTTTGATTAATTATATATAAACGATGCTGACCTTATGCATCGTTTTAGATGTTGTTGACGTAAAAGTGTAAACAAAAAAAAAGTTAAGTCAGGGTATTAAGACTTCAATAAATCAGTCTATTAAATTTGTGGTTGGGGCAAAATCAGAAACAAAACCTCGGAAAGGACCACAGAAACTTATTTGTACGTATTTTTGTTTTACTAAACGTGATTTAATAAAGACATCTCATCCAGTGTACATTCTTTATTATGTCTTCCTAAGCGAACCACGTGACACACGTGTTTATGATCACGTGACTGCGCGCAGCATCCGCGAGACACCGGCTCGCCCTCTCCCTTTACGCCAGGAGGAGTCAGCAGCCGAGATTCCGAGCTTGTCCTGTACCTGTCGTCTCTTTCCTCCTTCAGTGTCGGAGCTCAGTCCTCGGTAACAATGGTGCGGACTGTTTTCGCCGTTGTTTTGTTTGCGGCTGTTGTTTCTATCGTGTCAGCCGGAGTGTTTTTCAATGACAAGCAGCCGTGCTACGTCCGCAAGCCGAGGCTGTTCGGCGTCGGTGTGAAGTGAGTTTGTTTCTCAACTATGATTTTTATTCTTGTTTTCACCTCAAACTAAATGAATAAGAAACTCCGTGTAAAACTATAAGCTGCGGTAATGCAAAAGACTAATGTGTGAGTGTTGTTACCGTAAAATCCTACTTAAACTAATTTTAATGTTTTTAAAAGAGGTTTGATAGCTTTTCCGTTGCAGTAACGCATGATGCCATATTTACGGACCTGAAACTTCCTTGTCGTTACTTTATAAATCACGAGGTTCAATCAATCACAGGTTAAGGAAGTAAAATATTGAAGGAAATTCCCCATCGAGAATTACCTGCCTGCCATCGGTTAATACAATGAAGCTTAAACTCCCTTACGACGTTAAAAATAAAAACAAACTCTTATCTACATGAAAAGAGCTAAATTTCCACATATTTTGGGTCATGCATGTTTCTGTAATGCCACCATGACGTCATTGTTCATTATTGTCTCATTTAAGCAGTTTTGGAATGTAAAACGCCACCATCTTGTGTAAGTGTTTGTTTTCTTTTATTATTTTGAGTTGGACATTTAACTAACATTTTACATTTAAATATTATGGTAGTTTTCTTCTGAGGTGCGCTTCTGTTTTTGTTACTTTCACTTTCTAGAGTTTACATCAGCTGCTTATCTCCTAAAAACATATGCTCACTTCCCTCAGCAACAACTTCAATTCTTTATCGTGCTATATTTTGATGTCTCAAATATAGTCAATCGATCAAATCAATTAATTAAGACACTGAGGCGTTAAACGTGTTGCACTCTGTCTTTACAGAACCACAGCTAGTCCTCATGAGTATTTGAACGTCTCTGAACTTCCCAAGTCATGGGACTGGAGGAACATCAATGGCACCAACTATGTCAGCACAACCCGAAACCAGCACATCCCTCAGTACTGCGGCTCCTGCTGGGCTCATGGCAGCACCAGCGCCATGGCAGGTATGACTCCTCAAGTTAGGCAAGTCCAGACACAGCAATTGCCAGTTGATGACTGTACAACATCACGTTACTGTTCGTCAACACATTGTAACAGAGGCAGTTTTGCTTCCTCTTCGGTGCTCACACACTGTGGTCGGTACTGAAACTGTGTTTTCTATCCCGACAGATCGAATTAACATCAAACGGAAAGGAGCTTGGCCGTCTGCTTATCTGTCTGTCCAGAATGTGGTTGACTGCGGCGAAGCTGGCACCTGCCACGGAGGGGATCACACTGGGGTTTGGGCATACGCCAACACACATGGAATCCCTGATGAGACCTGCAATAACTACCAGGCTAAAGATCAGAGTGAGCGTCCTTCAGCGCAGATTGTAAACGTTTATGGATACTGGCACAGAGTCAGTGATGGCCTGGTCTTTGTTCCTCTTCACAGAGTGCAACACCTTCAACCAGTGTGGAACCTGCACCACTTTTGGGAAGTGCAATATTGTGAAGGACTACACCTTGTGGAAAGTTGGCGATTATGGAGATGTCAGCGGGAGGGAGAAGATGATGGCAGAGATCTACGCTCGAGGGCCAATCAGGTTCACATTTACATTTAGTATCTTTTGAATTCTGAATTTAAGTTTACTGGCAATAGTTTGCAACACAAATCATTCCAATACGAGCTGAATTTAGTCACCAATGCACTTTCTCCCCTCTAGCTGTGGAATCATGGCCACAGATAAGCTGGACGCGTACACGGGGGGCGTCTACTCAGAATACTCGGAGGACCCTTCAATCAACCACATCGTGTCAGTGGCAGGATGGGGGGTCGAGGCCGGCGTGGAGTTCTGGGTGGTGCGCAATTCCTGGGGAGAGCCGTGGGTAAGTGGTCCTCCGATGGAATATGAGCTGAAACATACCTCTTCAATTCTCTTGTTCTCTTAGTTTGGCAACGAGCCACAATGTCACAGTTCAACCGCTTTATTGATGAATAAAACCTTTACTGGCTTTGAATGTCTGTAGTGAAAGTGAAGCGTGTGTTTGGACGTGCTCAGTGTCTCTCCTCTTCATCTTCCCTCTGCTCAGGGGGAGAAGGGCTGGCTCAGGATCGTCACCAGTGCCTTCAAGGGAGGAAGTGGAAGCCAATACAATCTGGCGGTGGAGGAGGACTGCATGTTTGGAGACCCAATCGTCCCTAAAGGTTATCTGTAGAGGACAGTGTCCACCTCCGTGTGCAATACAGGTGACTGCACACCGTCTTTGTCTCTCTGTATGAGGCAGAGGAATGCTTAGCAAAGGGAATTTGATTTTTTTGTCACAATTATTTTTATACATGTAATCAATTCTCGGTGGCAAGGATTTAGCACCGAATCTCAGGCTGCACATCTGCTACTATGAGGACTTTTTGGCTGTGGCATCGGTGCAAGTTTACACCAGACACAAGTTCAAACCTGCAACTGTCTAATGATGTCAGGGTTAGGACCTTTGATGCTGTGTTGTGGGAGGAAAACCAAATAGTTCAACTGATTTCTGAGCTTTAGCAAAGTTGGTAAATAGACATTAACATTAGGAATACATGAGAAACTTACTGACGGTATTCAGGTTACATAATGAGGAACATATCCTGCTCAGCCAAAGAACAAATTGTTTAATTTCCCCTGCACTGCTTTGACTATGAATGTTTTCTCGTGATATTTTCTACACAAACTGTTTGATCAACTTAAAGTTAGCCTTATTTGCGTATGTCAAGCAAAGGTTTCAGTCGTCTGCTATGAACAATCTAGACATCAGAAATGTTACCAAAAAGTTCCAGCTTTGCTTTACTGCCAATAAACCTCAACGCCAACATGAGCAAATATGTTTAGATCAGTTTTGCAAATAATTTATAATAATTGGGTGGTTTCATGAAACGTAAAGCTGTTGAAATAAAGCTGTGCATGGAAATTGATGTCAAGTTTTCAGTTGTTTTTTGTTTGTGCGTCTTGCAGTGCACCATGTTTGTACTTCACACTGCCGTTTCCTTTCAGTGCCACTTTGTTATTGAGTGATATGGATGGAGCAGCTTCCTGTCAGTGGGCGGGGAGGTTAAAAAAACCGCAGCTTTAAAATTAGAACCAAGAACATTCAAGATTTTTAATTTTAAACAGTGCCAACATAAAATATAGAAAATATACATTTGGAAATGGAAAACAAATGAGCTGCATTCTCAGTCTGATCTCGTCATTGTGGTTGTAATCCTCCTCCACTTGGTCAAAGTGTCTCCATGCCAGCTTTATACACTTAACAGCTGGTGGTGATGTCCTCTGTGTCTCTGACGTCTTCCTGCTTCTGTCTCAAACACACCTTCTGTGCCCTCGCTCACATCAGTTAATCATGATGAAGTTTGATTTGCAATGAGCTGAAAAACAGGAAATAGAAGTCTGCATGTAAATGCTTGAAGAAGAAGCTGGTGACAATTTTACACATTTATAGTCGCCGGTCACGGGGAGTATTTTTACAGTATGTGAAAACAACTGCAGTCAGGGCTTTTGTGGTTGAGGAGGACGCCATACTGCCTACTTCCTCTTGGTGATAAAAACTTAAGTCACACCTATGTACATGTTAGGAGTTCAATTTCTCTCTGAAATGTCATTCGTCATTTTAAAACTCGTCACTTGAGCCACATTCTCATTTAGAAGGAGAATGTGGCTGAAAAATGTATCACTCTGCTTTACAATTCCCAGAAACCATTGCAAAGAAAATCTCAAATAGGTGTTATAATGAGAAGGTTAATGGTGACTTTCATATGTAGACATTTGAAGTGTTTTGTTACAGCTTTACACATTTTGCTGCTTTTTAAATTAACATTCACTTTTCTGTATTCAGATAAACAATTTCCTGTGTTAAGACAGCAAAGTGCCTGTACCTGACCGGCTCCAGGCGCCCAGCGGAAGACTTGAACGTTAACAGTTTGTAAATTCATTTGAATCCTGCAGAGTTGGTCTTCTCTCTGTGTATATAAGGTGCTTGGCTGTAGTGACTCAGAATGTGAACGCGACACTTACCAATGAACTCGGCGACGGGGTCGTGTTCTCCCTCAGTGCGGATCGTGCCTGCGATGCTGTCGTTCTCCAGGATGGGCAGGAAGAGCTGAACGAAGTCCGACGTGTACGGAGGTGCGATCACGTCCAGGACCTTCAAGAGAAGCGCAGAGGTTAAAGGCCTGTTCATAACCAGCCTACAAGTTAAATGGAAAATTACCGCAGCAGCTTGGTCTGCCACTAAATGGGAGCATGGCAGTGTTTACCTCGGTGACAAAATATCGAATGAGGGAGATATCCGTGTTGAGTTTCTCCAGACACTTCCGGATGTAGCCGACCACGGGCAGGACGTAGCCACGGCTCAGCAGGTGAACCATTCTGTCCAACAGAGTCTTCTTCAACTCCAGCTGAGGAGGGAGAGGATTGGCGAGCGCACGTTAGCTGAGAGGTCAACCACCGAACACGTCAAGGGCACTGCTTATTATCAAAAGAAACACACACACCTGTTCCATGACATCTAGCTGGGAGTGCTCGGTCTCAAAGAGCTTGATAAGCAGCTGGAGGACCTGTGGGTGCAGCAGCTGGTGACAGGTGCAGATCTGCAAAGAGGAAGGTTTGTGTTCGAGTTAGACCGGTTCCTTAATATGTAGTACGTGGGGTTTAGTTTCCACCCGGCAGCGTCACTGTACCTCATCCAACAGAGCTAAATGGACTGGAGTGTGGTCCGTCTGGAGCTGGAAGTACCGAGGCTCCGACACCGTCCAGTCCACCCACTTCAACACTCCCATGGCAACTACTGGGAACCTGAACACAAATACACAATCATAAACAACTACAAATCACAAACGACTTCCCTTTTCAAACTGTTTCCTGTTGAGCTACACAATTCTGAGGTCGACGGCTTGGCGGAGATGAGCTCCACTCACCGGATGCACTGGTACAGCGTCCCGAGCTCGGCCACCAGCTCTGTGGCGCCTTTGTTCTCGTTGCAGCACAGGTTGTGCACCGTCTCTATGGCCTTGGACGTCGACTTCAGCTCGTCCTTATTGATGTTGACTCGCTTGTTCTGTGTTTTCACGGCGACAAAAAAGGAGACGAGGAGTTAAAAAAGGGAATACGGGGATATGAAGAAAACAAAGCAGCCCCGATTCTGTTTACCTTTTTCCACGTCTCCACCACGCTGGCAGCATAGGCCAGGATGTGGATGTACTTGTGCTTGTGGTCCTGGTTGATCTTCGAGCCAGGCTTGAACAGCGACTGCATGAAGAGGTCTAAAAAGGCGGGTACTCTGATCTGGAGAGGACAGAGATGAATATTAAGTGATGGCTAACAGCATCACTAAGAGTCTTCACGAGGGTCCAGACGCTCTGTCCTCACCAGCTCCACAGGAGGGGGGTCCATGCTGCTGAACATCTTGAAAAGAACTGTGATGTCTGCAGGATTCAGGGCTCCTTTGGACAACATGGCACCCAGCGCCTGACAAGCTCGAGGGTAAGCTGCTGCTGTACCCAACGCAAGTGTGATCTGGCTGGCGTCATGACCTCTGCAAAATAAACCACAACACAGCAGATCGGATGATGTTAACAGCCCAAGATGAAAACAAAACAAAGAAAGAAACAACCGGGGGACTGACGGTACCTCGTGTGTGCCGACTTCTGTACTTCCTGGCCGATGCGCCGTATGGCCGATCCGCCCTGTTCCTCCTGAGAGAGGATGGACATCATAGCCTGGGCGAACAGGTACGTGTGCTCGCCGTGACACACCATTTTCTGCAGGACACACGCAAACACTCGGTCAAACAGAGGAGAGGTTTTGTAACGCCCGACTTGGAACTTTGACGCGTTAGATTACGGAATGTGAAGGGAAGGTCCTAAAGCCTTCCTGGGAACATAGAAGGACCAAAGCTAGAGCCTCACAGCGAATTCTGGCAGGTTCTTTTCCAGGTTCTCCTCTCCTCCGTCCAGCAGAGTGGCCAGAGAGGTCCTCAGCACGCGGGAGAAAACCTCCAGCTGCTGACACGCTGTCGACACACTGGTGATCTCACCCTGGTATCCAGCATCGGAAATGAGCTAAAGACAGACAAACAGGAAACACAGGTGAGCACAACTTCTCACAGGCAAAACTCTTACCCCGAACGACGCCTTACCACATTGTTTGCTTCATCGTACCTTCACAGTGAAGTTGAGCATCAGGCAGTCGGGATGAGCCTCGGCCAGCTTGTAGAAGAGATCTCGCCACGTAGTGTGTGCGATCATCTGCTCCAACCAGGCAGGAGTCTACAACCAGAGACCAGAGAGTTCATGTACACCTTCACTCAAAACTGTTTGTGCTCTGGGAGTTGTTACGTGTGAAATGAATTCAGAGATCTCACCTCTCCTTCTACTGTAAAAATGGAGTCTGCTTTCTGAGGGTCAAAGTGCTTTATGAGGAGACTCTTCAGGTGGTTCTCTACACGTTCTTGGACCTGAGCTGGCTCAACACCTGCAAGGAGAAAGATATTATACAAAGTCAGTCAGGCAAGCAAAGAGTGGAGGAGCTGAAGGATATTTAACAACTTCAAGCCTGAAACGATATTGTAACGAAAAAGAAGAAGATTGGTGTCATTTTGAACACGATGTTGCGTAGTTTGTTACGCACCCATCTGGATGAGCCACTCGGCCAGAAGGTTGACGGTTTGAGCCACGGCGGAGTAGTTCTCAGACAACAGCGCGATAACGTGTTCTGGAGAGCCACCTGCTTGGAAATACCTTTGACCAAAACCACAGTTTGATTCATGAATTCAATCAAATCCAAAAAGCGCTGCACATAGTTTAGTATCGTTGTGAGGAAACGTACATTTTGAGGGTGTTGAAGATGGCAGGCTCCATGATGTAATCCCTGCTGGTGAATTTCTGGAGACAATCTTCCTGGACTTTCCCGTCATTTTCCCCTTCAACATAACCATCCTCCTGAAAAATAAAGTGGCGTTTAGTTTTACGACCTCTTTGGGTGGATACAGGTGCATCTCAATAAATTAGAATATGGTCATCTTCCCCATGATTGTGTCGCCTACTGAACCAGTATTTTAAGGCTCAGGAAACCTCAGCAGGTGATTAAAGCTAATTAGCTGGTTATAGTGTGACACAGTGAGGTTACAATATTGAACTTTTACACAATATTCTAATTTTCTGAGATATTGAATTTGGTGTTTTTACTGTGAGCTGTAAGCCATAATCATCCACATTAAAACAAATAAAAGCTTGAATGGTCCACTTTGTGTGTAATAAATCAATAATATAGGAGTTTCACTTAAGCATTTCGAAAATCAGTGCTTTCCATGTTGAGATTTGAAGTTAAGACTCATCCAAGTACAGATTTTTCTCCAGTTTTTTGTATAAACTTAAGATAGATTTAGTGTTTAGGACTATTGCTGCATGTTGCCAGGTTCGTCACCCAGAATACTGCACAACATTGAGCCCATTAATATCTGGACACTGGAGTTAGTGGCTTTTAATCATCGTAATCATAATACAAATTATAACACATCACATCACATTTCTGATCAGACTTTGAGTATCGTGTTATTTTCCTGCACGCGTTCAGATCTCTATGGAACCATTTCTGTCCATTCATACTTTTTTCTTTACTGTTTAAGTGAATGTTTTATGGGTTGGAGCTGCTATCATAGGTCAGCAATGTCAGTCTGCGTAAAACATCCAGATAAACACGATCTGTCTGTGACGTTAAGCCGCCGAATCTCACTGCTGACCGGTGACAACAAACTCGCCTCAGGTTTATCTGCCGGTAACGCTGCCTAGCTTAGCTTGCTACCTGCTAACTAGCCCACACAACGCAAAAGGCAACAAGTCGAGGTCCCACCGTGTTAGCGTCCGGAGCTTCCCACTCTGCGGCACCGCTGTAGTATTCCTCGTCCATGGTGACGGGAAAGCACCTATGCGCAAACACCAGCTTCAATGAGATGATGCACTGTAAAGGAAGATGCTGCAAACAGCTAGCCTGCTAACCTAGCTAACGTAGCTAACAACAACAGCAAAATGGCGAAACGCGTCATTTTTCCCACCCGATATTCGACAGCGTGATTGTGATTGGTCAGTCATTATTACGTGACATGTGTAACGGCCTACTTGTTTCTTTGTTTTGCACTAATATCACCGTATAGTAATATGTTTTCACTACATAACTCTACACTAACACTTAAGAAATATAATTTTAAGTATTCCTAGGCTATCTAATGTTGGTGGAGTTCCCTTACACTTCTTTCTATTGGTTGCGAATACTTTTGAACCGCCCGCCTTATTGTCGAATCTCGGGTGGGAAATATTTACGCAGGCGGGAGGCGAATGATTTTTCTGTGGGTAAACCGGAAATCATGAATATTCACGAGGTACTAATCCAAGATGTCGTTTAAGCGTATTACTGAATCATGAATATTTGTAACCGATTTGAGGTGATGAGATTTATAGAAAATATTATCTTAAATGCCAGACTGGTTATATTAATAATATATTTACTACATATTAAGAGAAAATACCGGGAGTTTTGAACAACTGTTAACTGCTGACACAACGTTCTTCCTTAACAGATTTAATGGAGGATGTGGTAACATAATGTGGTTTCATGTCAGAGGTAATTTTTTCCCTCCATTTTCCTACAGTTTAGATACAATCTATTCTTAATGTGAGGCTTCACTTTAAGAAACTAGCCTTATTTGGTTGCTGGGATACCACGCGATGTTAAATAGAGCAGCTGTCCCTCCGTCCAAATACAGACCTCCATTTTTCATCTTCATCGGCACAAAGATGGCCTGAGTAGATGCAGGGGTACAGACTGATACTGCGGGATGAAAAGGACATGGCTTATGTTTATCAAAAGGGCTTAGTTTGTACTGAAATTCTTGGTTTTATTAGTTGCTCCATGTAGTGGGACAGATTTATGTCTTTAGGGAGGTGAAAGACATTCTGCCTGTCCAAAATGTGATTGACTGTCTGAGCGTCTACAATGGGGATATTTGTGACGATAATGTACTGATATGTGAATAGTAATCTCAATTGCTAATGAAACTATTAATGCAAATGGGGAAATTTGAGGATAGAGGATATGTTAACTGTCCATGCTTCAGCCTCTTTGCAAAGAAAGGGGTGCAAAAAGCAAAACAAAAAAATACAATACCTTAAAATTTTGTCACTTAATAACTCCATCATGAGCCCAGTTCACAGAAACCTCTTTAGTAAGTTCAACAGAAATGCCATATTAAAACACAGCTTTTCTAAGAATCATTGTAGACTATAATTTCTCAAAATAAACTATATATGGATTGAAGAGCTCATCGCTATGGGAACAAACATTTTTATTTTATAATGCAAACCGCAACATATGAATTATATTATTTACCCAAAGGAGCAGAAAAAAACGACATATACCCGTGGCAAAAAAAAAATCATACAGTCTGTGTTAAATCTAAGTCCAACACAACATTATTGTCCTAAACTGTAAAGGGAAAATCCACCCTAAACCAAAATTTACATTCCTTTGACGTCGGACAGCTCATTCTTATTCTGTGAACACCAAGTCTTAACCAAAGCAAAAGTATTATGGATTTTGAGCTGAAAGGAGACTTGACACGGATTTGAAGGGTTACGGGCAAAAAAATAAACAAAGGTGCAGACTGCACTTTAATCAAAAGCACATTTAGGCCCACAAGCTGAAAAATATTGTCTTTGCTCTCTGGTTTGTGATTCTTTAAGAGTTATCCCTGTTCACAATAATGGACTGAACTGTGTAATATCATAGGATTCATAAAGTGAAGTCTTTAGGGTAAGTTTTTGCTTCAAGAAGGCATTCTATCAAAGAATTTCTAAGCACAAATATAGCTCATGTCAAAACTGAACTTCATGGATTCAGTTATTGCTCAGATAAATAATATTTACTCTACAAGAGAAAGATAAGTTTCACATTGTTCAGATGCATGTATAAAACAGTTTTAAAATGTGACGTCAAATAGATTTTTATTTGGTTGAAAAATCCCTGCGCTGTTGGTTCTTGGAACGTTTTGCCATTTTGTTTGTCTGCATCAAGGTCTTGAAAAAGTTTTCAGAAAGATTAGTTGATTGGCTGAAGGAAGAAAAAAAAAAAAAAAAAAAACCCAGCCGCCGTGACAAAAACAGTGACAGAAGGCTTTTGTAACTCCGGAAAAAAGTAAATAGCACCATTTTCACTAAGGACAAGCCAGAAGGTAAAGGGCAAAGCCACCGGGGACAGAGTTCATGGGTGCACTCTAGTGCTGTGGCCAACGACAGAAAACTGCTGATCCTTCAAAGTGGACGTTTGGTCTTCATTTTCCTCTGTCATAGTCTGGCTGTGTGCAGCTTATGCAAACATAGTCCTCCTTCTCTGCTCGCTCGGCAGACACTCCTACACACACCTGGTGGAACCACTGGTTGCAGTTGCCATCACATTGGACCCAGTTCACCTGAGAAATACAGCGACACGAGGAAAAGAAAAATGAGATGCTGCTGGACCAAAGCACCATTGATCAGATTTGACTGTAAATATGAGAGGGATATAAATGATGGATTGATCTAAAACTGACCTCATCACCCTCTGGCTCTCTGCACCACGGTGCGGCACACAGTGAGAAGTCCTCCTCCGAGTCCGACGGCAAGTGGTCAGAGGATGAGTTGGAGGGAGAGCAGCTACTCTTCGCCTCCTCGCTCCTCTCGCTCCTCTCTCTGCTTTTCTTGCACTTCTTCTTGCGAGACTTCTTGGCTTTCTCCTTATGCTGATCCGAGCTGTCGGAGCTGTCCTTGCGCCGCTTGGTCCTTTTGCCGTTCACCGTTTCCTTTTTGATACTGGAAAGTCCATTCTGAAAACAGCAAGACCGGAAACGTTAAATATTGATAAAAGTATAAACTGGTATAAAGCAAATTGCTTTGCTTTAATTCAGGTTCAATTATCGTTACTTTGACATGGTGGGCGCTCTCTCTCGGAGACGGGTGCTCCTCTTCCTCCTCTTCCTCGTCGTCTGTGCTTTTCCCACAAGGGGGGCTTTGTGAGGGCAAGGGCGCCAGTTTGTAGAGCAAATATCTGTACAGCTGCTCAGTCTCAGGTAGGGTGACCTGAAGCAGGAATCCCTCCACCATCAGTTCCTCCAGCTCAGGACCAAGACCTGAGGCAAGAGGAGATGAAGAGGGTTTAGAGGTGAAACTGACAACCGTGCATGTATGTGCAAAGCATGTTTGAATGCAAAATGCTTCAAAGGTTTAAACACTGACCCTGGAGAGGAATAGACATGTGCTCTGTGTAAAAAGAGGTTTTTGTTTCCTGAGTCGGATGTGATGATATCCTGGGCCAAACTCTTCCCTGAAAGAATAATTAAGAATCAATAAGTGAAAGCTTGCAGGGGCTGAACCCCGACATTATCTGAGGTGTGATGACGCACTTTTCCGTTGGCTGCCTTTGACACACTCTCCAGCATTCCGTCAGCGCAGGCCTGCTGGACTCTGTGCTGCCAGCGCACCGTCCGCTCAATAAGGAAGCGCAGGGCGTCTCCTTCAGGCAGCCGGACCCGGATCCTCTGCAGCGAGGCCAGCAGAGGCAGAACTTTATCCAGAGGCGGCTTCCTCGAGCGCTGGCAAAGCGGGCAAAGCCAGGCGTGGCCGGGCTGGAGGTCCGCCGTTGTCCCGATGCAGCCGTGGTGGTAAACGTCTCGACAGAGCTCGCACTGCACCATGGCGCCCGAAGGTGCCTTTTGGCAAACACACACGCTAAGTGCACAACAGTTTTCAGCAGGAAGAAGCTTGGACTCGTTTGAAGCTCTCAGAGCCAGTAGGAGCTCCATCTCCTTTTGGTGGACCTCAGCGAGTGTGGCCATCTGTGAAGGGAGAAGATTAAAGGGGAAAGTCAGTGCATTAATCAAAGTCTATCATCTCATTCTCTGTGTAATTAACTGGAATTACTGCTGTTGTTCCTCCTGCCGGGGATCTGAAGGCCTTTTGAGGCTTTGCGGCTAATGCAGCACAGAGTTAAGTGGCTTTCTTCTGCTGCTTTTAGCCTCTCAGCAACATTTACTCACAGGATATCAAATTAGTTAGTAGAGAACATTTTACCCAAAAAGACATTACATTCTTTTTGTTTGCTATTTCTGCTCATTAACCCTTTCTCAGCCTTCATTATGGTGATGACATAGAAGACAAAGAACTCAAATCTTGTGTCTATATAGAGCGTTTGTTGTAGTTCACCTAAACATTTCAGTTAAGCTACTTCTGTTCAACCTGTTCAACATGTTACCATCTTGTAGCACATTTGGAATGTAAATAAGCACTGCTGTCATAGCAACATGTTTTCTAGTTGATTTGTTTATTTGACTATACCTCGTTTTCCTGGAATTTGGGAAATATATGATTTGCAAGTTTCAGCACATCTTGGAAGGCAAATCCCAAAACGTTTAATATGCAATAAATTATGAATCATGAGGTGCTAATTACAATATGAATCTACTTCATGCTTTAGGAAAGAACAGATAATGAAGTGAACGCACAGCGGAGGCAGAGTCCTTGCTCTCAGAGAGAGCTCGATCCACATCACTTAGACAGTCCAGCTTAGCCAAGGCTCTTTTGCTGATTGGAGGAGTGTCTTTTGCCTTCTTGGACTTGGACCTCTGGTGTCCGGTCCCTACTTCACATCTTGGGCAAAGCACCTGAAAACATGGAAGTTGAACTCACATTATTCATTGATCCTAACAAAACCATTTGACATGAACAATCACTGCTCAAAATGCTTGTTTGATTACCTCAAGTAGAGAGTAGGGAGAGTTCTTCAGTAGGAATGTCTTTGCTGCGCTCTCCTTCCAGGTCTGCACGTCACTGATGAGGGCCTCCAGTCGGTTAAGGGGGTCCAGCCGCACTGGGATGCCCTCTGCTCTTACGACCAGCTCGGACAGGCTGTCCAGCACGGGAATACGTCCACCAAGCTGCAAGCACACAACAGGTTTGCAATCCACACAGAACCGCCTCCTGTCAAGACATCAGTGACAAGAAAATGAAGAACATATCTTACCTGCAGTGTCTCCACTTCATGCAGCCAATCTTCCGCTTTGACCACAATGTCCTTCAGCTGCAGACAGTTGGGCAGATAAGCTGGGATGTTTTCCACTTCTTGTAGAGCAGCCTCCAGAGTCTCTATGCTGTGGTACGGCCTGTGAAGCCACATGACATCTGAATCAGAATTGCATCTCAAGGAAAAAGTAATGCATTGTAGATTTTACAGACAGAGCAGATTAAAGTGCTGGCTTCGACATTCTGAGTCTGGGGTTGTACAATGTGTGCGTCAGCCATGATCGGGAAACAAGGAACATTCAAACAAGACGTTAGTGTTGCGCTGCTCCGTATCCTCACCTGGCCTCCATGAGGTTGAGCACCCGCTCCTCCCACTGCTCCGACACCGTCAGCAGCTCCTGTAGACGGGCCATGGCTCTTTCCACAGAACTGTGAGGGGCCAAGCCTACACCCTGGTCTATCAGCCTCCTCATGGTGTCCAGACAGAGGCTGTCGGGCCTGCTGCTGGCCTGCTGCACGCCCTCCAGCCAGCGAGCCTGCTCCAGTCGCTCTCTCAGCAGAGGCAACTGTGGCAGCTCCACGTCCAGGCCCAAGCTCACATCCAGCAGGTCCTGCAGCTCCTGTGGGCTGGGCGAGTCGTCAGAGAGGAGCTGCTCACTGCGCTGCCGGAAGTCGTCCACCCGGGTCAGAAGGTCCTGGAGATTTATTTCAAAAACCATTAGGGGCCTGACATTTAAACACTACAACACATCATCCAAACTCAGCAACTTCGCTCTAATCCCAAGCCTTAGTTTCTCTGTCATGACAGACGTACAGATATGGCAAGACTTCACCACACTTCACTGCTTCTCTTTGTGGCAGAGCTGACAAAAAACAAGTCATGTGCAGCAGCTACTATCTAGGCTCATTAACCTTTAGTAAAGGAGCTTGTCGGATGTTACACGGCAGGCTGTCCAACTGCTTGACAAAAGACCTCAGCTCCTCCACCGTCAGCTCGTTCTGGCTTTGAGACTTCCCTCCTCCAGAGCGATACCTGCAAAAAACACAGACAAACATCAATCACTGACAGTTAACAGCCAATAAGTCAAAGATTCATGTCACCGCTAAACTAAAAAAATATACTGTATAAGTAGTATCCAAACAGTAAATGTATCTTGATGTTAGAATAAGAGGCAGTAGGAACCATCATCTTTCAGTAATGTAGGGGTCAACGGGTCAAGTCCTATTCAGTACCTCGTCTGTCGCTTCCCGTTGAGGAGCTGCTGTGCCATCGCTGCACACCTCTCAGCCTCGACAGTGACTGTGCGTAACTGATCCACGAGGCTGGGCTGTGGGAACGATCCCACTTCTGCCAGCTCCACCAGACTGTGGAGCTCCTCCAAGCCTGACCAAAGTGACAGCAGCACAGACTCTTTACAAATCCCTGCTCCGTACAATCCAATCAAACGCACGTGTGTTACATTTGTATCAGCAATACATAACTTAGTATTAAGGGGTAGTTTATGTTCATCCATATAAAAACAATACAAAGAACCTTCAGATTGTGCAAATGAGATAACAAGTCACAAACTAATCAAGACATTTACTGCTTTCGCTTCTAACCTCTTTTCTTGACGTCCTTGTGCTCCAGTATGTCCTGGACATTACAGAGCCAGTCTCTGTAGGATTCTGCCCGCAGCTTGACGGCTGCCATCATGGGATACAACTCATCCAGTGTAAACTTGTAACTGCAGGGGGAAGACACAGATAATGAGGAGATGAATAACTCTTTTTCAAACTGAAATCGCTTTTCTGCACAGATAAATGTGCAGAAAGAAGACTCGCTTTGTCATTCTACTTCTAAATTAAGTTAAACATGTAAACAAAGTTTCCTCTTCTGCTCTTCCGATCTGAGATTTCTCAGAATGCGGCTTCAGGTGATGCTTTAAGTACGATGGTGTCGGACAGGGTTATCATTTAGAATCACATCATCACATCACGATCATCACATTTTCTGATAATGTATATAAACCTGAAACATAACAAAAAAGGGTCCTCTTAGGTTTTTTGCAGCCTTTGGCGACGCCCAAAGACACCCAAGTCCCATTCAAATTGAAAAATGTTTGGTTGTCATGGTTACTGAAGAGTGTGGGGACTCACTGGAGTGTTCGGTTGCCAAGAGGGCAGGAGCAGAGGTCCCGGGTGTGGTGCAGACACACCAGCTTGCCGGGGCTGCAGGGACAGGCGATGCCAGACAGGTAGCAGGTGGTGCGACACTTGTAGCACTGCCGCTCCTCATCTTGTAGGAGCTCGTAATCGACTTGCTTAGACTGGACCACACCCTGGGGACACAAATTCAACGTGAGCGGGGTTGGGGAGGCGGAGAAGCGGAAGCAGGACACAATGTGCAGAGATATCCTTGTTTAATTTAGATCTTGTGTTATCTTATGTAGCGTGAAGGATTAGTGTATCTCACTGGGGTGTTTCCTTACGCTGGCCTCAAGCTGGTAGCAGGCACACTGGTGTCACTTTTCCTCCATCTTGTTATCGCTGTACAGTATGTGCTCAATATATAGATACTACATCTTGCACTGAATGGGTCCGTCAGACAGGAAGTGCTCACCATGTTGTTAACCTTCTCCCTGAGGTCCTGTTCTTTCTGGACCATGACCATCATCTCCTTCTGCACTGCTGATGCCAGGTCGATCTCCATGGACTCGGCTTTGAACGCCATGTTACACACCATCTCGTCATGGGAGAAGACACAGTATCTACTCAGCTGGCGATAGTGTTCCACACAATTGCGGCCAATGGGCATCTGCCAAAAGAAAGAAAATCAATCATGTCATCATCATGTCATCCAGTTCAGGGGTAAAGAACCAAAAGTTAGTACTCTGGTTTAGCAGAGGATCTGTTTCTACAACATGCCTTTGCCATGAATGTGTCTGGGTCTTTCAGTTACTGTTACATCCACAGAAGTACACAAGATGGCTGGTATTGTGCAGTTAAATGCAAACCCTTTCCTTACCCAGTCCATGGTACAAAAGTTGACAGCTTCAGCAAAGTTGAAGCCCTGGTTGAAGCCACTGTGGTACGCTCTGGGGAAAGTGATGACAAACTCGCCTGCACACTGGTTGGTTCGATAGATCTGGATAACGGTTTGATAAGAAATCAAAAATTACAAACCACAACTTATTTCTTGGTGCACTGTACTTTCAATGTCAGTATTGATGTGTGACATTTAAGCAACTTCATATTTTTAAGAAAAAATTAGGCATTTTGTATTTCATTTATTAACCTTACCATAGTTGACAACATGCTCTATTTCATAATCAGTTCTATTTCAAAAACAGATTAATTTATGAGTTTCCCCTGATGTGTACTCATAACTAATAATTTATGATTCAACTTTACCGGAACGCCGTTGTTCATCAGGGTGTTGGGGTTCATGATGGTGACCAGCTGGTGGAGGAGGTCCGGCTGGGACTGGAACAGCTCAGGGGCCAATTTCTTCATGACTCCCTCGAGGTGCTCTGCAGCATAGCCTGGGGCCCCATACCAAGTCTTCGGCTCCCCCCTGCACACAGGGACAAAGATTTATAGAAAAACACTCACGCAGCAACTACAGCTATACTCTAAAATAATATTCTGTATATTAATAGCGTGAATGCTGGTCTGACACTACAGGTATTTTCTGATAAAAAGTTGCAAAAATCGCCGACAGTTAATCAATCGAGGAGGCTGCCGACATTAAAATCCCTCTAAAACATATTAAACTCAGGTTAGTGAAAGTGCAGTGTACCAGTGCAGGTAGTTTATGGAATAGCTCCAGTGGTCCTCAATGTGCCAACAGAAGGAGGAGAAGCACATGCCCACATAAAGCCAAGGTAACTTCATTCCACAGATGTCGGCCGTAATGTGAGTGAGCACGGAGGAATCCAGTACTGGCATGTTGTTCAGGTTCCAGCCGCTGCTCAGGTAATGCTGCGGGGTCAGAAACAGGTCTCAACACTCTGCTCTACTATCAGTCACACGCACAGAGCTGTCCAGCTGGCACCGGCAAAGGTGATCACAAACAAAAACACCAACACAAAAGAGTCCATTTGTCACTCGGTCCAATTTTTTCCAGCTATCGATTTAAGTACCAACTCTGCCTTTGTGAAACACTGAAAGTCGGTTTGAAAAATGTTAAGGTTCTCTGTGGAGTCTGTTTCATAATACCTCTAATGACGAAAATTTAAATATGTAATCTTTGGAGGTTAGATAGACCGACTGTAACTGTTTTGGATAATCCCTTGAGGGTTCTAAAATTGGGTCAAGGCTAGTTTACATATCAGTATACTTTCCGGTAACGTCCGTGTTCAAAGCAGTTAGTTAAGAAACTAGTACACCACACCATCCTCATACCAACAAGTAAGACTGTACCTCATCCTCAGGAGTAACTTCAAAATGGCCGTTCTTGACAGGGAAGCCACTTCCAAACTCCTTGGAGGCGATGTCTGCCCCATATTCTACGGTGACGTCCTCCTCGATGGTGCTGACTAAACGCCAGAACTCCTTCTCCACCAGCTCAGTAGGAACCATCTAACACACAAAAATAGATGCAGTGGATGATGTAATGAAAAGCCATTTTATAATGTACAAGTGATTTATATGAAGACTTTTGTGTCTGCTACCCTGATCTGCTCAGGGAAGGCACTTGGTAAGACAAAGGCTTACTTGAACCGCACAAATCCACTGCGGTTCAAGGACAATTAGTAAATCTGACATTATGAAGCCAAAACTATAACTAGCCACATTGTGACAAATCCTGTTATCATCAGCAAACCGCCAGGCAAATGGCTGGCAAGTATAAAAGGATATCATAACAACTGAACAATTATGAAATACCACAGAAACAAAAGATACACGCCAATCTTAAGCAAATACACATTAGAACAAAAGTGGCCCCAGACTACAACCTTGCGGCACCCCACATTAAAACATTAGAAAAAGACAGGGATGTGTGTTAACAACCGGTGCAATGCTCACATGAACTGGCATGTTGAAATAGTCGGATTTGAAGGAGTCAGCCATGTCTCCAAAAGCTTGCAGGGTGTAGTTCCTGCTAGCCTGCTCAAAGCCAAATGCAACAGGAGGTTTGCCGCATTCCTATAAAAAGAAAGAAATACATAAATTACAAAACCAAAAAAGGGAAATTTGTGGTTAGTATCCACAAGGATGGTTACAACACCAGACAATAATGAGCTGGCTTCCCCTGAGGGTTGAGGGTGTGGTGGGGAACAAGCTCACCTGCGCCAGGCACTTGGGACACCTCCAGTCGCCTTTGGGGACATCGTGGAGAGGGGGGATCAGACAGAAGGTGTGGTAGCTGTCATCGCAGCCATCACACAATAGCAGACGGTCCTCTGCACTACCACTGCCACAGACCAGGCACATGTACTGCTCCACCTGAGAAGAGAGCAGAGGGGGGAATACTGAAACCCGACTTTGGGATCCCTGACTCACCACATAAGGTTCTCTACCTGGCATTTATGTGAAAAGTGAGTTCAGCTCTTAAACTTTATCAGTGAGGGAGGATTTATCTCCTTATGGGGTTACTCTTTGGATTTTTAGATTTACGGGTTTAATATTTAATATAATAAAAAAGTCAAAAGGTTGTAAGAGTTCAGCAAGATGGAGCAGCAAAACTTCATGCATCTGAAAAGCAAGTGTTGGGGTACAAAATGCCATCTGTTTGAACAGTATTGTGAGTGTGGTGATGAAAGGATGGTTGTCAACCTTGTCTTACCTTACTCCCTGCTGGTTTGTTTATGTTATTCAATGTCGCTTCCCCATAATCTATGAGCTCGTCATGTGGCATGGGTATTGGTAGGGCGTGCGGTATCTCTTCCTTTATCTCTTGCTTTATCTCAGCCACTGCCATTCTCACTGAAACACAAGGACGAATGCTCAACAGAGGAATTTGCATTTCGAGAAATCATTAGACGCTAATTTTTAAGCAAAACAGCGATGTGATCGATCGTCTCTGTGCTTACTTGGCTCTGACTTGGCAGCACAGGGTCCCATCCTCCTCCTGAGATTGGGCCGAGGCTTGCAATCTTCACCTGGTTCACTTTTAATACGTCTCTGCCATCATCAAAGGAGAGAGAGAAATAAAGAGTTAAAGTGAGAACCAGATCCCCAGTTCTAGGTCACTTCCTGCAGCATCATATCTTCCGCCACCTTCAACATAAAATGTAAATTCATCTCTTGTTGATGTAAAAGGTGACAGATGAGAAATCCCCCTGCAGACCTGAAACTGAACATTCTCAGGTTGTAAGCGTCAATTTAATCAAAGCTCCAAACCCAAACATGCAGAAACATCTGGAAATCGAGAGACGGCGTCAGAGAGCAGACTCACTTCCGATCGCATCCGTTTGGCGCGGCGAGCGATGGTGCAGATCTCCTGGGGCTGCACAGATTGGCGTTGGGGGAGGTCGTGGGGCGTGTACTCCTTGTCTTTAGTGTCGTTGGTCAAGGTCGCCTCCTGCAGCGAGAAGTTGACCCATGTATTAACAAATAACGGTCTTGTCACTTAATAATGCACTGGTTGACTAAAAACTATGTGGTGAATTTAAGATGCAACAAATGACAACAACAAAGAACAATCCATGCGACTCAAACATTTGTCTTATAGATACTGAATATGCAAATATAATACAAACACACCTCTGGGTAAAGACAAATACGGGAGTTAGGACGTACAGGTAGATTGGATCCGGTCTGAAACAGGTTGTATGGGTAGAGGATCCTCTCATAGTGAGCCCGCAGATGAGAGCCAATAGCCTTCCCAGGAGCGAAGCCCATTTTGACAGATATCTTAGTCCAACGCCGCTCTCTGCAGACTGCATCAAAGCCTCCCTCTTCATTTACCAGCTTGGAAAGAGAAACAAAATATTTTTAAGTGGGCTTTGTGTGCATAATAGCGCCACAGGTTGAAATGTCACGCTATTATTTCTTTGAAGATTTAGAGATCTAAAATGAGGCAGATACCGTATTCAGCTGGTACAGATCCAAAATCTTCCTTTCCACGTGAGGGATTTTCAGAGTGCAGCCTTGAAGCTCCCAGAACTTTGCTATTTGATCCAGAAAGTTGAGTTTAACTCTGGTCTGAGCCTAAAGCCAGGGTAGGAAAGAAAACCTTAATGCTTTGTACAAATCTCAGTTTAGGACCACGCTTGCAATTTGTTATGTGATTTTTGAGAAACAGTTACAAAGCAACAATAATTTCATATTCTAATCAAAGGATAAAAATATAATGCAACCTGTAGGAAATACTGCTGGCTTCCTGCATGTTATACATCTAAAATATACACGTGTAACAGGTAAATGAATGTACCTCCAACTCATTGAGCCTTTGTATCCGCGGTGTGAATTTGAGTCTGTCAACATCGCAGGCAAATGGTGGCTGCCAGTCCTGTTAAAGTAAACAAAACAGTTTTGTTAATCAAAGCATGCAGGCTTTTTGTTACACTTTGCCTGCTGAAGATGTTCATGTAGTGTCTGCTCAAAGGTTCTGTGTGCACGATTGGTTGCTTGAATGAAACAATTCAAATATACAGTATGCAATGTTTAAGGGGTAGATTTCCATGTTCGGAGTGCCAGTATTCACTCATGACTACACGCTGCAGAATCACTGCATTGGGGTCAAACAAACAAGTCAGAAACATAAATGGATCCTGTAAATGGGAGCATTTATCACGTCAGCGTGATTTTCATCATGTGATCCTCATTACACAGGGAAATCCTATGATGCTGTAAACAAGGACTAAAGGAGAGCTACTCAACTTAACTGTGATCAGTATCAGATTGAGGATATTTACTCATAGCCTCGACACAAACCTTATATCCATTGCACACAAATGCATTAAATGACATTGGCAATTAAATCCACTTATATTTCTTTAACATTCTTCAGTTTTAGATGAACGTTTCTTGTCAGCTTAAGGCTCATTACATCATGATAGCATACCAAAACCTCAGTTATACGTCATCATCATCATCATTTAGAGGGAATAGTCACAACTCAGTCAAACTTAATAACACATGCATGCATACGAAAGTATTTTGGTGTTTCCTCAGCTTAAGCCAACTATCATCACGATGCTAATGGTTTTAGCAAAGCATGCTGACATCTTTCTATTCTCCTTCTTCTTTGCCTGTTACAGAACTGTGTGAACAAACACCAACATGTTAAGAGAGAAAATGATTTATGGCCACTTGTGATATTTCTTCAAAGACTCTCGGTGACAAATTTCGCATTTGTCACAAGACATCTTACAAGAATTGTCACTGCAGTCGGGGAAGTTTACACAAAGTTGGAGAGAATGTCAGAGAATGTCAACTTTCTCTGACGGCTCAACACCGCTCTGGGCTTCCAGGATAAGCAGGTCACGATAAAAACCTCAAGTTTCACTGATATGTGCTGAGGGGGCTGGTGGCAGATCTACTGACAACAAAGAACTTGTTTGCAGTGGATACTCAGTAACTGTTCAACACCAGTGACTGCAATCCAAACAAAAAGTTTCACAGGCAAAGAGAAAGAGGGTGCCGAAGTCTTGAACAAGAACTGTTGGGTATTTGATTGTAAGCATTTTAATTAACTTTGAGTACAGGACCATTAGTGATGATGTATTACACTTTTATAGCAGTAAATACTCATAACACATTATAACTCACTAAGATAAAATGCCCATGATTATGATCTATGTTACATAACAGTCTGGTCGGCTTATTTATTTAGTTGGAGCTGGAGGAAATGAAATCTTAATTTGCAGTAAAAACAGTTGATTAATAATACAGATATAATATAGACTTTTTGCAAAACTGTGCAGGGTTTCGGGGGCAGATTTTGATGCCTTCGCAAGGATGGAAATGCTGATCAGAGCAGGGACAATAACACCTGCGTTGTCACTGCCCTGTCAGCTTTTAACAAAACTGGACTAGAACAACAAATGTCTTGACACAAAATGACAACAGATGTAGAAGCTTCAGAGGGATGGCTGACTCCTCTGCATGTCCACCCAAAAGAAAACACCTTAGACTTAGACCATAACACTTTAGAGGCCATTAAGGTCAGAGTGTGAGTGGACATCCAAGGGAGTGTAAAGACAAATGAGTGTGGTGGCTGAAACTTAACTACTTATCCATGAGATAAATGACCACATTTTGTGCATAAAAGACAATCTAATCTCTGATCACAAGCAGGTAGTGTTACAGTGCCTACTTCAAAATGATTGTAGGTTTTACAAGAGAGAAAAAACATTTGAAGACAGCTTGAGGCCGCATACTACACGCACAGGGTGTGTACCGGCCAAATGTGCCATCCTCTTTGCACAAACAAAACAAACATGAGAACACAAAGGTCTGACTTGGTGAAAATCCATTCAGTGAGGTTTGCTCTGGTAAGCAGAACTGCATGCACCAACACTGCATCTGCTATCAAAATACACATCATTTTCAAAACAAGTGAGGTGTTGACAGAAAAAATATCGCCTACTAGTTGCTGACATTCTCTGATTGTTTTATTTATTATTTCAGTAAATAGACAAATAGAAATGCAATTTGCACACATTGGGGCTCTGGAAAGCTGATTTGTCCTGAAATTATTTTGAATTAACAATAATAAAAAAAAAAAACAGCAACAATTAATTTATAATAAAGGAAATCATCTTAAACTGCAGCCTCAAAACATGCAAGAACATACTGCTGCACCTATTAGAATTGCTAATTGAGTTTGTTCCCTTCTCATCATTTAAAATTCTGATGCTGGTACATAAAGCCACAGTGGTGCACAAAACAATGCTTGCACTGTACAATGAGTCAGACAGTCTCCATATTTTCATTTATCTTTGTGTTCAAACTTATTTGCTCTCATCACACCATGAACTGAAATATCTCTAAATCTGTAGTATTGTTATTATTATGTAAAAAGGCCAATGGATCAATACAGGTAGGTTGTTTAATCGAAGTGAGAAACACGCTGTTGCTTTGAAGCGTTCTCGTTGCACAAGAACCACAAATGTAACAAAAAAAAAAGCCCAGTAAACAGGAAGGCCAACAGCTCCGGGATAAACCGAGGCCATGTCCCCAATCTTTGATCACATCTTCTTTTGTTCAAAACGGGCAGCCCCGTTTTCAGCCATGATCTGCTACTTTTTCTTAGGTAATGAGAAAAACCACAGACAGCCACCCACAAAAGCCCTTTTTATGTGTTTCCTCCGTCATGTTTAGCTGTGAAAATGAGCTTTTACAGTTTTAAAAGCTCATCTAAACCACACTGCTTCATGGCAAACACATCCAACACAACAATCTTGATCCGGTGCATTAATGTTTTGAAAATGATACACTGATTCTGCATGAAAAAAGTACGTCATCAGTGATCGTAACATATATTTTAAGCAGAAACTACCCTTTATCTAATTTGCTGGCTGCGTGGGCACACCCTTGAACAACGCATTTGTCTTCCTCCAAATTATAAAAAGCAGAGCTAAAAGGTCAATGTAAGATTTGTTTTAACCCACTTTAATCTGGGTGGGAAAAGAATCAATACGTATTTAAAAATATGACTCGCGTATGTAAGTACAGCCTATTAATAATCAACATCCAATCAGAAAAGGAAAATGACAAACAAAAACAAACAATAACTTGAGAATTATTTCCTTAATAAATCGGTTATCTGTGGATGTAAACTATATTAGATAGGCCAGTTAACACTATCGATAATCGAATGAAGCAGTTTAATTTCAACATATATGTCGTAATGACGCTGATCGTGTTAGATGAATACAGTGCACGGTTTTCTCTCCATAAACACACGGTCACCGGGCACGTACGTAACGTTAGCCAACACAGGACAGGCAGCAGATTAAAGACGTATTAGCGGGTTAACTCTCACTAAATACGCCAAAATGTAATCTAGGACTATTCCAGCCGTTATCTATGTTACCAACAGTGTTCTAACAACTTGTTTAAATCTCTGTTAAACGTCTATCATTTCCGTGCCCCAGAGTCCAGGAAGCATTTCATATTGTAAACAATTTCCATTATGTTTGCATACACGCAAACTTTACTATTTGAATTATGTGTAAGAGACATTTCCCCTAAAATGACTTTTAACGAAAACAACCATATGTGCGTTTGTGTCGAGGATAAGAAGTTAACTCCTATTTCTTTTGTGAGTGGAATGTCTGTGACCGAACAGTCAGTGTGTCGTTGTTGCAAACACAACACAGTCCGTCCCCAGCTAGCTGACAATTCAACTCACAGCCGCAATCCGCCATGTTGAAACCTGTCCACAACCACAACTTTAGCTGCTAAATTATTAAAACTGTTACAATTACACAATGCAAAGCGAAGAATAAG
This sequence comes from Genypterus blacodes, assembly GCF_046128005.1. Taxonomy (NCBI): domain Eukaryota; kingdom Metazoa; phylum Chordata; class Actinopteri; order Ophidiiformes; family Ophidiidae; genus Genypterus; species Genypterus blacodes. The sequence goes on from NW_027466831.1 coordinate 317,125, forward strand.
AGTCCGTGTGAAGAAGTACTCACAGGCGGCGGGCGGACTTTACAGATGCCAGTTTTCTCTGCGATGGGTCGTATTTTGTTGATGTACGCAAAAGGGTCGGCAAATTCCTCCCAGCTGGGCTCAAAAACAGGGCACTCCGGGGGCGGAATGAACTCATTCAGCTGCGGGTGACTCATGGTTGCATCTTTCTCTGGCCCCCGGACAGATATTTACTGGTTCCACACGGTGAATATAGTCGCTTTGTGGTGTGAGTCTTTCAGATCATGGTCACTCTCCACTCATTCAACTCAAAGACGAATTATCGAGTTGGAGAGGGGAGGGAGGGAGTGGGTGACAGAAGGCTGATACTTCCGCTTAAGAAAGTAGACACCTAATAATTATTTAAGCTACCTTATGGGACTCAAACACGTACTTTATGACAAATATGCGTACGTGTTGATGGTTATTTTACGTGAATCCAGCCTTAACTGGCTTATTACGTCACGAATATGTCAAACTTTCTGTGTTTTTTGTCCATTTGGCTAACGGTGTGTTTGAGAAAGAATGAATACAAGAAACGCCATGTCATTGTCACACTCAGGAAAAGTGTAGCGTTCGAAGTAAACACGTATGAGTACTCTTACGTAGTTAACACTTGGAGAACAGCCCTGTTTAAGGATTATATGGCCTGTTGGTTCCGTGGTTTCCTCACAGATAAACGCTCGCCACTGGGTGAGTTTGATTCATACACCCTCGGGTACGACTGTGCACTCAGTTCAATGAGTTCTGCAAAATGGACGGTTTGGATTGGCTCTTTCTTACCCCGCCCGGCTGCGCTGAAGTCGTAAACGTATTTGACCGTACACTAGGTTTTGTATTCGAACTTACCCTAGGATATCTATGCGCGCTGGCCGGCACTTCGTTTTTAAATGGACTAGCTGAGCTCGTTGATTGGGTGTGAGGTTCATGTGATGAGTCTTTTACGTTTAATGTAAACATTTAAGCTTACACATTTTTCTATTGTGAATCCAAAACACACGTGGTATAATTTAATATGACACATTGAAATTAAGTATGTGCAAATATGTCGCGTACTTAACACCGCCCGTTTGGAATTGGCTATTTGCATTGTTCACTTACTGTATGTTACACACGATAACTCATATCACTAATTGGAGTACGCGTGTGTATGTATATACGTCATCACAACGAGCACTTGTCCTCCCTTCGCCTCCAAACTTGCCAAAAACAGGGGTCCAACATTTGCATAGGGTGCTTTACATTTAATTTACATTTTACGTTATATTTGCACTACCAAATTATAATAGTGGTTGAATGGAAACATCCGGGCATGTCACAGTTGTTAATGACATCATGAGTTGTTAATAATATCATGAATGGAACCAAAGCACCTCCCATAAAGATAACTTGAATTATGTCACAGTTGGTTGACTCATTTTATTATGAATAAGAGCACCATTCCTCCTATCGCCTCCAAACTTGCTATAAACATTGAAAGTGACTTTTAAGGGAAATTACAAAGGCAATATCTTGAAAACAGGTTAACTATAATGGATTTTAGAATTAGCTTTATCATAGCCTCTCTCGATGTTATGAGATTTTAATGCCTTTATACTAAATTATTAACCAATTATATATTAGGAGAGGTCCATTAAATGTATCCAAAATCATATATAGTTATGTACTCAATTACCATTTCATTTACCAGTGATTAAGGGTTAATACACCCAGCAGGTACATAATCTCAGCACATTAGCCAAGTTTTCCCTTGTAAATTGTGATAATTAAGCTTAATTGAATACTGCTGAAGCCTGAGGAGTTAAATGAGTTCCACAAAAAGCGTCAACTCTCTTCCATTTCTGATGCAATAATCTAGCATACGAGACAAACCTCAATATACTACCAGTTGATAGTTAATTGTGAAATAAAAACACACTTGGTTGGACTGCTGCCATCATAATTACTGTCCTGTAATTGTGTTGTGATGTTGTGTTCCCTCTACTTTGATTAAAAAAAGGTCCAAAATGGATGCCACATAACAGCAAACAAAGTCAAAGTAAAGGACACATTTAACATGTAGTTTTTATCCAATTAGCCCAGATGCCATACCATACAAAGCAGTACACACAAGAGATGTTAGGCAATACTGACATTCTTCCAATATAAACAAGTAATCATCTTATTTCTGCAATGTTACGCAGCCATCAAAATACAGCATATAATTTAAGTTAGAGACAACGTTTCTGTCCTCCTCTGGTTTACATCTGAATAGAGACAGAAATACAGATATTATTCTGAAGTTAATAGATACTGACACAAGTACAGACAGAAGTGGCAGATAGGACACATCCTTGGAGCCTGGGACCAAGGACACCAGAAACCCTGCACGTGTAGATTTGGCCTCTCGTTGGACTTCGATATCATGGCTATGTTCAGCAGTTACACAATAACAATTTTTTGATAAGGTTTATATGGTTTGGATTTGCATAGCTGGGTACTGCATCGGATTGGCTGTAAGAAGGGAATGTGAGACCACGCAGATATGCTTGACTGGGACCAGATTCTGTTTGCAATATGGCTACTTCTGTTTCTTCAGGGCACAATGGCTCCGGTGGTGATCCCATACTTGTGATATACACAGTTATGTCATCTAGTTATAGCATAAGCCTACAGATATTTTCTTTATTGCATGCGAGAAAGAAGGCTAAAAACACAAAAGGGGGAAATCAATACAAAGTTACAAAGTGTTAGTAAGGAAAGCTGTAGGCTGGCATCCATTAAGAGCTCCCGAAAGAAAGAAACCTTTATTACAACCGAGAGACCACACTGATGTATAGTGAGAGGGTTAGTAACTCCTTTTAACATGAACATTGGTGTATGCACGACACCCAAATCTGTATTTTTAGTTTTAGTTTTAATAAGAGGGGGGCGGGGCCATCTCTGGGAGTTAATCCACAAAAAGATGCATAGCCTGCTAACACAACGTTTTGTGCAGAGTCCTGCTGGGCTTCATGCTTAATTACGCATGATTCACCCTTTCCATGGCAACGTAGAAACTCTTCTTGTCATCCAAACAGTGCCAGCCAATAGGTCCAATCTCACAGTCCGCGCAGATGAGATACTTGATGCGGCCCACGTCGTTAGTGAAGCCCACGTTCTCAAAAGTGTACATGTCATCAACCAACCAGTGAGAGGTCAGAGTGTCCCCGTCCACTGAGCCCTCTGGACTGCTGGGGCTGCCCTTTTTCCTCATGGATGGCAGGAACAGCTGGAAGGAGGAAACACAACATGGTGACATTGACCTTAGAAAAATGAACTATATACACACTTTAAGCACAGAACTAAGGCGGGACTAGAACTGGGGCGGCTGTAGCTCAGTCCATAGGGGAACCGGTGGGTCGCCGATTCGAGTCCCTGTATGGACCAAGAAAGTGGACTGGCAGCTGGAGTGTTGCCAGTTTGTCTCCAGACCACTGCTGGGGTGCCCTTGAGCAAGGCACCGAACCCCCAAACTGCTCCAGGGGCACCGAATCCCTGAGTTGTCCCCTCTGTAATGCATGCATGTGTGTGTTGTGATATGGAAGAGGGGCACGTAAGAAAAATTCGCATGACAAAGTGTTTGCATGTGATTTTGACACTTCTTTCTTTTACTATATTTTGATAGATATGTAGAGCTTCTTCAAAATGAGACCAAACTGAAAATATAACATCACATTACAAATGTCAGAGCCTATGTGCCACTAGGCACGGGGGACAGAGGACAGATGAGAGGACAGATGATGTTGATTACAAATGTCAACACAAATACTGGCACAGACAGACAGACAGACAGAAAGGTGACTTGTCTATCTAACAGGCTTTACTTGGTAGAGGTAACTTGGTGATGTCACTCGTCATACCTCCTTTTCTGCAAACAGAGCCATGCCAGGACACAGCACCTTGGACCCGCATCGCTGGCACAGGACGGACTTGTTGTTCTTCCCGTCATCAGACACCAGCTCGGGCCGCTCCGTGTCTTCCTGTGGCCGGGAGGTCTGCTGCTCGTTGTTGTCCATCTCGAACCCTGACAAACGGCAGATTGACTTTAGTACACATGCACCCCTGCGGCCGGTACGCTGTGTCCCTCACAGACCCGCAGAAAGGAGGATATCTGGTGTTACATTAGCGTGCTGTCTCCTCTTTAGCGAACACTGAGGGGACCGGAAGTGGGACCCTTCAGACACCTTTGTAGTGCGGAAGTGGACGAAAATAAGTCCACGTCAAGTCCTACATATTCTATTACTATTCGATCTTATAATCATCTTTTCATTAGCAATTGGACACGCTGAATCAATACTTTCAGCGAAAACGTAGCTAATAAGATGATGAACCCTCATGAGACTAGAGCGATGCTAGAATGTTTCCTGAAGCAGCAACCCCGCTACTCGCCTTGTACACTTTAACAGAACAGATTAAGAGGTGTAAAAAAATAAATATACAATTAACAAAATGCATTGAATACACAGACGGTAGATAACTTCGGATGATATGTTCCGTAAAGTGTAACCTAGTGGAAATGACGGTAAATAAGACAACATCGTAAGATTAAATTACCAAGAAACGATAGCTAGGCTAAGCTAGCTAGCCTTGAGTTTTACCGGTCACTAAATGCTCCCGTTCAGGAACAGGCAGCTAGGAACTGGATCCATCACGGAACCGTGCCGATGAGATGGGCGTGATGCGAAACTAACCTAACGAGTTTTAATCACGGTATTCATATCATAAGGCGAGTAAGGTTTCTATCGCAGAAAAACGAGAAAAACATCCTTATTCGCACCGTTGCTCTCTTCATTGTTTTTACTTTGTTCTTTTTTGTGTCTTATATTCTTTTCTTCCCTCCTGTGTATAAAATTATCAAAAAAAATAAAAAATAAAAATCAATGTGAGCAATTGAGTGCAGAATCTGTATGATTTTATATTGTCTTGTCATGGTGTCTGTGATAAAGGGGTTGAACTGGATTTTTTTTTAAATAAGTAGAGAACTTAAGTCTTACTTCCGACATATAGGCGGTGACTCATACACCTAGTTATAATTTAAGAGATGAAATAATAAATAATAATTAGTCACCTTTCTGAAATGAAAATCAGAAATGTTTTATACAAATTGGGGGGGGGGGGTTACAAAGTAAGAATGTATGCAGATGAAGACAATGTACCAATGCAGAGACTGTGTTTATAGAATGAATAAAATAATGGAGCATTTTTTTTTTTTTTTTACATGGAAATGTGTTTTACAGAAGGTCAAACTGAAAAAACAAAAAAAATCTCACATGACAAATAAAAGGCCAGTGTAAAAAATGATCACTACAGCAGCATGACCACATTTCCAGTCTTATAGAAGGCGAGGCTGACATTTTACAAAAAAAACAACCTGAAAAGAAATTGTAAAAGAATGCAGTGTTAATGCTTTTTAGGTTCATTTTCCAGCAGTCTGCCATTTTAGTGTCAGTCTGTAAGTTTAACAAATCGTGTCAATGTATTCCTGCAAAAGAACACAGGAGGGAGTCATTTCTCATGTAATGTGCAAGATGTTTTTTATGTGTTTGAGAGTAAAAAACCCAAAAGCAATTACACACCATACTTGTACATGTGGAAAAAATTTATTACAATAATTTTCCAAGTTTACCATTAATAAATATTTGTTTACATTTCAGGAAATGCATGATTTCTCACTTTCTACACAGGACATAACACAAAGTCAAGAATACACAATGTTTTAGTCGTCGTAATAAAGCTTGAATAAGTTGATCTAGAAAAAACGAGTCTTAAACAGCAGTTGATACAACCTATCAATGGAGTTGTAAGATCAATAAGGATTTGATTGTATATATGGTCAGGGAAAGAAAAGATTTATCTGGAAAACATTGAAGCTCCCTCAACTGTTAAGATAGGCCATTTTATTCAAAAACATTTCCATTGGCCTAAGGCACAGGAATACTAAAAGTTTATACATACACAGCACATGGTAAATCCCATACAGTGATTTTAAAATATATAGGGTGTAATTGATATCTACACCTCTGATTGCATCGGAAATCTAGCATAAAAGAAAACCCTCTAGCAGGAAAAAGTTGACCTATTCATATTTGTACATTGTGCGTAGCCCAGGAACGGTTTTTCAAGAAATTAATCCATAGTATTATATGACTGAACGATGATGGCTGAACCACTTATCACTTCAAAGATTTAAGCGTCTTTATTTAATCTTTACTGGTCGAATTCTTTAATTTTTTTTTACAGCTGCTACAAATGGAACAATCTTGTTAGTTGTGCTATTAAGAAACTTAAAACTCATTTGTTTGGGTGAATTAAAGCATAGCAACTTGTTTTTTTAAATATACAGTACAAAATGCAAATAACTAAGAAATAAATGATTGAATGTAAATGTTCAGCCTCGCTGTTCATCTTGCCTCAGAGCGGAAAATGTGATTAACTTTCCAGCCTGTTGTACAGAAACAACTTTACATCATATTTTGGGGGCTTTAAACACTATTTTCCTTTTTCAATAGTTCATGCGGTTTCTTTATTTATTTGAGACTATAGGCTCGGCTCATCCATGTCCTCTCGGAGAGGCAGGATGTATAGATTGATGACATTAATCTGGGTTTTAAAAGAGAGCTGCACAATCAGAGTTTAAAAAAAGAAAAAAAAAAGTTGGTAATGCCTGTACACAACATGTGTATGCTTTCATTATCCTGTAACAATTATGTGTACGTGTCTGTGTGTGTAGGTCCTCCTCCTGAATGGCCCTTGACTGTTCTATGCTGTACTCCAGTGGACAGGACACTAATCCTCTTACCCGTATGGAAATTGGGAGGATAGAAGGTGAACATGATTTACAGTATGTGCACTCTGCTCCAGCACGATCCAAACGCTTTATAATTCTGTGCAAATGTAACAAGCTTATTGTGAGGTTATGGTTCTGATCTGGGTTTTGATCTTTACGGATCATATACACTTTAAACTTAATAGTTATAAAATAAGTAGTGCCTGTTGAAGCTTCCCTCTACAACCCATTGGCATGTTGATGCTACTTTACCGGAGCAAAAATGAGCCAAAGGAGAAAGACAACAAAAACCCAAACAGGATGTGAGAAAGTCAAAAGTAGAGAGGGAGCAAAAAGTGACTATACTGAATTCCAGCAGCATTTTAATTGTCTGTGTGTGTCTGACATTTGTGTGTGTGTGTGGGGCTATAAAGAAAAGTGTAAGTCACAGTCGTGTCTCAGAGTAGAGTGTCGTCTGTGCACCCTCCCTCTAGGCCATAACGGAACTCCTGTAGGTTGGAGACCCCGTAGAAATGGATGAAGGCTGCCGCCACCACCAGAACATGAAAAATCTGGTGAGAATGGAACTACAAAGAGCAAGAGAGACACGTTTGCATCAGTGACCGTCACTGCCGCGAACCAAAGAAACACAATGGCCAAAGACTACGAATGCAACATAGACAAGTATTACTCTAAATCCTCCTTAAGTTATCAAAATTCATTAGCAGGCCCCAGAATATTACCCAGCATGTAAACCCATGTCCACATCTCCCCTGTTTATTAAAAGCATTATTTTCTTTAATCTTCTGAATCTCGACGCTGCACATTATATACTCACCCAGATGTCACACTTCCCCGGGAAATAGCGCTCGGGGATCCTGGCTGCATACAGTCCAGCACCAGTGATGTACATGGCGCCCATCAGGTAGAACCAACCCATCTGACCCACTGTTGTGGCTTTGACGAAGCCCTCCTCAATGGTGAAGTGCATGGTGGGTACAATGCCGCTGAGTCCCAGACCCATGAACACGCCTGGGAGAAACATGGAGGTTATTTAGGCGTAAGAATTCTCTCTTCTTATCCGGTTCTTATAGGAAATGCAAACGATGATGATAAATTGCTCCATACTTGCATAGAATTACAGAGGAAACATGAATGAATGAATTGAGGAGCACCTGCTCTGGTGGGCCTGTGACGAGGTGTAGAGAATCGGTCCCACTGGGCCACGATGATGGCGGCGATCCCGAGGACGCAGACAATGGTGAGGTAGATAAGTCGAGGCTGAGGGGAACAATAGAAGGAGTAGTACAGCCAGGGCACGAACGAGCCCATGATCAGCAGGGCAATGCCTGAGTAGTCGAGCCTGGGGAGAGAGGAGGATTACAAGTCAAGTAATGATGTCGTTTTTTATGACCATGCATGGTGGCACTGTGGTACTAGACTGCATTACTCTGTCAGGTGTTCAGACTTATTTTCTCTACCTGCATGTCTATGAGGAGAGCAGACACCTCTAGTCAACAGCAATGTAACATTATAAGAGTCACAAACACAGTATTTATTGTAGGATTGAAAAATTGTGCTCGACCCCGCGGACAGGTTTCAGTTTCAGGTATAAACCAGCCTACAGTCACGGTGAGAGTCTGAGGTTTATTTCTCAGCTCTGTCTACAAAGTTTGGTGCGACTGTGTTCTTTGCCGCTTGTACAGCTGCTGCAAAGGCTGAAGGATTGTTAAACTTGTAACAAATCACTGGAGGAGAGGCAAAAATCTGAACTGAATTTGGCTTCGTCTCCCATTATTTTCCTCGACCTCTAGGTGGCAAGCTGGAGCTGCAGGACCGCATCGAAAAAGGAAATTGCAGATGACTGAAACTGAAACCTGCCCGTGTTGTACTACAGGAGCGACTACAGCAGGGAGTGAAACACAAACTAATCCCCCGAAGGCCTCGTCGTGGCAGAGCGAGTCCTCCGTGGCACCGGACGTGTTCTTACTTGGAGAAGGTGCGGGACACTTTCTCGGAGTGGCAGTAGACTGTGTGAAAGAGCCAGGAGAAGCTGAGGCACAGCACGGCTCCCAGGAAGAACATTCCAAACACCACTTTCTCCTGCAGCGGGGCCATGAAGTACATGTTGGGCCGCAGCAGGGTGAGCGTGCCCAGACAGATGAATAAAATCAGCCCTGAGGAAGAGACAAGAGCTTTACAAGAGAAACACTTGAAAATCATAGGATTACTACAATACACTAATTGAGCAAAATGTGTTTCTGTGAGTCGTTCCTTCTCACCTAAAAGGTGTGTCCAGATGTTTCCCGTCTCAGTGTGAATTCTGAAGATGCTTCCGAAGCAGGCCCGGAAGGACGGCATGGGGGGCCGGTGTCCATGAAGGAGGTAATCGTTGTCCTTCAGCCACTCTGGCAGGACGTGGAACGGGATGACCCTCCAGCGCCCCTCCCACACCTGGAAAGAAGACCAGATCAACCATTAATGTACCGGTCCCAGGGCTGAATGACAGAGGGGTAACACAAAGCTATGTTTGGGGTTCTGGATCATCTTTATACACTGTGTCTACATGTCAGACTGTGTTAAAGTAGCTTGTTTGTTTCTCTCTCTCTCAGGTGCCAACTTTGGCATCCCGGGACAGCTGTTGAGTGTTTAATTTACGTCATTTACACACGCACGTACCCCGTCTGTCATTTTCTCACACACATACATACTCAGCCTGTGACGCAGAGTAATAAACACACTGGATCCACCTTAGACTTACTCATACCGGACTGTTGCGTCAGGTTCTCTCTCTATCTCTGGCTGTGCTTTCACACGAGACGCGCGTCTGCAGGTGTAGTTCAATCATGAAAACATCAAAACTGAACCACAGCTTTCTATCAGACCGCGGGCGAGGCTTTGTACTGAACAAGGACGACCAGTTTCAGTTCGATAGAAACTCATACTGAAAAGTCAACACGAGGCGCCACACAAAGAAAGTTAGGATTTCTTTTCCTTATCCGTGGGCCTGTTGACAAATTGATGCATTCAGCAGCGGTGTAATGCCGTCATTCACAATGAGAACAACGGAATCGTATGGCGTTTATGGTGGCTTTGACCTACTCACACAATATGGGACAAAGGTTGCTCACTGTGTTGGCCTAAATCTTTGTTTGTCACTTCACTTCACTCTTCTGACAAATAAATAATAGTTGATGGCCAAAAATAGGAATGTGCACTGAAAAAATATAAACAAAGAAGTCATTGTTACTTTGTGTACAAACTCCTCCATCTTCTCCATTGCATGATGAGCCTGAAGCGGTAACGTCAGGACCTCTCCCACTTCATCGTCGTCGTCGTCCTCTTCGGCAAGCATTGCGGCTCCCTTAACACAGATCAGAGTGTGTGTTTGTATAAGAGGCTGCTGAGGCAATCTTTGTTTGTCCATTTGTTCAAAAACACTCCTCCTACCTCTGAATGGACTCCTTTAGGACCGGTCTGTCTCCCCCCCGCCTCCAGCAGGGGCCCCAGCTCCATCAGCTCCACGTCTGGGACATTGCAGTCCTCAGAGATTCGGCAGTCTGCATCACTCGCAGACCCGTTTCGGCCTGACATAGGGAGACGTGCCTGATGACTCTCTCACAACCCCTGTGTTCTGCTTGACACTTGAACAAGAACACATTCATGGTTAGGATTTTTTCACCAATAATAATGATAATAACAAAATAATTTTACCATATAATTAAACCACAACGTGTATTACATTTTATTTTACATAGTTTAGCAAAGCCTTGACATACAGTAGCTCTGTATTGTCTAGAATTAAATCAAGGTCTTATACAAAACCCTATGGCTTAGTGGGATGTCCATTAACTTCTGTACACTAAATATAATAAAACTGGGATGATTCAATTTATGCCACCCACTTCCATCAATCTGATTCATGTCAACATTTGTAGCAGACAATGTAGCAGCCTGTTGTTTGTGGCTGTGGCATTCACCTGTCCTATCCAAATTAGTAAAAGAGTAAAAATGTCCATAATCATTCTTTTCTTTAACTACCATCAGTAAAATGACCCAAGCTCGTGTCACCCTGAGGCAACTAACATTCCAAAGAATTTAGCCTAAGGAGCATTTTATCTTCACCCTTTTTTTTTTTTTTTTTTACAAGCAAACACAAGTTTAATTTGGGTTCGTTTGTTTTCAGAATGTGGTCATTTGATCCTTTGAGAAACAGCGCGTTTGTGTTTGTTGATCATTTCTTGAGCCAGACATTCTGTACATGAGAACAATGGAGTGCCAACATTCCATTTAGTTTCCTGGTCCAATATGATCGCAGCCTATTATCTGGACAGTATCCCTCAGATGGAGCAAAAGAGTGATGTCATTTGATACACAGATGTGCGTGACAACAGCAAACAAAACATTTCACCAAGTTACCATTGACTAGAGCCGAGCAGGCGGATGTTTACTAGCCCGACAACACCTCGGAGAACAAAATGTCATCGAGCGCTGAATTTTGACACATAAACGTCATTTCGATGCGCCTATATGATTGTTAATTAAAGTGGATTCATAATTTTAAACCCGTTGCAAAGATTGTACGGTAAATTTAGCTTTAGTTATCCGACTGTCAAAACGAGCTCGCTAGCATTACCTGCTAGCTAGCTCTGTATCCGTCTGTGACCACAGAGCAGCGACAGTTTGGTCAAACAACCGACGAGCAGAAGCTAAATAAGCGTTGCGTCGGTTAAAACATATAGTTCGTCGCATACTAACAAGGGTAATGAGTGTGAAAATGTCATGAAAAGGACATTAGTTACCTGACAAGGTAGCCGTCTAACAAGGAAGGTGAATTATTTATCGGAACACAATCCCTTCCGGAAGCTAGCGTCTCTTCCGCAATACCAAACCAGCCAAACCAGACGTTCTTTCAAAGTAAAAGCGCTTATGAAACACACGGACAATGGCTTTATCAGAGAAACAAAGCCGGTCACACGAGATTTGGTCTTTCGCGATGCACTGCAGCTATAAATGTGAGTCTAGTATGAGAAATCCTGCTCTGTGCGCACAAATTTGTATCACAGAAGCATCTTTAAGTTTTGGATGCACATGTAAAAACCTCGTGAATACACAGGGTGACAGAGTGTAATGTCAGCATGCACCCGGAAGGGTCATGGGAATGTTAAGATCTTAGAAACAAGATAAACGGGAGAAATCTACAGAAGTGTCTGAAAATGTCAGCCAGCATACAGCTGCTGGTACTTTCCAAAAATGTTTTAATTACCTGTCTATGTTCATTAGGTAGACACATCTGAGGTGTAGGTACCCAAACTCTTTGTTAGTCCTCTTTGTCATCAGCCTTCAAACCTGGGCAGAGATGCCTACTACACTTACATTATGTGTACTTATATATATATTATCACTTAATAAAAATGCTATACACGTAATTATATGCAGTATTATTCAAACAAGACACAGATGGAGCTTTTGACTATGGAATAGAAAGTAACTGCAAATGAATCAATATACATAATTTTCTCTTTATTTACTTCCACAGGCAAGTTATTTTCAGATTTTTAATAACAATGTTACATTAAAGTTAGACTAATATGCAAGTATGACAATCTGATAAAAAAAAGACAGTAAAAAAAGCACACAAAGTAACAAAACCTACTGTACACTGTACACACAATCTTTACTGTTGCTGGAATTCATATACTCAGGTCCATTTATTTCAAGTCTGCCTTCTCCAAATGTTCTGTTGGTTTAGTGGTGCAAACCATAATAAATTAACAAATAAATATGTCACTGTGATGGACTGGTCACTGTGTAGGTGTGATTTGCAGACAGTTGTAACAACTTTCTCCGACTCCTATATGATCTACCGACAACCTCAAAGCAACACATTTGACCCAAGACCACCAGTTTCAATGTAATCTGTTTGAGAGAAGGGAGCTTCAGTTTAGGGACCAGTGTTTCCCCATACAATTAAGCTTCATTTCACATGACAAGCATCAAATGTTGCATTTCACACCTCGTCAGGTGGAGGCTTCACAGTAGAAGAACAAGTCCTGCTATCTGATCACCCCACAGAAAGCAGGTGTGGTTCACGTGGGGCGGTTTCGCTGCTCTGCCACAAAAATGTTCTTGATACAGGAGCGGAAAAAAAAGGTGTTGGTAGCTCTGTTAGTTTATGTGAAATTCTTATGAAACAGATAAGAGCAATTTCTTGTTCTGCCATGTTAACAATTGGCCAATGAGTCACACACAGTAGTAATATGGTTGGTTGTGCTTCAGAGGGTTAAAGTCAATCTGAGCATTGCGGTTAATATCAGTCTGGAGTGGTTTGCCAAGTCATTCATAGTGTTACTTCTTGGGGGTAAATACACCACCACAAAGTCATGATTTGAAATGAATGATGATCTAAAGCCAGACTGTTTACCTGGTTCAAGCTCCAAATACACAATTTAGAGCCTGGACTAGTTATTTAGTCCATAACTAAATATAAATATCCTTTGGAAATACCGACAGCCTAATTTCTGACCAAAATCAAATCAAATAACAGAATCAATATATTAATATAAAAATATACTGAGTTTAAAAATATTTCACTAAGCCAAAGTGTAACATTTAGCTGTAGAACTTTGTGAATCACTGAATTATTAAAAACCCTTACATTGATGCAAAAACAGAACACAGAGGATATGACCTCAGTGGAAGCTACGTGAAGCAATTTGAGGCTGAGCATGTGAAAAAGGCTTTAGGCAGTGATGTCCAACATGGGAAGCTCCACTTCAGGGAGTTAAATTGTTTTGGCTTTGAACAGCAAATTAAGTCTCAGGTGATCAGCTCTTTAAACACACTTATGCAACAACACAGTCATTGTTAAAGCTTGTGACATTACATTAACCGCCAACATCACTTGCAACAGATACCAAGCGTCAAGATTCTACTCATGATCATTTGCAACTCGTGAATAAATCAGCGTCTAGTTAAACTAGTGGATTATAGTATTTCAAGTAAACTGGCACAGCTACAGACTAATGTGTGGATTTATAAAGTCAACAATTGTGAAATCTTAGGAGTTCAATAACTTCAGTAACACGACGACTCAATGAGGGCAACATTACACAGAAAATGTCTTGAATATGTTAAGTCACAGTCTTTTATCAAAGGAAACATTTGGCAGAGACAGACAATTTTGCCGACAGGAGCATATCCTCCCTACAAACCATCATTATCAGGATGTGTGTTCTGGCTTCTGAGAGCCATAACATCACTACACTGTGAAAAAGATTCAACAATTGACTTGATGACTATATTTCATAATTCAATTACTATTTTCTTCCGCAAACTATTCATTTAACATCTACTTGCTACAATAAGAAGCTGCTGTTGAGCACAATTACCGTTTCACGTTGATTGTTTTGCATATGAAAATAACTATGTATTTAATAAATCTATTCAATGTCAAACACTGCAGTGGTCATGATTAAGCTTTGTGACCCTGTGGGGAGCCGGCTCATCAGTAATGAGCCAGCAGCCACTTTTAGAATCATTCCTGGGCATCTCGCTAAGGAAACAGTGGCAGTGAATTTTTATGTCCATACAATTCACAACATTCTAAAGGCATTTGGACAACGCTTAAAAGCTGGTGGACAGCAGCCTTAATTTACAATGGATAACATGAAAGACACACATCAGATGGTAATTATAACAGGAATACCTTACAATAGAAGCCAGTCCAATTATGGGTGTATCAATACACACGTTCGGACATTCAATGCAATTTCCTCTTTTAATCCCTTTTTCAAAACTGTCTTTTAATTATGCGTTGTCATTGTATTTATTAACAAATTTTGGACATTCATTCATTGAATAATAATTATTCAACACCGTTGTCACACAAATTGTCGCACCCCTAAATCAAACACAAGGGCTCTGCAATCAACACTTCTTGTGACAAACCCGATAACGACCAGTGAGTCATTGGCCCATGTTCAGAGGGAGCAATGCTGTTTGTGGCTCTGTTGTATTATTAGATTGGGTTATGATGGAAAATACTCCATTCCATCATCTGTCCTCCCCCCTGTGCTGTACAAATACAAGCGGGGCATGTAAACAGCGTGACTTGCGCGGTCAAAAAAAAAGTGAATCCAACACAATGTACAGAGTTCTTCACTTTGGGTTTGATTGAACGTATTGTACGGTGAAGAGGTCCAGGTTTCACCTCCTCACACCTGACTTACAATCTGTGAAGTATCGTCAACACCATAGCATCCTGCAGTGTCGTCCGCAGCCCTCTGGGGAGCTCTTCTTTGGATCATCTGCTGAATAAATAAAAGTAATATGAAATACTTCAAACGTAACATTCAAGATTAGACGACTTACAATTGTATAGAACTACAAGATGAATAGACATAAGCAGCGTACACATATATGATTATACAAACAGCCAGTGGGTTAAATGTTCCTTCTTGTTTTACTGCTGAGTCACTGATTATATGATCCTAGGCACTCACTGTATACAGTAATTGCTGCTTATGAGATTTTAACATGCAGATTTAAATGCAGCCTCCAGCTAACATCCATTACTTTCCTCCAGTTGTAAATCACGGTGACCCTGCAGCTGTGACTAACATTTACACATTATTCCATAAAACTGTTCCATATTCATGTAGAAGCAGCATGAAGACTGGGAAAAACACAAACAACGAAAACAGCTGCAAGTACTGAATGCATTACATTTCCACAGTAATGTGACGCTAGACAGAAGTTAACTTTAGGTTCTAGGTTTCTGACTGCTAAGTGGTTAGAAGATGTGTGGGTGAACTGCAGAAATGAAGCCACAGAAATGAAAACAAATCATTTCTTCCACTGGGTTTTGTTACTAGTGACATAATAATTCAACATCTAACCCATTTGCTGTTGTTTAGGTAGTTTTGTCTGTTTACCTGTTCATGCTTCTGACTTTGGTAGCGTGTTGGCTCACGCATGGACATGTTCTTCATTCTGACTGCTCCCCGTCTGTCAAGAGAATGGGACCTTGGACTTCTGAGCTGATTCCGCCTGTGCCACGACTTAAGCTGCTCGTTTACCACTTGCCGCGGGAGACCGTTGGGGCGGTAGTGCGGATGATCCCACTGAGCCGGGGAGGGAGGATGCCTGATATCAGGGGGCCTCTGCGCTCTGTGAACGGGCACGGCAGCGTCTTTGTACCAATAGTCATATCTACTGGAAGGAGAAGGAGCCGCGGGCACATAATAACTCTGTACCATGTCCAAATTAAGAGGGTAACCCATGTCGTCACTGTAGTAGACTTTGTGGAAGTTGGGGCTGGACAGGTTCCTGGGATTCTGGTAAAACCCAGCACTTGGGAAGGCCATCTGTCCATAGCTGGCTACAGGGCTGCCATGCTGGAATACAGACGGATACGGTTTGGGCACATCACAGGGCACGTCTTTACACGGGGAGCTGGTGTAAGACGGAAATGAGTGTTCAGAGTTGCTGTCCTCGGAGGCAGCAGGGCTTCCATAGTTCGCTGTCGGAGTGAGAGCCTCGGGACAAGTTATTGCGTAATCGGTCAACCGCCTCCTGGGAAGTCTGGTGCGTCCGCGTTCATTTTCTGGACTAAATGAGGTCTCGGGGTTGGATACCCTGTACAAATCATACAACAAATCCTGCTTTTAGAATTGACGCTTTCATAGGAATTGACAACCAATGGTTTTTGAATATGTAAAGGGAAATCCTGTCTTTATACGATAATTAAAGGGTAAGTAAAGTAAAGGGTAACAAAAGGTGTGTGTGGTGCTGGCATGGATGCGTGTGAGGCGGGGCTACCTGAGGGAGAGCTGTCTGTGCAAGCGCATCTCTGGCGTAGACGGGGTGCTGCACGACTGGGTGTGGCCCAGTTTGAGATGGGAGAGCTGCCTCTGCAGACCCGACTGTGCCAGGCAAACCTCCAACGGTGGCAACACGTCACTTTTGGCCGGACTGCTGAATGCAGAGCGCAGGACGACGGGAACAAAGAAGGCGTGTTACAATTTAGTATGCAGAGTTGACACGTATGAAAGGATAAATGTAGAGTGTGATTTCAGCCCAGATGGACAGGGCTGATTAATTTGCAAATCTGTACTGGGAAGATTCTCAATGGCAGAAGAACAGGAGGTCTGCTTGGTATTTTTTAACGACACTGCTGAAGAGCCTTTGAGATATTTCTGTTACTCAGACATGCTGATTAGCATTTTCCACTTATAATATCCAGAAAATAAACACATTTATCTGATTAACAGGGGTAAATGCATGTGTTTATCATCTCTGAAGTAAAATACTACATGTTCAATCTATGTTTTGCTCTTTCTTCCATGACTAGCGTAACTAACAGAATATGGGCAGAAGAGACGTCGCGTTTCACCTCGTCTTGCAGGAGGAGCGCGACTTCTTGGTCTTCTGGTAAGGCTGGTCCAGGCTGGACTCAGACCACGGGGAGTGCTCGATTGGAGGGAGATCGTAGGCTGCCGAGCTGGAACTAAAACTCGACACGGATCCCAGGCTCGGGTGGGGAGACAGGCTCGGGTGGGGAGACAGGCCCGGCGTCAGCAGCAGGGACTGCGGGGTGACGGCCGGAGACATGTAGGAGCCGTCTAAGGAGGACTGTGAGGAGTACAGTAAAGGGCGGGACAGAGGAGGATCCTGCTGTCCTGGACGGGGGAGGCCTGAGGACGGCTGTGATGACTGGCTGGTCACTTCTGCAAGAAATCACAGGACGATTCAGTGGATTGTTGGGTTGATATGAGGGTGAATGTTAGGGATGAGGCGAGGGTGTGTCTTACCTTCATCATGCACAGCTGAATCAGATAGAGAACTGTCATCAGAAGTACCCAGGTCTGAATAGAAACATGCAGGATTTTCTCATTTCAATGGTATCAGATTTAATGCATTCCCACACACAGAAAAAGCCAAGAAATGTTAATTAATTCACCACTTCTTTCTTATAAATTTCAATTTTCCGAGCAGGGCCGCCCCCCCCCCCCCATCGAAGAAAGATTAGATTTGGAGCTCTTTTCCTGTCATCGGGCAGGGTGTGTCTCACCTTGTTGTGCAAGATTAAAAGCAGGGAGCGGTGAGGCGCGACCGTGCTCCAGCCGCAGACGAAACGCCGTCTCCTGGAGCTGTTTGAGTTTCTTCTCCTCCCGCTTGCGTTGCTGTAGCCGGCTCTTCCTCACAGCTTTGCTCAGGTGATTCTCCTCACAGAGCTTCCGAGCCGCCTCGAATATCTTCATCTGAAGTGCCAACTCGGAGTCGACTGAATTCAGTTCCGACCCCTGAAAAGTTATAAAAGAGAGAAAGAGAGAGAGAGAGAGAAGATGTGTGTAAAACTTTATGTGCTTGAGGTTTTTAAAGATTACAACATTCCTTTCTTTCTGTGCGGCTGTCACCTCTGATCCTTGTGGGATGCTTTGCTCATCCAGTTGAAATGCAGCTCCAATACGTCTCCGGATTTGTGGTAGCTTCTCTCCAGGCAGTAAAGGATAATCGTCTGATAGCCTGCCTGTCAACTCCTGAATGGTACGGGAAATACCACAAATGCTGCTGTCAACGCAACAATGTTTGAACAGGAATAAAAGTGCAGGTTTCTGTTAACAGATATGAGCTTGGTGTAACAGTGACGTTAATTCTCCGAGTTCAAATAAAGACGTGTATCTCTCTACGCAGCCAATCCATATTTTTCCGTGTTGGTGGCAGTTTTGAAATCATGCAGAAATAATCTGCTCTGTCCTTACGTGTTGAGACGTATAAGTTCTAGGGGTGTGTTGCACAATTTTTGCTTTTCCAGAGATTTTGTTTCACAACACATTCTTTGGATCTCACTTACTGTGTGAAGCTTCCACGTCGAAGCCAAGCCCAAAGCGCGGCGGCTAGTATCACTTGTTTAATTAGATATCAGTCATGTAAACTCTTTGATTCTGTCACTTTGAGTCACTCTTGGCCAGCCTTCTTTAGTAGACAGACAAAAACAACAGTGTGGCCGATGATCTTACTCGTTCTTTTGTCACGGAGAGAGCGGAGAGGCGTCATAGGAGCCCTATGTGTGTGCACCTAAGCGTGTCCTAACAGGAATGCCCAGCCCAACCAAGTGTCAACGGGAAAGAATGATCAGGCCTGAGATTTCACCCCAGAGCACTTGCGTACGAGCAGATAAGCTGAGAATGTGGGTTCAGTGTGGAAATTTGATAGATTGTTTGTGGGTTTTTGTAACTTGGAAGAAAGAGATACGTGAACAATGACGTTGCTTTAGATTGTAATTCCTCCTGCGGCTTTACTGCTTTACTAATTGCAAAGGAACTGAAAGAAAATGGACGAGAATTGTGTTCTTCTTTCATTTCCTCTCTGTGGGAGTCTCGTCAAAAGAGAACCATTGAAACTTGAAGGCTGTGCTAAAGGTCACGCAATAAAAAAAAACCTATTTTCTTGGTCTCAATGCACAGGGAATGTTTTCAGTGGAAGACATTTTCAATCGTTTTAATATTTATTTGTTTGTTTGTTTTTATGGAATGTTCTGAAAACAAGCACCAACACATCTCATACAGTGTCCACATGTCCAGCTAACTTTGTCATCCAGCATTAGTGCGTCATCCAACATCCAGCCTCCACACCCATTACTAAAGCTACTGAATCATTTATGGTTCGTACCGTCTTGCCTAATGATGTACGAATCCCCTGAGTTTATTTACACCTGGACGAATACATAAAAAATCCCTCTGATGATGATCTGTCCGTTGTATTCTGCTTTGTACTCACTGCTTCTCGGATGCAGAGCGTCTTCAGCTCCAGAATGCAGAGCTCCAGCCGGTCCTGGAGAGCCTGGTGCTTGAGCTTCATGGCCCGCGTGTGTGTGGTCACATCCTTTGTATGGGTGGTGGGACTGTCTGAGCCTGCGACACACACAGTCACAGAGGAGGATTAAAATACGACTGTTGAGTGAATGCTTGTAGTTAGTTTTAGTTAAGTGTAGTTTTGAACAGTGGTTATAAACACTGTCTCCTGATTCTCAATCCTGCACTCCATCATACTGCTACCGATTAAGCTGAGGCCACAACACTACAAATATCCCCCCGGTAAAAAACCTTCACCTTTCTTTTGTAACAGTCGTCCGCAACACTTTGGAACTGCACTGACTGAGTGTTACGATCTCTGTGACTACAAAGTGTGACTGTGTGTAGCCTTGGTGACTAACGACATTAGGACCGTTCTCAGAGCCGTGGGAGTGGCCCCGAGGCAGAATGCATTGAATACCACATGCCTTCGGAGATTATTAACACAGACCCTGCAGGTAGCGACAAATGTCTGAGGTGCCACGGTCTGACGGGAAGACAATAGAGCCGAGGCATACCACTTCCTAAACTGCTGACCATCCCCCCCGTTCTTGCCCGATAGACAATATTTAGCATTGTGGAGAGCAGACGTCATGTGGCTCAATTATGGCACAAGGAGAGGACAGAGCAAATCAGTATGTTCAATATGCTCGGGGGAGGAGAAACAAGATTTCCTTAAAGCGGAGGTGAACTCCCGAGTGTGGCAAGTTAAGGGGCTGGATGAACAACCTACACAAGGGCAATTTGCGACACAGTTAAAAATATTGATGGCCACGTGAACGCAAACACGGTGTGAAGCATTGTGCATTGCATTGTCTGTGCCGTGCAGGATAGTGTGACTGCAATCAGCCAGCAGGCAACAATGGATCACATGTGTCTTCAGGGTTCACATGACAACTTCTTGTGTTTATGACTTGTTTTCCGATGGGTGGAAGAATTATTGCTTCACAATATATCAAGTGACTAGACGGGAACGGGAAGCTGACTTAGGAATGTGGATACTTTTACTGACGATGTAATTCACGCCGAGCTGAGAGTAACACCAGCAGCAGTTATCTATATGTAATCTTTTGTAACACTGAAAGGACGTTATTCTACTTAATACATACACGTGCTAATCAAATCTATAAATTACAAGATGAATGGTTAGAAGCCAGGCCCAAGGTGGCGCAGCTGCTTAAATTAAGAACCGTTAAGTGCCAAATGCAGGCAAAACTACTGGGTCAAGGTCAAATAGTAAAGGTATTGATTAACCTGATTAACAGCTCTGTCAACGATAACTGTACTTTAACGGCTGGGCTCATTTATGACTACGACTGTTGAAAGAGGAGTGTTATACGTTAAACTAAAGCAATATTCTCACCATCGTACATTATGTGTGAAGATGAGCTCACAGCCGCTCGTCTTATTCAGCTGGAGAGCATAAGAAACACATTTTCAAACAAGGTTTTGACCCAATTAGAATTTGAAGGTTTAAGGTCAGCTGCAAAAGAACACCAGGTGCTTCGATGACATCATACGCTTAGTTGGACTCAAGCATGTGACTGAGGCTGAACAATCAACACTGACTGAAGTCTTGTAGGCACAGGTGAGCGGTGATGAGAGCCAGGTGCTTTATTGTTTCAGTGTGGCTGTAATCCAGGGTGTGCAGGTTTGATACATAACAGAAAGTGTGTGTATGGTATATGAACCATCTGTGCCGTTATAGCAGACATCTGTCTTACCTGAATGAAGGATGATGCCGCTGTCCGTGTCGCTGATCTCCCCGTTGACTTCCATGTTATTAGATCAACCTTTTTGCTGCTTCTTCTTCAGTAAACGTCCAGGCTCACCATGTCCTGTAAAGAACGACAAATCATCATAATCAGGCTTTTGAACAATGGATAGTTTATAAAAAAATAGGGATAATGTTGCTTTTACGACTTGGTATCATCCATTTAATTGACTGCACCTACATGGAACGAAAGACGATGAAGACGAGGTATTTGTGATGCAATATCAGTGCCGAAAGATTCAACACGTCGCCTCTTTTCTTCGCTATTTCACCGTTGTTTCTTTAAGATTTCATCATCGTCTGCAACACTTCAAAGACCAAACCCTGTGACAAACTAACCCAAAGGACAACACAGTCAGTGTCCAGCAGCACACAGACCATAAACAGCTTACCAGCAGCTCATAGAGGCACAAGCTGCATAGATGAGTAATAAAAAAGCAAATACAGACACACACACACACAAGTCCAAAGTCAGATCCTGCCACAGCGAGCACTCCTTGCTACTTCAGTGTCTGTGACCCCTTTGCCGGAATGATTCAGGTGTGACGTGCCGGGCTGAGACATCTCCCTGACCCCGGAATCAGCTGTAGTCATCACACTGAACACACACGTGACCATATTCAGTCTGGGGAGTTTCCTGCCCCTGCCTGTTTGTGACTGATGTCATGCGATTATCATTATCGCCCCGGCCTGCTGATAAGTAGCTGAAAGAGTACAAGCCATATAATCATACGGGTAAAATAAGAAACTTCTGAAGTGCTGGTTTGATTATTAACTACATGAGGCGAGGAATGTGGTTGTGTTTGCATTCCAGCACGCAGGGAAGGAGAACCGCGGCTAATGTGAAGAAGCTAACTGGTTAACACTCTGATTGCTGCTCATCAAGCCACTGGGAAATGGGTTCAGACAAACAAAGACTAATAAGGTGTCATGAGAAGGATCCAAACTTCCCTCCACCCAGCTGAACGAGGTCGTTTGGTCTCGTGTGACTCCTCACGTTGAAAATGACTCAAACCTCTCTGCTGTTTGCGTCGGATGAAAGTAAAACGGTTCCCATCCGATCACATTGATTCAAGCAGACAAACCAAATCATTTCAAAACCAAAACCGCATGAAACTAAAAGCTGTATCGATAATCATTCCCCGAAACGTTTGGCACAAATCGAAACCATCCATCATATTAAGCAGGATATAATGATAGATGTGCACGATCGCAGAATGTTAACAAAAATCCCACTAAGGACAGAAAGTACTTCACTACAAAACAATACACTTTCTCCATACAGATCACAGTTCTGATAAATAAGATAATGGAAAACTAAAGCAATAAATCAACAAATAATATTCTAAATCCCTCCACAGATGAAGTAGATGATGTTCTTATGAGTGTATACAAAACAGTGATTCACATGGAGTACATTTAAAGCCTGGTGTCCATTTAAAAGGCTCAGACGTGTGCAGTTCTCTCCTCTCTGTCTGAAGGAATCCTCTGGAAACCTGCAGACTGTTACTTCTGCACACCACATGGTCGAACTACTGCTTGAACTTGTACGTGACGATAACTACAAAAGTGCCCTGACACTATAAAGTAATACAATCTGAATTTAGTGGGTTTATTTAGTGTACTACCCATAATACATGTTTGAAAATGTGTCTCGTCCAGTTTAAGCTTTCTACAGCTGTCTACATTAGAATAAGCAATTAAATAGACACATAAGAAACCAATATAAGATGTGGAAAAATTCTGGTAGCAGACATTTAAAATTGTTCGCATGAGAGGTACTGAAACACACAACACTAGTTTCATTACTTGTGGCCAGGTTTCAGCATGGAGTTCCAGGCAAACAATGACATCAGCAGAGATTTAAGATGGATGGAAATGTATCCTTATCAAAAATCCCTTTCACAAACATAATTAATACAATAACAGACTGCCTAATAAATCCACATACTTTCATTCAGTATCCACTGGATGAAAACATTTGGATCAAGAAGTTAAAACCAACTTAATCAGACAACACATAAAGTAAGCAGGTATTTACTTACAAACATAAGGGAGAAATAAGTGAAAATCCGAATGCTGTGAACCGTCCTTCAGTAATCCTGGCTTGAATGAAAATGAAGAGAACCTGAGCTGTGTGGAGTGTGGAGTGTGGAGCGGAATGAGAGACTCGCCCACTGAACGCTGGTCCTGCTGCAGAGGAGTGGCCTCGGACGGGGAAGAGGGAGCTCCACACTTGACTCAGTATCGTGTCACTCGGCTCGCCTGTCGGAGCACGAAACTGTGTCAACAACAATGAGCAACATACTGACAAATTACGCGTCTTATCTGTGTCCGGCGAGCAGGGGCCGGCAGTGACTCGTCTGAGACCTGTGACAACCTACAAAACTCACGATACAGAATGACAACTTCAGTCAGCAAGCAGACCCAGGGGGGAAAACTCAAACACCAAAAGATAACAGTCAAAGTCTTGCTTGGTATTTGAACTTAACACTGTTTTTGATTTAAGCACACAGAGAAATTTGCAAGGTTTCATTTTAAAGCATTCAAAGAAACTCTTTTGGAAAGATATAAAACGACTTTCCTCCCACACACACACAATCCTGCATTCTTGGTTAATGAGGGCAGTGGAAGAAGTCTCTTTATAAGTGGATGAAACGTCTTGTCGAGAGCCTCTTCATGCTTCTCTCACAGGACGGAACCTTTCCATTTTCTCACAATGTCCACATTCAAGCCAGTCTCGACTAAGATCAGAATCTGGTGTGTGTGCCTGCATGTCTGCTGCCATCTCCTGGTTGTATAAAAGGCCAATAAAATGTGATATTCAGTGATAACTGTTTTACATGAGTGGAAATTTACCATCTTTACATTTGCACCCTTTTTGTGGCCATCTTCCATTGAAAAGAGGGGAACGTATGGCGGTGGGAGAGTCTGCATGATTTACAGAGACCCAGAATGAGCACCTGCTCTGCACTGCATGGTTCACATTCATTGGGATTCTCAATATTCATTTAGGCTTTCCAGGAATGCCAGTGCTTAGACACTCCGAACAAGGTCCAGCAATTCCCAGACACTTAAGTATCCGATCTCAAATGACACGGCACAGGCAAAGCTGCAGCTATCCGGTGAAAAATGGGCAGATATCTGGTTCGGTCTCCGCCACATTTAGGCCGGACCGTGGAAGCACAACTGGACAGAAATACCAAGCGTGAAAATAAATGCCTTCAAGCTATTTTTTCTCTTTGGCAACGCAGCAAAGTATAACATTTATCAGGTTAACAAAGATATAAACTGAAACCATGTCGAATTTGTCGATGAATTTACTTCAAATATCTCACTCGCTGAGAACACTATGCATCTATTCAACACAAAGTGCAAATGATAGAATAACTTACAGATAATGTGCCTGAACAGATCACAAATCCATAAATGTCTTAATAGTTTGTTTAGTTAGGTTATCACACAGAAACAAGAGGTGAAATGCATAAATATGTAAATAAGTCTGCATTCTTTACACTCTGATTGGCCAAATGAGAGAGAAATTAAGTATACAATCTGGAACAACAAATGGTATTTGGCTCAAAACCACGTGTGTTAATCTACAGTACTGTCCACCACTATGATAACGTACAGAATCGTTTACATTATAAAATGAGTGTTGAGTATGAAAAGGCTACTTCACACCTATAAGTGCTTCTATGGCTAATAAATTATAAAAGGTATTACCTTTTATAACAACAGCACTACATGCCAATCAAAGTCAGGTATTATGGAAGAGAATATAAACGTATGCAAATTAGGAATAATCTCCTTTCAAGATGCCAGATCTTAAGCCGCGATGCCAACACTGTTACTTGACAATGATCTCCAAACCTGGAGAGAGGAGAGCATGCAGATTCCTTTTTAAGACCACTAGAAAATGTGATCATCCATCAGATAATACTCTGTCATTCTTCCACCGGTGCCGCTCCTGCTTTTCTGTCCATCATGCTTGTACTTGATACTTGTCAGCAACAACTTCCACTGCTCGGCGTCATAGCAGCCAGTTGGTGGATGTCATGGGTGGTTTGTATAAGCCAGCAGCCCCGAGGAGACAGAGGAGGGCCTTTGTGTAGGTTACACAGCAGCTGGCTAAACAAATTCTTTAAATATTCTCCAGTCCTTTAACAACAGGAGTGCAGAGCCAGGGTGCTGCCAGTGTGTAGTGCCATCAGCTGCCAAGAGGAACGTTTGTCAACAGATCATTTCCCTCAACATTTTACAACCTTGTCGCTTCTGCATCAAACGCTGCGGGTTCACTTACATGCAATCCTTTTGACTGTAATGATGCTTGAATCCAGCTGGTGTGATGAAACGCTGGCACGTAAATTAAGTTTCAGTTATATGCTACTACTCCTAAGGCTTTAAAAGGTAAACTGGCACACTCTCTCTCTTTCTCTCTCCTACTCTATCCTTGCTTCCTGCAGCCAAATTTCTGCCAAGGTTCTAATCAAGCATAATGGGGACGTGAAATGATCATTCGCCGAGCCTTTAGCGGGCAAGATCACAGAGGTGGCACAACTCTGAAGTGGATAAGGGAATCATGAGTTTGGACACCACCACATAAATCTAGGCCACATCTGAGGGGTGACCAAGCCCTGCAGCTGAGAGTCGGCAAGTTTGAAACGCATGAACACCATTTCACACACAGACATTTAATCCACTTGTGGCCACGGCTCTCTCTGTGCTCAGGAATGCACAGCACGGGGGGGAAATGGTTAAAGCCAAGGAAATCACTAACCAAGCAATGGGACTACTGGAGCATTTAACTCACAATCAGTAAACAGAATGTAAACAAAAGGGTCAGGCCCACCACCAACAATCCAAACAATACTGATGGTATCTCTCACAAATCAAGTGACAGCTCTTCTGTTATGCAGAGTGACACAAGATGACTGCTACATAGGGTGTTATGATGGATGTTTGATGCTGTGTATGATCATCAGCATAAGTGTATGTGCGTGTGTGAGTGAGAGAGAGGCTCATTCATTTTTGATACAAATTCATACATGACAGACATAAACTGACCGGGACAATGGCAGGAAGAAATAACAATGTCTTACTGATAGTATACTTTATCTGTATACTTATACTTCAACTTCATTGTTCCCTCTGACAGAAACTTTCGATAAAAGAGGATGTTGCTTGTTTAGAACTTCCGTACTGGTCAATGCAATGCTTCCAGATCAGACAGAGTATATTACCATGTGTTTACACTGTTACGACCATATTGTCTTTGATTTCTTTCCCTTGTTCCAGAAAGACCTAAGTCCTACCATAAAAGTAATAATAATAATATTTGTTATAATCACTGCTAGTTGGAACTACTGGAAAATGTGTTTAATCAAACAAAATGAAAATGTAGAATTAAAGATGACGACATGTGTTATATGTGCAGACAATAAATATGATGCATCATTAAAAAAAATCTTCTTCTTTAACTGCTGGACCCAAACCTCGGTTACTTAAAAGCTCTCAGGGGGGGAATAAAGTTTATGGTAGTAAGTCGGTCAGTCAGTTCTGCTTCACAAAGCCAGAGGGCCTCCGCTTTGAAGTGTTTAACAAACTTTACAAAGTCACCTACTTGCTACCAGTTAGCCCTACTTCATTGATCTTAGGTGCTTGGAATTGCGAGTTTTAAAAAGGAACAACAGAAGTAAGGTATAGATTAGACAAACAAGCCCCCTGCGCACATGCATGTAGAGCCTTTAAGACGCATTAGAACATGAGCGTTCCCAGTGTTTGAGCTCTTACCTTAGGAGCTAGTTGGTTAGCTTGCATCGTGCCCCATCTGCATCCATGCAATCTGAGCTCCTCTGGCTTCATGCATTCTTCCAGATTTGAGCTGGAACTGATGTTTGTTTGATCACATTGATTAAAGAAGCGGAAGAAAACGACACACCGCCATTCGTTTTCCCGCAAAACACAGAACTTGCGGATAAAGTTATGAATACATGTATAAATTAAAACACGTTTACTCCTCAATCTTGAATTTTTGGAGCGACTACTTCGAGTGTCCAGTAAACCAATCCTTTGTTGCCTTCACGTGTTAACGGAAAAAGCCATATTAGCATTGATCGCAGCAACTGAGACGGGGAGACGTTGCGTAATATAAAGCTAAAAGAGTAAAGTATAGTTAAAGTAATTAAGCGTCAACTTTAGAATCATAGCGAAAGAGATCTCTACAACACAGCCCAGCTGATTATTTAAATATCGTTAAAGTATACGTGTTATTTGACTTTCTCCTCTTTGTACATCTGCTGTCAGACACCGTGAAGACGTCGTTGGATCAGATTATACACACTCACTACCACAATGTATTTGTGACAGAGTCGAGTTCGTCAGTTACTGTATTATTGTGTTTAGGTGCCTAGTTGTATCTACCACTAAAGGTAGGCATACCTACGAGTTTTAGAAGAGCACCTGAAAGCACCATTTACTGCCCTCTCTCTTCACTGGGGTGTGTGGGCGGTTTTTCGGATGGAGATGATGCAGGTATGTATGTATCTGTGTACATGTATTTACGTATTCCCTTTTGTATTTCATTAAATAACTTTAATTTTTATAACAAGCAAACGTCAACGAGTTAAACGAAGCCAAGGTTCTACTATGACTGAGGACTGACGAGGAGAAACTATTGGAAGGGCTTTACACGTTTTAGCCACTAGAGGTCAGCAGTGCATTACGTAAACGTTTACCCATGTGATACAAAGTCGATACCTCATTTGAACAAAGTCTAGATTGAAGGGATATATATTTAATATGTAAGGAATGAGACCAGTGTTTTAGCTATGACTTTGTAGATACACTGTGTGTGGCCAATAACAATGAAAGGTGACATGACATGAAGGCGTTCATCATTTTGCTGCAGGCCTTAGTGGGTCAAGCTTTGAAAGCGGCCATGTGGGTTAACATTTGATCACCTGGAACAAATGCTATCATCGATTGTGGTTAACAAAGAGTCATTAATAAGAAAGAAAAGAGAGGAAACAGCCAGAGCACAGCTATCAAGGAACTGACAACCTGTCCTTTCCTCCTGGTCAGTGCATAATCGGATAGACACCCACCCCACCCTGAAAACCTGACCCTGAAAAGGAACCAGCAAGGTAGGAAAATGTGAGATTTAATGAATAAGAAATAATAATAATGAAGTCAACTGAGTGTGAATAGATAAAACAGTAAAACCCTCTGCATGCCTACAGAATATACAGTAACTGTGGCAACTACAAGTATGTTCTTGCCACCAAAAGCAAAGGTTTTCCTCACTTCAGAACTGATGCACCCCAGCATGATATTGTGCTCATAACCATAATGCATTAATAATTCACTGTTCCATGTTGTGAATTATTGTAACGTGAGAAAAAAATTATAATAACAAATTTCATCACATTTCATCACACTCTGAAATAGCATTTCTAAATGGGTATTCTCATTAAAGAGACCTTACACACAGACTTACTATGATCTCAAAAGCTAATATCTTATTTATGGCATTGGTTAAATAATTCATATCTTCTGTTCTGTCGTTCACATGAACAGATTACAGCCAGTAACACACTGTCACTATATGAGTCAGCATAAGTAAGTTTAAGGGCAAATGTTGCTGAAGTTGTAATTACTGAGCGCGAGCAAGGTGATGCTCACAATGTGTGTGCGTTATCTATATACGTACTGTATATATGTGGGGAAGTCTTTTTTAATTCCCACTGTAATGTGTGCTGCTAATAGAGTTTTTTTTTTAAATGGTTTCACTCTTACATAATCCTACATATGGGGACCATCTGAATCCAGGAAGCATGTATGTCCTTGTTTCTTCAGCCTTCATCCTTCTTGCTTGTACAGTAAAGGGTTTGTTGCCAACTTTAAGATTTGAATCTATGGTATTACAGCATCATTTCAAAAACCTGGTTTCAGAACTTGAAATTTGATTGGAGTTGCTTTTATACATTAAGACGTTGTAATTATATCAGGTCTGCTCAGTGTTTGTCTTACTTGTAAAAAAAGCCTTTATCATTGAAACCGAGATGCAGGTTGTCACAGTTGAAGGCAATGTATGTGAACCTATCAATGAGTCATTCTGTCTTCAAAATCAAAGTTTGAAGTGTCAGACACATCTGAGCTCCTCTGCAGGAGAACGTTACAGGTTGGCATTCTCACCGTTTAATGGAATACTACTGTAAGATCTCACCCTAAGTGCCCGACAATCATATTGAAGATAAAGGTCAGGACCTTTCAATTTATGTAAACCAAACACACAGAATTGCTGTATGTGATGATGTATGTGATGAATTCAGTCATCACATAACGGCAGAAACGTCTTTTCATAAAACCCTGCAAACTCTCTACTTCCTTAACAACGTTTCTACAAATCCTAAAACAAAAAAGTATAGTTTTCAAAGATAAATCCCCATTGTGCCATTAGTAGTAAAGTATGATGTAAGCCTTGGACCGCGGACTTTGGATAAAGTAGAATTTGTCTTCATTGACTGAATGCCATCTGTGTTCGCAAACAACTAACTTCAGTAATTTTATTATGAATTATTGTGCTTGACAGCACAGCAACACTAATTAAAAGAGCTGACTCGTGAAACCACCGAATTCGGGGCACACAAATCAAACAAATTAAATGAGTATCAGCAAAAATGTGGAATTTATCTCCATTCGCTTGAACACTGTGATTGTTCACAACAAAACACTGATTGATAACTTGTTTTGCTTACTTTTAAAGCAAAAACAACTGGATAACTGTTTAAGTGTACCTGTAGTCCAGCATACAGCAGTTTGCTGTGAGAACAAAACATAAAAAAACCTTTTCTTTATTTGTCTGAAATGTTTTCCAACAGTTCAAATATGAAGATGATTTGCAATACTTCTTATTTCAGTTAACTTTGCTGTGACAGAAAGAGATCAGTCAGGCTTAGTTTCATTGTCAGTTTAGTTAAGCATCGCAATCACTGTCTGCCATTCTTTATTTTATATTTAATAGCAACATTACCTGTGATTCTGATCAGTTTTTATGAGGTCAGTGTTCTACGAAAATGCAGCAACAAATAGGGAACTTCCTGCACCCACACACACACACATACACCCACACCCACACATACACACAGCCTGGCACCCAACCCAGGGTGACTCATAACACAACAACAAGTGCAAACTGATTGGGCATGAATGAACATTTGAACTTTCAAATGTCTAATTTCCCACATTGAAACATTCATACAGTCTGTTGAATCTGTCTGCTAAACTCTACTCGTTTACAGACGAGTACATTCTTGCAAAGAGGTTAGGAAAGAGTTTGTTTTGATGGTTTTGGCTGTACTCGCTGTAAGTGACCCCTGGAGTTTCCCGTAAGGTTATGTCGGATGATTTTCCAGCTAATTGTCATTTCAATTTACTATAATTTCCATCTGAATTTCTAAATTTTTCTACTGCATAAACTGGTCTTGAAATGTGTGTCAGTCATGTTGCAAAGGGTGTGTGAGGTGCAAAATAAACCTCGCTTTTCACACCTCGCATTTGGCTAGAGAGCAGTGATGTATTTCTTCATGCCATGTACAGACAAGTAATACAGGACAACATTATTGTATCAAATGTGCTATTGGTTAACAACCAAACATTATTGTATAGACTGAGCACTGTGACATTACATAAATCATCAATCATAAAGACAAATGGACAACTTCAATTAACAATGTAGCTGAAAAGCTACAGCTGTTACTGAAAAGCTGTGATTATCTTTTCTATATTTCTGAAAATTTAGGAGACTTTGAAAGCTGATTTGAGTCACTTTACATTAGAATTTCTGCACCTTTAAATCTGCATCATTTGTTCTAGATTTGAGCTCTTTTTGTCCTTTTCATTATATGAAACAATTGAATAATGATATTAAATTACATTTCTATTCCCCAATATGCCAGATTATTGATTTTGAATCTTGTTTGCCTATGCAGCATAACTTTGTTTTCTGTTGCACTTTTAAGAAGAAGAAGAAGAACAACCTTTGATAGTCCCACACTGGGAAAATTCAGTTCTTCACTCGGTTTATTGAACTGACACAGGCCTGAAATACACACACACACATGCACAAACAGGCATACATGCAGTACAGTACATAATAATTGAGAGATGTCAGGTCAGGCAACATGAGGAATCATCAGGCATTCAGTTTTTTAGTTCCCATTTATATCAACTCACCAAAATTGTAAGTTTGATTATAATAATATTTAGTTAACATAAAAACAACTTACATTTATGTGTGGCTCATACATAATTTCTGGAAGAAGGTAAATCATTTCAACTGTGCACATCATAATGCATGCTTGTGAGTTTACATCTTATTCACATGTTTGTTTGTTTGTTCTCTCTGATATCTTTAAAAGCCCTGACAGTAGCACATTATCAGTATGTCCGTTATGTATGCCTGTTGTAAAAAACACCACAAACAGCAAAATGTTTGTTTGTTAAAAGGTACAATTTTATCACACAAGTAAAAACATCAATGAAACATTACTCAGGCAATTACTATTTACAAAGTAATGCTTTAATGTAGAAAAAAAAAAATCCTATTGGTGAATGAAAACCATGGCACCCGATGCCTGTAATGCTGCCAATATCATCAATGTATTGAAATATAGATACAAACAAATAAGCATTTTTATTTATGTTCTGGCTATCTAACTTTCTTCTTATAAGTTAAGGATGTTGATATAAGACTTTTGCCTTATATCAACATCCTTGCATGATAATGTGTAAGCAATATGAACTTCATGTTCAAAGAAGGTCTGTTATGTTATTAAATGTACGATACATGTCTAAAATCAGGATAAAATAAGCATTACTAAAAGCTAAATTCAAAATTGTAACCAGTGTCACAGATCAAGTAAATAACAAACATAGTAATCCGTCCATGACTACTGTAATGTTAAATGCAGACACTGTACCCATCAGAGTTTCTAATCACAAAGATGATGATGGCCCCTCACAGGCGTTGTCCCACAGCTGTCCGAGGTAGCAGCATTGGTGAATGAAGCTGAAGAGTTGGAACTGTGGGGTGACTTTGGCTTCCCAGTGCAGGACATGCAGAGGCCGTGAGCCTGCCGTCTGAAGTGATGGTCCAGGATGAGGTAAATGGCCGGGTTGACACAGCTGTTGAAGAAAGCCAGGCAGGAGGAGAGCAGGAGGCCGTTACTCAGCCACGATAAAGAGTAACAGCTCAGATCTGCTTCTAACATCTTTGAGACAAGTAAGATGCTTTTGAAAATGTTAAATGGGAGCCAGGACAGCACGAAGGCCCCGATGATGGAAAGAACCATCTTGAGGGAGTGTCGGCGGCGGGCCTGAGTTCGAGGGTTGGAAACAGCAGCACTGTGCCTGTTCAGGCGCACGAGGATGGTGCAATAACAGAGCAGGAGGACACACACTGGAAGAACAAAGGCGAGTAACACCGTGGTCAAGCTGAGGCCAAGAAAAAAAGACGAGTGGGCATCCTCCAGGCAGGATCCCTCATCCACGCTCCGGTACACCAGGGAAGGAATGCCGAGCGCCATGGAGACCAACCACACCGCCACACAAGTAGCACGAATGCGCAGACTGTTCCTGAGGAATCTGGAATCCATCAGCCTTGCGACAGCAAGGTAGCGGTCAACACTCATACAGGTGAGGAAGAAGATGTTGGAGAAGCGGTTGACAGCAATGATGTAGCTACTCAGCCTGCACAGAACGTCGCTTAAAGGCCCAAAGTTCCAGTTACCGTTTTGACCGGCAGAGACGGCCCACAGGGGCAGCGTGAGGACAAACACAAGGTCGGCCACGGCCAGGTTGATCACGAATGTGTCCACCAACCGGCCGCCTCTCCTCCGCCTGCTGCTCATCACTACGATTACAAAGAGGTTTCCCAAAAAGCCAGTGAAAAATATGAGGAAATACAGAACGGGCAGGTAGAGGTTGGAGCCATGAGGGTAGGAGACGGAGCAGTCCTCGTCCTCCGCGTCAGATAAATATATGGTTGCATTGTAAGTAAAATTGTAGTCGTCGTAGGAAGGATATGTGTAGGCGTCCATTCTGAGCTGAATGATGTTCTCTTCACATCTGCTTTCATCTGTGGCTGTGTTTAATCTCAGAGGAGGAACAGGCTGTTTATTCATGCCACAGAATGCCTGTGAGAAACCACAGAAACTCACATATGCTACTTTACGTACTTCTACTTCTCACCCATCTGCTCTCCCTCTTATCTCATTATCTCTGTTTTTTTATATGCCCCTACTCAACAGCTGTTTGGATTAAATATACTGCACTGTTTTTCACAAGGATGAAATCACAAAGCCTGATAAGCAAAAGCATACAGCACTGACATTACAATTCTTTAAGTAAGGCTGTAATTAAAGGTGTCATTTGTCGATTATTGCAACTTTGTCATCGGCATAGTTTAGTTTTATACTTGTTAATAATTTAAGATTTTTTTTTCCGTATCATGACGATTATGTGAGATTCTAATCATTCATTTGAGAGATTTAAGAGACCCTGAGTTTATATGAGGATGTGTGTGTGTGGAAAGATGAGGGGAGGATTGCAGAAGTTTAAGTTATGAGCACTGTGAACAATCTTTACAAAAGAAGATTGATTTATATTGTTGTGTAGCAGGTTGATCTGACCAGTAGGGGGCAGGTTAGATTTACACCAGCCTCCAGTCCAAATGCAGAGAAACATGATGCAATGCAACAGTTACACTACAGAAGAATTTGATTGGCATTAGTTCACTCTGGAAATGTGTTTGCCGTTCAGGAGATTTTATTTATTACCCCACCAGTCAGTGTTTCTTGATATTCCTCACAATTTTGCTATGGTTGGCTGCCAAAGTTGAGTGGGCGTGGCTCATCCGTCAAAAAGTGCTGTATCTCACAAATGACTTAGTCATCTGTAACCAAATTTAGTGGACATGTGCTACTTATTGGTGATCATAGTCCAGTGATTAACCTGTTCATCTTTGAGGGGCAGCATTGGAGAACTACTCGGCCTTGGGGGAGGTATGTGAAGTGCCCTCCAGTTTGTGAATTTACGGAAACTGCTTTACCTGTGTGTGTGCATGAACAACTGTCCCTCACATGCTGCACCATCTGCAAGGAACAACCCGCCCGTTTATCTTGGGTTTAAGAGAACCACAAGACCGAGGTTAAGTCAGGGTGGACTTCCTTCCTGCAGTTGTACTCATTATATGAAGGTTTTACAGACAGGTACTCATATAACATAAAACAAATCAAGCATCAAGTGCAGATCTCAGTCAGTGTCAGCCGCAGGTGGTGAATGTGAAAAACGTGACCTTTTGACGTCTGACAGTTTTTAAACTAAAAGCCCACTGAGCACATTGCTGCTTCTCATTGAAGCCTGGGAGCTTTCTATCTTCTTTTCTTTTCTATCTTCGCCTTTCTATGAACTATTTTTAAAATGGTTTGTATATAAGTCATATATGTAGTACATTAATAAGTAGGTCAAAGGAGCTATAGGCCCACAATATATAGATACAAGTTACAACATATCAGAAACCTCAATCACAATGCTGGAGTCAAAAACATGTGACTCAAAAGCGATGTGAGATGAACTATTGAGCCTGCTCCTGACATACACACACCCACACACACCCACACTGAGTCAGCAGATCACCTGGCACTTAATACTGTTAGATGGATTTATCTTCTTTAGTATCAGATTTTGATCACCGTCACTTTGACCTCTGCTCACTGCCACCATCCTCAGGCCTGATGGAGGATAATGGCGACTGACAGGAAGGAAAAAGCTTTGGGTTAATCGTCACAGAGTAGAAAGAGAGAGAGAGGGAAAGAAAGAAGTGTCATTGTGTAAGCGCCTCCTCCGGACAGGATGAAGCCGGAGGAGAAGTGAACTCTGTGGTCCGGCCCGCTGCCATTGTGCCGTGGCTCGGGGAAGAGCGAGGCTGGAGGACAGGGCACATCTTAGCCAGGCAGGAGAACTCCTCATTGTTTTGTGTGGAGTTTCGGTTTAAATGAAAAAAAAAAAAAAGAAGAAAGAAGCAGGAGAATGAATGACCTCCTTCTAGTGTCCCTGCTCTACTTTCTAACATTGTGCTTTATTCAAACACTCCTCCGCTCCTTTGTAGTGTCAAGGTGATGTGTGGATATACTCATCACGGGGAGAAAATCCTGTCGCTCAGCATTGTTCCAGTTGACGCCGCACTCCCTCACGCTCAGCTGTACCTTTCTCTTTTTTTTTTTTTCTCCTTTAAAAACTTTTAATTATTTCTTCTGCATTCTTGCTGCTCTGTCAGTGGAACGCTACATTCCTCTCCCCGAATAAGTGCTGTCTCACTCCAATTGAGCAGAGTAAATGTGAAAGCCAGTGAATGGAGCAGCCTCAATGGGAGAAAATAAACAATTGCATTGGTCCATGGGTGCAGCGGGGGGAGAGTGGATGAGAGGAAGGGAGAAAGGCCTCCCTAACGTGCTAAGATTCCCATGGATACTTAGTGCTTTTTCTGTTTGGAGGAGGATCTCGTAAAGTACTTCAACAGTGGATGATTTCTCTTTTCCTTTTTACTCTGTTTTTATTTGAGGAGAGAAAGGGTGGTATGCGTCAGGGGGATTGTTGGGCATGGGTGTGGGGTGTGTGATTGTGTGTGTATGTGTGTGTGTGTGTGTGTGTGTGTGTGTAGGGGGGGGGGTCACACGAACACACGTGGGCACTCACACACACACACACACACACGTACACACACACACACTCACACACACACGTACAATTTGCTCCTCACTTGTTGAGTGCTAAGTTTCAGAAAAGGAGTCCATTGTTTGGGGCGTGAAAGCTTCTTGTTTTAGCTGTGTAACTAAATAAAAAAGTTCCCCCGAGCACAAAGAGCTGCACAGCCTCAGTACTCCATTCTGAGTCAGTTTAAATGGGAAGAGGGGTTTAACTGTTTAACTGTTTCCTTTTGTTGGACAAGAAAATCGCACGCATGCACACACACAGGCACACATGCACGCTCACAGAGAGAGAGAGAGAGAGAGAGAGAGAGAGAGAGGATATGCACATAGTCAAAGTGCAATAAACCCTTCACCACACTTTATATTGACTTATTTATCAAATCTCCACCACTGCTTATTTACACCTGGACACTAAAGAGGCACGAGAGACATTTGCTTTGCCACAGTGTCTCAATATCACTACTGCAAGATATCATAACATGCAGTCTATATGTGATTTCATTAATACCCTTTACACTAAACATACTAGATATATATGTGTTAAGCCGTCACTCTCAGAGGTTTTGGGGACAGATGGTCTCGGTTGGGCAGAGGTGACAGGAAGATGATCTGTTCAGCGTGTCCTAGCGTGTCCTTGCAAAAGAAGGACAAGGTTGTATCAAACTCTTGACTGAGGACACGGCGCTGCTTTTGAATATTGATCTTTGCAAAGCGGACTATAGATGATTGTTACGTTGATCCTCCTCCTCGTTTTGGCTGAAGAGGAGCATCTGCTGTTAGGGGCCTCGGTTGATGAGGCAGGTAGATGATCTTGTCCCTCGGTGATTGAGCGACTCAGCCGGAGGAAGAGCATGCAGGTTCTCTCTGTCAGCATATATGGTGACAAGAGACAGCCGGCCTCCGTCCTCATCATCGGCGCTAATGAGGATCACCGAAAGGATTTACAAACTGGAGCAATTTGGGGGGGGGGGAGGGTTGAGGAGATAAATGGCTGATATGAACGTAATCCAGATGACTTAACATTCTAGTAGGAAATGAAAATGATAAAAAACTCAACATTATGTAATAACAGTGTATAATTATATAATTTTCTAATATCAAGTGGGAACATCTGTTAGTTGTATAAGCAAAATTGCTGGAGTGATGAGACCTAGTCACAAAAAACACAATAGAACTTCTAATTTGTTAACAAGTAGGTCATTTAAATTGAATGACGTGGTACAATCAAGTGCAATTGTCTTATTCCAAAGTTCCTTATGTTGGAGGGAGGAATCGTCTCACTGTGTTTCAGTTTTTGTTCTCAACTTTTAAATCTAATGGTGAAAAGTGCAGGTTGTCAAGAAGTTGAGGACATTATTGTGTTAACCAGTATGCCATGGTTTTTGATACGAATATTTTCTTGTCTTAAGATTACATTACATTACATTACATTACGGTCATTTAGCAGACGCTTTTATCCAAAGCGACTTACAATAAGTGCGTTCAACAAAGATGTTAAGACTTCCTGTTTGTGCTTGTTTCGCACAGATGTCTATCAAACACGACCACGTCCGTCCTCTGCTCTCCTGTTCTCATGTTATCACTCAGGCCTGCAGTTGGTGCAGATCTTTCACTCTTAGCTTGGCTTTTTTTTTTGGCAATGTCGACCTGTTCAGAGGGTTTTGGGTCAGGAGGTCAGAGAATCGGCTCAGCAGCACCTGGGGGACACAGAGTTCACCATTTTAGAGCGCCATTACGTCTCCCGGTGATGGCGACACAAATGACCTGAGAGGTGATCAGTGACGGTTTATTGTCAGATGTTAAACGCACGAGTATGGAAATGTATGTATGAATTGGTGCGTGCGTGCGTGCGTGCGTGTTTGTGTGTGTGTGCGCTTTAGGGGAGTGATAGGAGGATGCCCACCACACTGACGGTTTGGTGAGTAAGTATTGTTGATTTTGGAGAGGGATTGTGTTTTGAGGATAAAAAAGAGGAAGAAAGGGTGGATTCGGAGGTGGGGTTGATGAATGTGTTGATGGTGGCATTTTGATAGGGGTAATTTTGACCTGACAGGGCCCAGGCTCTCTCATGAATCAAAATGTGTCAGGCAGGCGCTGGAGATGGAGGGCCGCTCATTGTGGCTCTGACACCCATGTGAGGGGCTGAGGCTGCTGGGGGTCAAGTGTGACACCTCATTAGGACGATGTTGATTTAGTGTGGCCACAGCGCAACAGACCTCCTCCCATGGGGTCTGGGGAGGCGTTTGAGCGAGGGGGAGGGGGAGCAGGGAGCACTGGACAGAGAATGGGGCCTACTGCTCTTCATCCTCGCAGCCGTCATCTGACAGCTTGCAAATCATGCACCTACGCCGAACACACACCACCCTGCCCCCTCTTTAATTTTCGCCCCATCCCTACTTTTTAAACATGCATTTCTTTAAACACAAAGGAGCCCCAGGTCGACGTGAAAATGTGTGTCCGAATCTGTGTGCTCTCTCTTTTTTTTCAGGTACAGGCTATGATTTGGTCAGTTTTCCCCCTCAGTGAACTCACCCTCCCTGACAGAACAAATCTGACCTTTCACCTTTGATCTCTGGGTTTAAAATTGTTCTCTCTAATGTCAAGATTACTTCTGACAATCTGCAGTTGTGCCCGCAGCTCGATTGCCTAGTGCTTTTTGGAGATTTGAGCGCTTAAAAGCACATTTGCTGTTATCAACCCTTTTTTTTGTAGATTTTGTAGATTTATGTCATCATATGCGCTGTGATATGCTTTTACTTTTTAGTGATTCTTAATAAATAATCTGGTAAGACTGATATTTATCACTTTTGTACTTCTTCTTTGTCATATATTCCCCCCATGATTGATTTGAATCCGTTTTGTATATTTGCCTCCATACTACTGAGAGAATCTATCATAGTTTTAGTTGAGTTGTCATTGATTTAAACTCAAGTTGTACTGTTGATAAGAGAAACTTAATCAGTCTCTGGTGAATGATGGCTGTACAAAGCAAACGCGAGGAAGAGTATTTGAGACTAATTTAAACTTTGACCTTTAGTTGTAGTGCCCTCACCTGGGCAAGTTGTTTTACTGCACGTAATCTTGTGCAACCATAATTCCTGCAACTCAAACCAAGTGCCAAAGTTACTTGTCACTGGACATTTAGTGCTACAAACCTGTAACACACACACACACACACACACACACACACACACACACACACACACACACACACACACACACACACACACGCACTCACATACCGTCTTTGCTGTCAGAGAATATTCACAGGGACAGTCTTATTTCCCCTTGTGCAGCGGCTTTAATTTGCCTGCATTCACTCAGAGGCGTCCACCCACTGTCATAGCTTATCAATATGCCGTTTCCCCCTCTTTCTGCATGACACAAAAGACATTAAGTAACCCCTTTTTGCATTAACCCATCATGCATACTTAAATCTGAAATGATGGAAAGCATTGCACCAAATTGCAGTATCAGAAAATGCATGAATAATGAATGAATCTTTATTCACAGATTTGCTCATTTCTCATCTTCACAAAGTAACATTATTTTTCTAAACATGTGGAGGATTGACATTTACATGCAGGACTGTGGCACAAACTGCCAGATAAATGCATATGCAGCGAAAATTGCATTGTCAGTAAAGCTGCCCTTTGCCTGTCTTCACACACACACACACACACACACACACACACACACACACACACACACACACACACACACACAAACAAAGGTGTAAAGGGCCATCTGTCTTTTCTGATGCTGCAGATCTGCAAAACAATGAAGTCTTCGTGACATTTCACAGATTGACCCCCAAATATTTTCATTTCGAGGCAAATTGGCCCCACAGATACCCTCTGTGTTTGTCACAAATGTAATTAAAATTTTATAGATTGTAGAAATGTTGTCATCCACTTATTAACAAATCCCTCTTGCCAAGAATGAATGATTTATGAATGCTGTTATAGTTGACGTCACAGTCCACTTTTGTTGCCTTTGAGATTTTACTCATTAGTCTGAATAATAACTGTCACTAATTCAAGCTGTTCTCCAATGGCTTTTTGAATAGAAAGAGAGGGAGAGAGTGCGAGCGAGAGCAAGAGAGAGAGTGCGAGAGAGAGGGAGAGAGAGAGAGAGAGAGAGAGATAGAGAGAGAGAGAGGCCTGAGAGATTAACTCCAGTGAGCTCACTCTGTGAGGCCCAGGAACGGCTGAATATTGTTCTAGTGGTGGGGAGATGGAGGGGGGGCAGAGAGGAAAAAAATCCCTATGCAGCCAGAGAAATGAACTTGATGATCTCAGGGGGGCGGGGGGAGGATCGCCATTCCTTGCTCCTGACAATCAAAATTAGATTGGCCAGCACTGTGTCAACACAAGCCTCAGTTAAGGCATGACAGGGGAGGGAGGGAGGGCAACCCCCCATGGGTGTTTGAGAGTTTGCCATGTGAACTATGGAGACCCCACAGCGCCTTTCACTGACTGCTCAGGCCTCAAAGAAATCCACAAGCCTTTTTTATTGGCCAGCACTGTAACCAACGGCATCCTCCTCTCCACGGCCATATTTTGGCCACTCGTTATTTACTGTTTGTGCCGTCATGTTTCACCAGAGCCTCATCTGCAGCGCTCTGTGTACACAATGTGCTGAAACAAAATATCAATTATTATTCATGTGAACAATAGAACACACACTCCTCGCTGTGTGTGAGCAGGTCAGATGTCATTTACATTGTCATTTACATCATCTACATATTTTGCAACAGTCAAGGCAGCTTATATAAAACCCAAATTGAAATCTGTAGAGCACATAAGCAATGTCACAGTATACAAGGATAAAGTTAAATATACGAGATTTAAAATTTGCCCTCCTTATCCAAGAAGTCCCTAATTTCCTTAAATGGATGTGAGACACATTGGCTTTATTTACTTGTTTGTTTTGGTCTTGTTTCTGTGCATGTCAGATACAGGCGTGTGTGTGTGACAGCACGTTTTGGGTTGTTTTTGGAGGTTTGATCAGTGACCTGGAATATTTCAGTGTTTGGTCCTACCAAGCGAGTGCAGCTGTGTCCTCACATAACCTTCCACTCTTATTTTACCCATCACACTCACATTTACCCCAAACCGCTGAAGAAGAGAATCAGCAGCTGCAGCAATTTTTCCAGGATGATCAAGGATGAAAGAATACTCAATCAATAATCCTATAGGTAGAAGCCGCTGATTAGGAAGGAGGATTTAAGGATTATTGCAAGACTGTATAGTGGCAGGAGCTGCAGGATGACAGCGTGGGACAAAAGGTTTTGTTTTTTGCTCTCGGGTTGATTCCTGTTGTTGCCAAAAGTGAGATGTCCGACTGACTTTTAAGTAATCACACACTGCTGTGAGAAGCTTACAAAATAAGTGGACAGAATGTTCAGAGCGACGTGTTTTTACAGTCATCATTAAGATTTTAAAACGTTAGAGCAAATATTAAGACCTTTGTCTTCTGAAATTAATATGTTTCATTTTGTTCTTATTTGACTTTACTGTGGTTACATTTATGATGCAAAACCTTGAAAGATTGTGTGTTATAACCAGAATAAATTGTGATCTTGTTCTTATAAGGTTCAATCTGTATACCAAACCCATTTATGGATACAGGGACTTTAAAGTTGTGTCACTCTGGCTTGCTGCCCTCTTACTAACCCCAACTTTAAACCTATACATTTGATTAATACAAAAATAACCTCATAAGAGCAAAAAGCTTCCTATATTTGACTAAGTTCAGCTGCTTAACTCTTTTTTGCTGCCTCCTGTCACTCAAAATCTGCGAAAGTTACCAGAAAGTGTAGGGTGGAGGAAGTGATTAGTTTTTTCTAAGCACTGGTCTTAAATGCATCATTTTCACACAGATTTCCAAATGTTCCGACTTCTTAATTTGCACTGCGGTCCATCTAACATCACTAAAACAGCTTCAAATACACTGCTTCTATTCCCTGAGAATGATTAGTCCCCGCGGCATTAACATGACCTGCACCAAACGGACGTACAGGAGCCAGCCTAATTAAACCCTTTGCAGCTTCCTATGTGGGTATTTGCCTGTTAGAGAGAGGAACTCCTCCAGGGTAGGGATGGTCGTCCCGTCCCCAGGTAAGCTCTCAGATCTGTGGGACGCTCCAGCAACATGTCCCGGCACGGCCCTAGAGAGTCACCCGGGCCCACCCGACTACAGCTTACCACCGTGTGAACCTGAAGCAGATGGTGTGTGTGCGCGTGTGTGCGCGTGTGTCGCTCACGAGAGCAGAAATGCTGAAACACTGCAGGGACTCAATTACAAAGTGGCTTTATGACTCCAGGTTCCACTGAAGATGAAGATGAAAATGGGATTCAGGTCTGTTTTTTTTACTGACACAAAGTCAACTGCTGGATTTCATATCAAATTATATATCAATATATATATCAATTTTTCACGTTATCTCTAAGAATTTCATTTAGATAAGTTGATAAGTTAGACAAATTGATTTTTGTATGTTGTCGATCAATCATACCAATTAGAATGGGATACTTCTAGATTTTAATTTACATTTGCTTTCCAGTATGTCAAATATCTTGTAAGCAAAAACCATAGAAAGATTTGTTCTGTAGCAGACGTTTAGTTCCAACCCCCAATTTGGATAAATCTGTATTCCCCTTTGAGAGGATGAAGAAGACTTAAGTATCACAAATAAAATCACATTTCTCATCAGCACAGTGCCATGTTAAAGCAGGAATAACAGATGAATTACACACGATCGCGTGCATTCTTCAGTTTCGTACAGCGACGTCCACAGCACTTTATTTTATTGTCACGTGAGATTCTTTGGAGTGTGTGTGATCTTTCCTGAACAGTTCCCCTCTCTAAACCCCAGACAAAAAAGGTGTTACTGATTACTGTGTCCAGCAATTGAAGCTGTTGAGTGCTGCCCCCAATTCACCTTCTTTCTTAACTTTATGGCTATAATTGCCATA
The DNA here is from genome assembly GCF_046128005.1 of Genypterus blacodes. Taxonomy (NCBI): domain Eukaryota; kingdom Metazoa; phylum Chordata; class Actinopteri; order Ophidiiformes; family Ophidiidae; genus Genypterus; species Genypterus blacodes. The sequence continues at coordinate 360,312 of NW_027466831.1, forward strand.
AAGCTCCTCCCAAGTCCTCCCTGCCCCCGGCCTCTCTTCAGCCTTTTGTAAGGTGTTCAATATTCCCATTGTACTGTACTCTTTTTCGAACACAAGTGGCTCCGTGGCATAGTTTTGTTTTTATTTAATGAAGCCGGGTCAGAGTTCATCATGTTAGCCGTCTCCAGTGCTTTGAGGGCAGTATTCAGCCATTAACATCTACAACTGCTCCTTATGTGCCAAAACAATAAAAACATCCATCAATGTCCTCCCTTGTCTGTGCAGGGCGGGTATGACTGATGATGAGTATGGTACATTGATGTACTTGAGGGGTAGAGGACTGTGTAAATGTTTGTTTATGTCAAGTGAGGATTGGTCAAAAGGTTTATGTCATTGCTGGCATCAGGCTCCTGCAGCTTGTACTGGGTAGTCTTTGTCCGTTTGCGTCACTAAAAAGCTTCGTTCTCACTCTCATTTGTCCCCTATTGATTCCCTAAATTAGGTTGATGAGAGGCCCTCCTATCAGGTGGCATATTAATTGGGCCAGGCTGGATCTTATATGAAATACAAATAATGGCGACCCAAAGCCCAACACTAAACCTTTGTCCTGTGAACGCTCGCTGTCACCAATTAGCCTCGCAGTAAAATCTGCTTCCTGCCACCTTTTCCATAAAAATCAAGTTGCCATCGGTGGCTGATGTAAGTCTGTCTTTGTGTGTGTGTGTGTGTGTGAGTGTGTGACAAGGTGTGAGGCATCTATCCGTCCAGATAAGTAGAATCTGCAAGAAATAAATGATATAAGCTCATAAGCTAAATAAATGATTTATTGTACAAAAGAAAAATGACAGTAAATAAACAACAAAAGGCAAAAAAACAAAACAATTGAACAGTTATTCATATGCACAACCATTAAACTACAAAGTTGGGGTGATTTTTTTTTTACTACACAAAGAACAGAGGAATGAAGGGGGGAAAGTGAGCAAAACATTAGAAGCGGTGAACCTGTCCAAAACATCATAAATGTCAACATTTGGGTAGGTATTTACATAGAGATTTCTTACTCTCATATATTTATATGAAAACACTCTCACACATACCAGTATACAAACACTAAAATTCAAAATGCGACAGCTTTCACCGTAGTGGAGCCGTCGTCGTGGGCACAGCTAATTATTTCCTTTGACCACACATTTACCAGAGGCTACTGTCAAACACTCTTCCCAGCACAGCTGTCAATAACTCAATCTGAACCTGAGAGCAAGGGGACCCTGTGGCTTTCATCTAATTTTTTTGGAGGGGAGGGGAGGTGGGGGGTGGGGGGTGTTGGGGATATTCTGGGTTACAGGTTTGCACATTTATGACAAAATCTCAAATTAAAAAATAAAAGGGTTTTAGAAGGCTAAAGTGAGGTAGACAGACTTGGAAATTATTAATAAATAGACAATTGACCAGTAGAATTGTTTCCAACCACTGCCCCTACCAGCTTTTCCTCCCTTTGAAATGTTCTAGCATCTTCCTGCTATCACAACAGCTACAGCACACGACATGTCATCCTCTACTTTGGCTAACGATCCCTGGATACTCCTCCCATTCTTACATGGGTGCTTTCACTTCAAAACACACACAAAGGCAAAACATGTCTATGCAAATAGACAGTCGACACGTGGTTTAAGTCAAAAGGACATAGTCTCTCTAACTCGATGACAGATTAAAGTTGGTGGGAGGGCCGTTTCCAGTTAAAGCGTTCTACGTTCATTGATCCAGACACTTATTACACACATGACTCATTACCCAAAGAGGGCACACGGGCCTTTCAGGCCGCTGGTACAGTAAGTCCAGGTTCCAGATTGGATAGAAGTGTGTAAGTGTATGGACAGGCCCCCGCTTCAGACAAAAGTCAGGAAAGCGTGATGGTATCAAAAGAAGTGATAACCTCTCTAGTTTATCCATACCGTTTATCACCAGAAGCTTGAATAGTTTTTTTTTTAATCCTATACTGTACAAGCTCTCTTGTGCTTGGTAAAACACAAACAACACTTTACCTCCTCACGCCATGAACGTCCCATAGTGCAAAATTTATTGTTGGTAAGGTAGAGTGCCCAAAAAGGTTTTTGTACCCCTTTTTATATATACATATATCATTTATATATAATGTCAGAAGGCTCTTCCTTTATCCAACAGCATAGTGCTTTCGTTTACAACAAAAGGATATCTTTGCTTTGATATCCAGGAGACACGACAGACTTGGAGCGCACTAATCTACTCTGTGTTCAAGCACTTCCAATATTTCCTCCATCACGGTGATGATACAGTTTGCGTCGGAGGGGTGGGTGGGTGGAGCGGCGGGTGGGAAGGTGGGTGCATTCCAAAAGCAAATATGCTCTCTAAAGCTAACATAAGCAGCCAAGTTACATTCTCTTGCAAATACAGTGTGGTTTGTTGTCTATAAAATGATAAAACCCAACCATAAGAATCTTTGTTATTTTACTGTGTAGTACTGTGGTTAGATGATATTTTTGTCTTTTTCCTGAAACTAGCGTAAAACTTGGAAAAGTGAAAGTACTGACAGGAGGAATGTATCAACTGCTATTTGTTAACCTAAATAGTCACAACACTGTAATCATGTTTTGTACTATCCAATAATTTACTCAAAAGTCACAGCAGGTTGAAAATGTGAGCATGCTGGCACCTTTTGTGTTGTTCTGCCACATTTTCTTCTGGGGGCGTCAGAATACTGTAAGTGAGAGAGGCGACTCTGCTGTCACACATCTGTCACACATCTGTCTTGACGCGCTCGGTCACCGCGGCCTCTTCAAGTTACCAAACAGTGCATTTATTTCTCCGTTTCACCAGGGCTGGAGGAGTGAATGTGTTTTGTGTTTTCTTTTGAGGGAAGAAGTGAACCGTGAATCTGAGCAGACCTCCTCTTTCTCTCCCTCTCTCTCTCTCTCTCTCTCTCTCTCTGAGAAGGTGCCAAAATCAAAATGACTTCAGAGTGCATCTACTTTACAGTTTCGCGTTTCGAAAAAATGTCTGTGTGCAAAGTCAATTCTTTTCTCTTTTAAATCTACACCTGCAGAGTGCGAGAAACGCTTTAGCTCTACTTTTCGTCTTTGTTTAAAAGACGGAGTTAAAATAGCATAAAGTCTTCCCTCCCCAATCTTTTTCTCTCTTTTTTGGAGTTTTACAAGACTACAAATAAAAGAAGATCAAAGTAGCTGTGAAAGGTTTCATAGATACTCGAGAATGTCGCACTTGGGTGTTATACATTAATAGAGGGTACGGGTTTGGTTTTGGATCTCCTCTACACTTTACATCTCTGCAGCACGTCTTATCTCTAACATCTGTAAACAAGATTTTGGATTTTTTTACCTTATCCTATCCTTTATTTTGTGAGCATGCGAGGATGTTCTTTTCTTTCATTTGCACTGTTTGTTTTTGTTTTTTTTTTGCATTTGAGTGTCTTTTAAAGTGATGGACTACAAAAATAATTCTGATCACGCCCTCTTGAAAACACTTTTGTGGATCAAATCCCACCCATAGTGAAGTACAGTATTTCCAACATTTCAGATAACCTCTTTAAACTCCTCACCTCAGGACTGAAATTGCTTTAAAATATTGTAAATGCTTAATGTCTCCTGTTATCTTAATCCACTAACCTGGACATTTCACAAAGATGCCGTTGTTTAAAAAAATCTTAAGAACAAAAACAACCACAAAACTAACAAACACTTAATGTATACATAGTTTTGTCTCATTTACCATTCTGAAGCTGCTCCACAAGTAAAACATCTTTAAATCATTTAAAATGTACTGTAACACTCAGTCCTTTTTTGATTCATATTTTATCACTTTTTTTTTTAGCTTGTTTTACTTTTAGAATCATTTTAACTACCAGAAAAATGGAAACCCAGTGGGAATATTTTGTGGCAGGTATAATCTGGTGCTGAGTTGTGGATTGTGGGAAAAGCTCCATAAGGGTTTTGGGTGGCATGATGCAATGGTGGCTGTACACAGGTGTGTGTCTCCCCCCCTGCAGCCTAGGAGCAGCCACATCGATCTACCACCATGCCAGGGATTTTGCCGTGGATGATCTGTTGCTTGTCATTGAAGTAGAGCATGTTAATGGGAGACATCTTGGTCGGGGTGCAGCAGGGCCCGGCAGAGCCCCTTGGGTTGGCGTGCTGCACCAGGTGGGTGTGCGGGTACTTCTGCATGAACATGTACTCGCACTGGCCAGAGCAGTAGTTGGCTTTGTAACGCTTGGGAGCAATGATCCAGTCCCAGCCGAACGCCTCGAAATCCACAGTCAGGGGGTAGCGGCAGCAGCGGGACTCCGTGGAGTGCTCGTCGCAGTCCAGGCCGAGGTTTCTCCGAGAGCGTTTGGTCGTCTCAAGAACTTTCACCTCCAGGAACGGCTGCTGGAACCAGGGGGAAAATGGGTGACACACAGAGAAGGAGAGGTGGTTATAAGAGCAGAGGGACAACTGAAATAGAAACTGAAACAACTATTCAAGTGCAGACTTCAAACTAGAGATTCAAGTGATTCTTCGGAATCAAGATCTGACCTGGGACCTGGGCCTTAATTGTGCTCTTTATAATATCTAGTATGACGAATATTATATATTCAGTCAGGTCGGGTCAGGGCCTGTGCTACTATCTCAGATCTTTGTGTCAATCCTCCGAGGAACCCCGAGTGAACTGATCATGTGAGGAGAAGTAGAAGAAGAAGCTGCCCGTTAGTCGGTGGCACATCCTGAAGATGCCAGCCAGTATGTTGACATGAACTCAATACTCCTTTTCTGAATTGAAGCAATCCACATGCACAGAATGAGTAGGATCCTGCCATTATAGTGCACATGACATGTTGCATAATCGCAGAATGAGGTGTCGTACTCCAATTGAGATGTCAGCATGCCAGGATAAACTAATCACATAATGTAGGTCTGTTATTTGGAGTAAGCAAACTTGGATTCGTGCAAATTTCCATAGCATGAAGATTAGTTATTGCCTTAATCTCAATATAATCAAAGTTTTATAACGTATGTAACCATACAGACTGTCTGACTTCTTTCAGCCAACCACTGCCCACTGTTTTAGGGGTGTGTCCAGTCAGACAAGGGCCAGTGGAGCAAAACCCTGAGAGAAAAGGGAGACGTTGGACAGCCGGGTGGTACCGTTCACCTCCTGCAGCTGTGTGTAGGTGCCACTGGAATTCAATTCTACACAGTCAAGTCAAGTCTGAATGGGGTCTGTGCGTCCCTAAAGGGACTGGGATCTCTCACGGTTCTATTTTGGTCTGTTTGAGTCGACTGCATTTCAGATCAGCTCAAATGAACTTTGGGTCTATTCAGATCAGGGCTGCTTTTATTTTTTATTTTCTATTGAACTAATTCATGTCAGGCTTGCATAGGGTATTTCCCGTCCTGAAGACCTCTGCCCCGAACATTAAGAAGGACTGACATCACTCAAAATGTCATTCTAGATATAAGACTGTTGTCATGGTGATTTTGGCAAAGGTTTGGCAAATGATTGAACAAAACAAAGAGCTTGATTCAGCAAAGTACTTATTAATGGACACATGTATTCATAATTAAATAGTGTTTTATGTATTATATTATTTAATATGCATTTTCTGATTTTTAAACATTTGACCCATGAAGTAAATACTATATGTCGCAGGAGGATAAATACATTCCCAGTAGGGATGGTGCTACTTAATTTTAACCAGCAGCTGTCTGCAGCAGCGTTCCTGTGAGCCTTTCTGAATCTACACTGTACAGCTAAACTGAACCTCACTTGTCTCCTTATCAAACTCCAATCTTTCATTTTTGGCAGAGCATTTTCCACTACAAGTATTCTAAGACTAAAATAACATGTTTGAGCAGTGCACCACAAAGTATTCTCAGCTGTTTGATTTCACAGAAATGACAACAGCTGCAGGTAGGCGATAATGCATTGTGCTCTTTCACTGTCTATCAAAACACAAAATAAACTAAATGACTTTCAGAGTAGAGTTATTTGGATCCAACACAAATAGCCTTAATTGCCTTTTTTTAATAATGATTAAAAAAAGGACTTGATTTAATGAAGGCGATTTAAAAAAGACGATTTATAAAAAGGACAATACTTATCATACCAATCACATGTGAGTGTTTCTATACACAACATTTCTCTCCTATTGATCCCATAACCTCTGTAGTCGTGTCCATCTGTTCATATCTATAAGCCAAAGCCACAGAGTCTTCATGCTTCATACTTCAGTGTTCCCACATTCAAACACAGCACAGCATTGTAATCACTGCACAGCTCACAAAACAGTCTAAACTAAATGTACCTAAATGTATTTGCAAATTCAGAGTTTAGCTATCTAATCTGCTATTTCCTATCAAATGTCCAACATTCCCATAATCATGTTATGGGCCTTTAGAGGGCTTCATGTCCCAACTTTGTCTCAATTCAGTTCATATAAAATACTATGATGGAATATAATACAACATATTAGTAACAGCTGCTCATGGCTATCAGCTTAGGTTTAGCAATCTAAAACCCTGACATCTGGATGACCTGAAAGCAGTCTTGATAAATTACAAATATAGATTAACTCAAAATTCCTGCATCACACACATATTTCTTTCACAAAAAAATATTTCAATATGTCATGAAGCATGAACACAATGTGCCTCGTGAGCATTAATTCAATGAGCTCTGGCTGAAAATGATGGTATCGCTGACTCTATATGCTGGTCTTGATTCATGACACAGGAGGTCATCTGCAGGCTACCATAACCTTGACCTTTGGGCAGCACAAGCAAATCAAATATTTTACCCCATCATGTTTATTTTACAAAGCCTTCCTCTCCCCACAGTGATTCCAGCTGGGCTCCAGCACAGTGTTTTGTGACGCATTCAAAAGAGGAAATAAGCCGAGAGGCTGTTGGGGTGAGACCATGTCAGCTTTGGCTTTTGGGCTTTTGTTGTCAAAAAAGGCACAGAGGATCAGGGAGAAGCAGAGTTTGACTCTTTCTTTGCTTGTTGTGCTTTGTTTTATTTTTGTACACATGCCTGTGTCTCTGATCTTTACTTTTTTTTTTTACTGGAGAATAATAATGAATACTGCTGTGTGCTCAGAGGGCAGCGATTTATTGGCCAGGACACCAGAGCTGACCACTGATATGTGTTGTGAGGATCTGACCCAGATGACCACTTAGTAAACATTTGGTGTTACTTAACTTGGAAGGGTGGCCTACATAATTCAAGACGGACGTTGTATGTAACTGTGGTGGTAGCACTGGGATTTCAGGCTAGATTAATGGTTCACAACTGGTTTTGCTTTAGTACTGACGTTTGACCTCCTCCATGCAGTCCCATCCATTACATTACACAGCAGGATGTAAACCCATCATTAAAAAATAGCCTAAACAAATATGTAGGCCAAGGCCAAGTCACACTCTGTAGATAAATGATGTGTGTGTTCTAAAAACCCAGGTGGCAGAGTGTGAGGCCCAGGAGCATCTGGTCAGTGTGCAGCTCAATGGTTCATACCTTGAGCTGAAAATGCTTGAGGATGTAAAGTTTTGATCTTTCCAGGTTTACTGCTCAGTAAAATTGGGGCTCCTGTGAAAAACTGAATTTGTAAAATTAAATGTGATCCTTAACCTGCCTGCATCATTACATTAAATAATCACATTAAAATCAAGTCGATAATACAAATAATACATGTGTATACACTTAGAAGAACATTTGAACAGAGGATGTAGTCATGACTACTGGCTGACCAAAATCTCTTTCAAAGGTCATAGGTCAGACAAAGCATCTGTGTTCTGTCTTCTGTAGCCTAACCTAGATCTGTCACTGTGGTCAACATGTTCTAATAAAGTTGTGCTGGTGGCATTCCAAAGTAAAAAATATGTCTGCTGCTTCCACGCATCACCATAATGTTTGTTTGTTTGTAGTTTGTAAATGATGCAGGAGGTCGAGGGATAACATCAAATAATAATCAATATCTAATTACATTTTGTGAGCTTTTGCTGATGATAGATTTTATATATTGTTACATTCAAACTTCTCTTGGAACTCTTCCTTCTATAGTGAACGTGTGTTTAAAAGAGTTTGATACGCAGACATATCGAGGTTGTTAGGTTTGATAGTCTTGCTGCTTTCATAGAGCCTGTAACTTTTACATGAAAAGTTTCAGTTCAGAACACACAACAAATTAGATTTCATTGTATAAGTGAGGAAACAACAGCATCTGAAACCACTGAATCAGATTATATCTCATCGACTCAGAATTAAACTCACACAAACAAAGGTTTGGTTGCTTAGTTTTCTCAATGTTTTTTCGTCTGGAAAACAATCCTGGCTAGAATGAAGGAAAAAAAGGGATAGATCTCCCCCTAACAAAACTACATACAAAACAAAAAACTGTACGATTTCAATGGCTAAAACCAATAATCTAGCTTTGATTTGAGGGATCAGCAGAGGCTTAGTGTTCATTGTGCTAAGTCATTGTTTGATGCAATAACAAGCTTATTTTGTTGTTTACTTTTGAGAACTGGTTGGAAAAGCCAGATGAAAATTGCAAGTAAAATTGGTTCAGATATTGCAAACATTGCATAGCTCATTTAACAGCACACACTGTTCATACACCATCTACTCCATCAGTGAATTTCATTGTTATAAAGGACTATGTGACTGTACCCTAAATGATACGTCAACTAAAGACTCAATGTTTGAGAACAAAGATTCACCCCCATGTCCCAGGAACAGGTCTGAGGTCCTTACCAGCCCCTCCTCTCCAGGTCGCAGCGAGGTAACCGCCAGGTCGTTGCCACTTTCATCAAAGGCGTTGATGTCAATTCCCCAGTTGGTGTGTGGCTGCTTGAACCAGTTTTGTAGCACATGCTTAAAGTCAATGCTTTGCCAGTGACCCACTCCTGAGTTGAGCTCGATCTTCAGCGAGCGGATGCGGATGTGGCGGCTGCCCTGTTCCGTGACAGGCTTCAGTCGTAGAATCTGCAGGTAGACTGTGGAGGTCTGCTGAAGTGGTCGCAGGTAAACCCACAGCTGAGCCTTCAGGACCTTTGTGAACATCAGCTTGGGGCTGAATTTGAAGAAACAACAGCTGGGCTTCCCATTCACCTGGACCAGTGGCTCCGCTGTAGAAAGAGGTCATTTATATTAATATATGTTAAGTATATTCAGTGTACATACACGATCTAGATATCCATGATTCAATTAAATACATTACATTCCGCTAACATCAGACCTTTGACCATTTAAGATATACTTTCCCACTAGTTTTCTGCTAATGAAAGCTGAGGTTCTACAGGTGGCGCTCTTCTCTGTAGCCATGGATTTCTGTTCCTGCATCGCCATCATTCCAAATAAACCACTCCCTGCTTTTATAACGACCATTAATACATCACTTTGTGTGCTAGTCTGTGCCAACTCATCAGCTAAAGGTACTGTGTAAAAGTGGCTGAGGAGCAGCAAAAGGTAAATTATTAATAATAATAATAATACATTTTATTTGTAGAGCACTTTTCATAGTTAAAAACAATCTCAAAGTGCTACAGAGTACAGCAAAATTAAAACAGGTTTAAAAACAAGGGAACTATGACACAGTGTGTTAAAAAAATGCTTGTTTAAAAAGAAAGGTTTTCAGGCCTTTCTTAAATGAGGCAGTCGTTTGTGGTGCCCTCAGGTCTCAATTATTGAGATGAATAAAATCAGGGCTAACATGTCAGTGGCATAAACAGTGACAGGGTGATCAGGATACATAGCAAATAAATGAATTATTTCACACAAAAATTAATTTTAAATGAATTGATCACAAATAACTTGCTTCTGCAGAGAGAATTAGTCCCAAGGCTGTTTTCTTGAATGCATTCTTGCACGCCTTTTTTCACTAGAGGTGATTCTTCGTTTCATTCTCCACTGTACTGAAACTGTTGCACAGTAATTTCCCACGGGATAATACACTTTTATCTTATCCTATCTTAGCCTAGCAACAGCACTGCTACAGGTCAATGGCAGCAGTGTCAAACCCAGTAGTTAGCCACATAGTAGCAGCCTATTTAGAGTTAAACTTTAATTTGCACATATTAATAGTGAAAATGACATTGTGAAAGGGACGTCTTTTGGCATGTAGATGTCTTACTTTTCAGCTTTGGCAACTTGTCACGTCTGCATGTCAAGTAACAACACGACAGTGATGCTTGTTTGCAGCTGTGATGCTAGTTTACAGCTATCTAGGAATGCTGGTAACTGGTAACTATCTTACTGCAGTGATACAAAGTAGCTCATCTACGCGCCACAGCAGCGACCACTGGAGCGGCCAATTGATTGTAGAATGACACAACTTAAGACCGTAGAATTGCATATTAGAGCGCCTTCTGATAAAAAACATTTATGTTCATTGCTAATTTACACAAACCTAATGAAGGTGGTGATAAATTGACTAAACAGCTTTATAAGTATATGAATGTAAAGGAGATTTTATATTGAATGGGTTGTATTAAAAAAAAGGGTCATCTGTCCAATTCCCACAACACAACAACCCCCATCTGGATGGACGGGTCCAGCAACACATAATCAGGTTAACAGGAGCAAATGAAAGAGAGACAGCTGCTTCCATGATAAGATATTCCTCTAAAAGAACAAAACACAAGCCACTCATACATACGTATGTTGTTACAAACAATGGTCATATGCAGCCAAATAGCAGGAAAGGAATGATTGATTTCTATTTAAAAGGGTTGATTTTCTTTTTGGACTATCTGCTATGAGCTTAGTTTTGTGTTCTATCATGGAGGTGAAAACTTATTTTTTCATAAAGAGACCCATTATATTCCACATTCAAAAGTATTAAATATCAGGGCACACTGAGGCTCAACACTCAACTAAGTACAAAGCAGAAACACAGAAGAGAAAGCGACATGAAAAAACTCAACTTTGCTCATCCTGAATGATTTATATTGGACACAACCTAAAGCATCACGGTTGTCAACATACTGTATGTTATAGCTGAAAGGGAATTTTAGAAACATACAGCACAACTTATAGGTGTTTTTTATTTAGTTGTTCAATCTGTAGCTATACTATCCATACCATGATGATATTAGAACACACTACTATTCTGACTCTAAGCACTACTTTGTACGTAACCTAAACCATTGTCTTTTTGACCATTTGGATTAACTTATCTCCTGGAGGACTGCTGGTTATCACATGTGCCCACCGTCCTGTTTGTTGTCTCAGTTCAATCAGGTTATATTTGTGATTATATCAAGGTTTGAAACGCAGATATATTTGCATATTAAAACAAGGATCAGTAATGGTGGCCAGTGGCCAGATGGTAACCTTAGATTCCCCTGGGTCAATCATAATGAAATGGTTTAGCCCAGCTCATAACAATCAAAATGAAAACATCTGAAGTTTTTAAGAACTAGAAATATATTTGGGGTCTGGATTAGGGTTATGTCATTGAATACACAGAGTGTCCTAAAATAGGCAGATTTATTCCTGTCATGATCCTCAGCTCTGGGTTTTTCTGTGATTTGCACCACATGTCAAACCTGCACAGTGGTTCATTTACATAGACCTCCATCTGATATAATGACATCCATCCATTGCATTCATACATTCATTTCCATGTAAAGCATTCATTTATTAAGGGAAATTTATTCCGCATCTATATAGCATAATAATGTGCCAACTGAGTACAATAGAATATTTAATCTGCCCATTTTCACTAAGCAATTTTGATATTTCACAACTTTACATTTAACCAAATATGCCATTGTTTTCTAATTCTAGCACCTCAGAAAGGAGAGTTGTTGTTCCTCCATTTAAAAACTAAACTAAAAACTGCATCGGACCTGTCAATCATTGCTAAATCTGAGGTTGCTCAGGCAACCTGCAAATGCTTCCTGGGTCAAAAGGTTATTTGGCACCTCAGCCTATTTAAGAAATGGGATCAGGGGTCAAAACCGTCAGCCTCTTTACATCTCCGGGGTGCTGGGGAGGGGCAGCCCTAATAGCCAGATTGAGTTTGAAGGTCAAGGTCGACCCTATGGCAATGGTAATATGTCTTTCTTCACAACACTCCTTTTCACCAGAGAATCATTTGGAACCACTGAAACACAACAGAACCGAAGCAGCCACAGTTTGTTTTTGTTTTGATTGGGGTGGAGACTCTCCAGCCAATCCTGAATTGTTTATCAAACCTCAACCAAGCAGGACAGAACACTGAAAAGGACTGTTTTTCTTTTTTTTTTTTTACGCTAAACAAGTATTGTAATTGAATTATGGGCATGCATAGAGGGATATGAATTCACTGAGGTACAGATGGACTATCCATTAGAAGAGTCCAGGCCAACATTGAATAAGGGCCAAGCCAGGGACAGACGTGGTCCTTCAGCCTGTATTTCCAGGGACAGTCATTAGTGAGTGTAAATTATACAGTGTCTCACGCTGGACAAACAATATGTCAATGTTCCTTTTGGTGGGTTGTTGGGGTCACAGCAATTAACGTGGGTGGTGTTGTGTTTGCTCATCAGCACAAAACCGGGAATGAATGATTCTGCAGTTTACTTGGGGTTTACTTGCGATTACTATGTTTTTGTTTTTTATCTGTGCAGGCCAAGTTTTTTTTTACGTTGTTATTGTTGAGCTGTTGAAAAGAAAACAAGCCACTGAATACTGCACAACTAAAATGGTCCACTTTCTCCAGCAGAGGCCTTTCTTGAGCACTGACCCTCTACAGAAGGAGTAATCTGAGACGCAAAGGCCTGTATGCCATGATCCAGGCAGGACCCCACTTATTAAACACACATGCACAACATATGAGCTACGTCATGCTAAACAATGACTGCATTGATAGGTGAAATCAATTTGTGGCTTTATAGATCCTGTAAATGAACAAGTAAGTGGCAAAATGTGGTGGATGAATGCCTAAAGCTTAATTACAGCCCACATCTTGGCAGCGAGCTCCACTCGTGCCAAATGAGCAAGGCTAGCTTGTAAAGAACCAGAAAACCTGAGGGACACTTAATCCACCTGAGCTAGCTTTGCTCCTGCTGCTACAGTGCTTTACTGTTGGAAAGAGTTCAAAAGAGCGCAGACTTTTATTGCATTTTAATGCATTATGCACAGTATTTTATGGCTTAATTTCCAGAACAATTTGCTTTATTATAGCTCAGTGCTACAGTTCTCTTTCATTTCAAACCTGCAAAAAGATTTTGCCTTTAGCACGACTGAATTCTACAATAACACTTCTATGACAAACTGAAGGTAAAGATCCAAACTTGTCGCTATAAGGACCTCATATTTGACTAAAGCCCAGGAAAATATGGATGGAAGCTGTGTTTTTCCAAAGGAAATAGGGCTGTTTGGTTTTGCTCCTTATGTTTCCACTGTGCTTCATTATTACAGCAGCTTATTTCCCTATGGTATAATTGCAGCACATGCAGCACATGAATTTTACTGCCAGCGCACAGCAGGCCTGCAGGTGAGCCTATCGAACATCTGGCTGACTCCCTGGGTACCTGTGTCCCATAGTTAGCCCACAGCCTTCTATATGCTCATGTAAGGGGAGCCATATAGAATGCAAGGCTCTATTCACCATGCCATCTGTCCATTAAAATACAGCCTAGGCCATTTCAAAGTGAAACACTTTTTTAATAACCAAGTGCAGTAATACGACTATGGCGTACAGGAGGACTGAACCAATTAAACTGATGAAAGCTGATGGACAGGAGAGGCCGGGGTGTGGTTACACAGTGTATAAGTAACATATGTTAACATGTAGTATGTTTGGGGAGGTTCTCAGTTGTACCATGGAGTATGCCTAAATGTTATATAATATTAAAAAAGAAGTGTTCTTTACTATTTTGAATACATTGTTGCATATATTTGACTTCCATGCTATGAAAAAAACACATTACAGAGTTACAGTGAGTTCTCAAAAACTTCTTGTTAAAACTTTAGAGTGCTTCTTCCTCCTCTTCAGCTTCACTGATCAGCTTAGTAGCACAACATGCATTAAGTGCTGGTAGAATAAGAAAGAAAGAAAGAAAGAAAGAAAGAAAGAAAGAAAGAGTGCACATCAATGTTTTGTATGCTTAAAATTCAAAGCGCACAAGTGTAGTAAATGTTGACTAAATGATGAATGATGCTACAGTGAATGGCTTCAGACAGCTTGACAGGATTTCATCAACTAATTCATCAACAGATGTTTAGTGAACGATAGTAATGTATAAACACATTATGACCATAACAATCAGTTATATGTAACTCAAAGTCTCAGTCATTATGTGAACTTGTGCAGTAACATATGCCAATCAGGTGAGGATACCCTTGTAAAATGGGGTGGGGAGAGAAATGGTCATCTATTGTTAATGTCCAAATGGATAATGCATAATGGTATAAACGTAGATAGGAGTTTCATTTGCATATATATCTATATTTTCTTTTCTTAATGGGAAATGCAAATGTGCCATTTTGTGGTGAGTGTGTGTTTGGGAGCCTTAGCGTTGAATAAATGTGACTCTAGGGTATCCCCACGCACCTCAGCATATTAATCATCGTGACACGTTCACGACCCTTCTAATAAGACAGGGGCCACAGTGCACCCCCTCAAACATCCCATCCCACCCCAGCCCCACTCCCTCTTTGTCTCTCGGCCAGTCCCGGGGGACAGGAGAGGGTGGTGGGGGAGGCCAGGCTCGAGCTGGGGATGGAGGGGGGTGTGAAGTTAGACCCCCTCATTCAGAAGCCCTCCCCTGGGACAACGGCAGGCACAAGACTCCTATTAGGACTGAGCACAGTAGCCCCCCAGGAGCAACAAAAGACACCTCCTAATGCTCCCTGTTCTAGCTCAGTGAACACACACACACACACACAGGCAAACATGCAACCACATATAAACACAGAACATGCACATGCTTCAAGCTGACTGACTGTTTTCAGCACAGACAGAGAAAGCTCATCTCTTCAAGAGTTTGGGGGGTTATATATTTATAAATATATACACATTTGTATGTATTATAAGGGGATTCTCTGCAGGACGTCCTGTGTTCATGTCCTGCAGGGACAGAGGATGAAAAGAATGAGCGTGCAGTGAACTGCAATAAGGTGGACAGCTGGACAGCAGGAAGCATGCTGGGGTCCCACTGCTTGTGTTTGTGTTCATCCACACATACACTCAAGAGGTTAACGTCAAAGCTACATTTTCTGCTCTAACGGTTTCCAAAAGTCAAACTTTGTATGTATACATGGTTCATATATGTAACTCTCTAGAATGAGGGCAAACTGAAAGCTAAACAAAATGGCTTTAATGGTTTAGAGGCTCTGTTTGAAGAGTTGCTGCTTAAATTGATTAAAGGCTTGATTTTTTTTGTATGAATTAATCTGACTTATCTGAATTGAATATTGCCCTAAGGTTAAGATTCAGCTGTAATTAAAGGATCCAGCATGGCAGGAGCACTAAGACAATATTTAACACATTTATTATATGTGGAGACTAACTATGCATGCAGCTGAGCACACGCAGCAGTGCAAACTTCCTTCTCCAACAACTAAAGTGATGCGAGCTGCTGCTAGAACAAATTAACAAAAATAAACAAGTCCTGTTTCAGTTGTTGTAGTTTTGTTAACTTATACCAACTACCAGTAGCGTTTTGATCGCCTTTGAAGACTTTTACCCTAGTTTCCCCCCAAAAAACACTGTTTGTACTATGACAACACAGTCCTCCTTTTTTCTTCTCCTTCAAATAGTCTGTCATACATTCAGCAGTGAGTGATTGTTTTATGTATCACTCACAGAATCGATCTTAAATGCCTTGCAAAGTGTGTCAGTCTGCACCTTTAGTTTGGCAGTGGCTATGTTATGATGCTCATGTTTGAGGCCAGAGCACAGATGCAGTGTTTTGTTAACTCCAGAACAGAGGCGATTCACGTCAGAGGCTTCTGAGAAAAGTATGCACTCAGTGTTGTGTTTGCATTTAAAATGGTATATATTCATTCAAAAGTTCAGTTTAGAATTTCACCATTTTACACATATTTTGTTATTTATAAACGATGGTAACCTAAAAACTCACACACATGTAAGCCATCTCATTACGATCATTACATTACATTACGATCATTTGGCAGACGCTTTTATCCAAAGCGACTTACATTACATTTCCACCCTTCGCAGAGGGGGGAGCAATTGAGGGTGCGGTGCCTTGCTCAGGGGCACCTCGGCAGGGGCTCGAACCGGCAACCCTCCGGTTCCCAAGCAGAAGCTCTACCCACTGAGCCACTGCCTCTCCTCACCGGCAGGCCGACCATATGGCACAATGTGCTCCAGGGCTCAAAATGATTATGTTCAAACTGGCGAACACTACAAACAAATCTGCAAAACTGCAAACATGTGCCATAACAAATACAGCTATGAATTTATCACATTTACCTCCATTTACTTAACACAAGGCTCACTCAACATTCAGCCCGCATGCTTTAGCAACACCAAACCAACATTTGTAATGACAGGATCATATGATTCACCAAGCTTCCCCTTTGCATTGTCTCACAGAAACCTGTAGCATGAGGATGGCAGCTGAAATGGATGAATGTTGCCTCTCTGTCCTTATCTGCGATGATCTGCTTGTTTCAGAGGGCAAATGACTGCAACGTTATTATGTGCTACAAGTGACCTACAACAAAGCATGCTAACACAACTAATTGGGTGTTATGAAAATGTCAGAGTTTATGAGCTGTAACTAAAGGCTTTGTTAGTGTTATAGATCAGCAATAAGACATGAATGAGAACGTCGTGTGGCTTGCAAGGTTGTGAAAATCCTCCTCCAGCATAAATTAGATGAGTTAGTATAGCGGAGGAGCCTTTATTAGCTCTGCATACTCTGGTAGGCTATCTGTGGGAGGTTTTGTAAGAGCCTGTTTAAGTGTCTTGGAAGCATAATTGCATCATTATTTTCCATTTGAATGCTGAGACCCGTTTCATACTGTCTCACTTTCCCATTGGCCGACCATGACATAACAGGTAACAGCGTTCACACGATGATGGAATAATAACGTTTTAATAAAAAAGTATGTATAGTCTGTAAGAGTATTTTCAAGATAGTCACTATTACAAAACACAGTCCAGGCAACCAAAAGCAGTGCACATAGGATATTGTCGTTCACACCGTGGAAAGTAAAGCCAACAACAGCTGAATAAATGATACTGCATGGAGATTTGAACTGTATTTGCAACACTGGGTTGCTGTTCTGCCCCACAGGAGTGCTGCTGCTGTGTGGAGAAATGTGAAACTAACGCAGGGCAATCCGTCGTTTCTTTGTTGACAGAACCAGTACAGCCGCCGGAGGGCAGTGTTGAGTTTCCGAGTGCCTAATGATAGGGGAAGCCGGAATTAAAGCTGAGTGCCTGGTCCAATGCAGCACTCTGCTCCAGAATAACGGTATAACTGCATAAAACAGCACCACTACAAGGGAGATGATTTCACAGTACTCAACATGCCTCTAAACTGTCATTCCACTGATAAAAAGATGCGCTTTTATGCATTTTATCCACTTTTCTGTGTTCAGGCTGCACAGCAAGACCATTCAATCACTCATAGCTGGGTTAGCGGCTCCATTTACTGGGATATGGTTGCGCTCTATCCAACACACTAACTTTATGAGGAAAGACTTGATTGAGACGAAAATGTGACAATGGACCTTTTTGTGTTAAACAAAAAATATTTTGAGCTCTGGGTTAGTCCACCTTATTTTATCTTAAAACACACAAGTTATCCTTCTTTATAGCTTATTATGGAATTGGAGAAACATCAATAAATCATCACAAGTCACAAATGATTTGTTAAAGAGTGTTACGCTCTTTGGATGACCATCAAGACAAATCTGGTATACAGTAATTATTTTTCTGGCATTATATTCAGCTACTTTGCCCATATACACTCGTGTAAGTCTAACAGCAAACGCAAGAATGGATCGAGGGTGGGATTCGCTCTAATGCAGATCCATAAAAACCAGGGCAGAAACTAGGTCTACCTCCATATGAGATCACATTACAGTACAGTGCAGGGAATCATTAAACGATGTCCTTGAGGTTTTGTAACTATCTAGCGCTGTAGAACTAAATCCATCCTCTCACACGTCCTCTGCACCACGAGCTAAATCCATGATCTGACACTGCACTGAAACATATGATTTATATAACAGTATGCGAATGAGTGAAGTGCAATTTTTACTTCTTTGCTGCAATCTGGATCACATGACTCATTTCCTACATTTCAAGATAATCACGACCATAATTGGTTATTTTGTTTATTCCCGAATTCCAATATCTCTATGATCACGTACCGTGAAATACCATGAAGACTCCTGAATGACATTTTTTCCACACAAAGATCACATAAATTAAAAATAGGAATCCCAGACACTCTTCAATTGGTTTAAGTTATTAAAAAAACACATAAACATTTCATTTCTGTTTTTATAGGAGCGCATCCTTAATTACACATATAAAAACACTACTGCAGATTACTTGAAACTATGGAGAAGTCTTAATTAGTTTTATTTTTCCGTGCTTGACCTTTATCTCCAGTCTTGGCATCCCGCAACTTCCCATAACAACCTGTTGTTATCGCATCTAGAAATGCTTTTTAAAACCTAGTCTTTGTTCTTATCAGTTTGTATCTCGTTTTTAATGGTCAACATGACTCAAGGCCTCTTGGCTTGAATGTGTTCTCCGGTAAGAGGGAGATTTTGTTGTTGATTTCATTTCCTATGCATCCATGTAAGACACAATTTATCCACTCAATAAAACATGCAGAGTATAAACATCTTTTTACTGATTCACTGTAGCTACTCTCATGTTGACTGAGCTGCAGGATACAGGCTGAAGTACGAGTTCCTGTTTTGATATTCTTCACAAAAACACACACACACTCTCTCTTTCTTATACACAAAAGAACACTTTTGATGTCACCTTAAACGCTTGAAAATCAGCAAGAAGTGTACTTCCACCCTGAGTTCCTTTTGTTTGTCCACAACACTTCAAAGACTCTGAAGCAAACCATTAGGAAGCCTTTTCTTCTGCACTATTTGTCAAACAGCTTCTATCCAACATGAACATATCTGTGTTTTCCTTTACGAGTCTCTCTTTTTTCATCCATGCTGTAAATTATATAAATAAAATTCAGCCCTTGTCCCTAAAGAAATCATTTGGACAATGTGCTTTCCATAACATCCATAATGAACTTCCTGAGATGATATAAGCGTGGCCAGCAGAAATGCAACCACAGGTGATGAATACAGCAGGATGGGGCTCTCATTGCCACAGAAAAGAGGCTAATTAAATTTTCATGCGGATAATCATGAGGTAATCCACTGTTAGCTGTGCTTCTTTCCAACACAGTGGCTGTCTCGGGGGATCCAACATTATGCCCACGCAGCATTTCCTTTGCTTAAATGCCTTTTAGAATTAATGGACTCTTCCATAAACTGATCCACAGCTCCTCGCACACGACCACACAGAGCCTAAACGCATCCATCAACAATAATCCCCTAAATGATCCCCGTTTTATCTTCTCACTCCTCTTCCCTCCTCCTCCTCCTCACTCGTGTCCCTACACAGGGCTTAATTACTGTGTGAAGTAATTATTTTCTTTATTAGTGAAACATAACATCTGTTTCAGGTCTTTTTAATTGTACCTATAAAACGCTACCATGATTTCTGTCCCTTTAGGATAGGACTGGGCTGCTTGTTGCTCCCTGTGGACTCACTCCCTTCTTCTCTCCACCCCTTTCACATGCACAGCCTGCGCCACAGTGCACCTAACTCGATCACACTGCTTGAAATCCTTTTAAAGAAGCAACGAGGACCTCACTGGTGGATAAACACACCAGCAGGAAAAGCACAGCACTTAGTCTATATTATTAAGATGTTTAGAGAAACACAAAACTAAATTCTTTGCAGCACATTCTTGCCTCCAAATTGACATAAGTGGTGTCAAACATGCAGGCTCTGGACTTCCCAGTGTTGTATTTTTGGTAAAGCATGCATTAAATTCCAAAGCAACATATTCCCAAATGCCAGGAGAACAGAAAGGCTGGAGGGCCTGGTACATGGGAGCGTGGGAAGAGGAGAATGAGGGTGGAAGGAGTGAGATTCCAGAGGTCCTGGGGAAATTTTGTCCCAGTATTAATAGACTTTGGTCCCTTTGAAATTTTATTAGCCATAAAGTTGACAGCATGTTGTGCAATTTCTACAGTCCTACAGATCTTTCTTAAGATTTTACTCCTTTTTAAACAAACCAGTGTTGTCTAGGTGTCCAAACAATTCATCAACAAAGTTTATTTTTTCCCTTGAATTCCCTCTACTGATGCAAGCAACTACACAGAGAGAACAGGTGTCATCGTCAAACTGAGACCTCCATGGTATGAATAAATCTATAAAATCCTCACATAGTCATCAACTTCCAGCAAACACTGCCAGTGAGTTGAAGACAGTCCGGCTTCTGCTGCCCTGTCCTTTTAGCGCTCTCCCTCTTAATTTTTATGGTTCCTGCACCTTCAGGAAATGACCCTTTTATAGGGTCAACACTATAAAAGACTTGTTTTTTTGTGGGAGTGGTTAGTGGATGAGTGTGTGTGTGTGTGTGTGTGGTGGGGGATAAGTGTTCAACTTACTACCGGTTCGTCTTTGCTGCCAAAGAAAGAGACCCGATGAGGTTAATAGTCTCCTCTTCCAATATATCACATAGCTGTGAACTCTGTGACCCTTTTTGTCAATAGGAGAACTTTTCTCTGGAGTGTGTGTGTCTGTGTGCCTGTGTGTGTGAGTGTGGTTTGTTTGTGTGTGTGTGTGTGTGTGTGTGTGTGAGTGAGTGGGTGAGTGCGTGTGTGAGAGAGAGTGTGTCTAACTGTCTGCATGTGTCTACAGTTCTCTGCACAAAAAAGAAATTTGTACATTCATACGTAAAAATGGAGATGTGTGTCCTTATAGGGCAAAGTTGTGTAAGCCTGCGAGTGTGTTGCCTTATGTTGTTACATAATGATGCCAGTGTGGCACCGCCGAGCCGTGATTATCAAGGCCCTCAAAAAGTTATGAAGAGGTTCAACTAAATGACACACAGCTGTGGTTAGAGAACATTGAGGTGTGCTTCACCGATCGCATGATGCCACTGATCCAGTTTTCATTTAAAAAAATCTAACATTGAATGGAGGCTGGTAAGCGGTAAGTGCTGCTCTCTGCTTTGTTGTAAAACTGCAGTCAAAGCACAGCAAATAAGATTAAAAAACACTATCTTAACAACTGTAACTCTCAGTCTTTCCAACTTCTCTTCTTCCTATTCCAAGTATTTCTCCCCCGTGCTGTGCCAGATGGATTGTCCATTCATTTAGATCATTATGTGAGTTATCTTGCAGTGCAATAGTATTTGGTCAAGCAGCAAGGGGGAGTGGGGCGGGGGGGTCACTGATGGCAGAGGAAGGCCTGGTCTAAATGCGCTGGACAGGTGACAAATGGGAGACGACTGGGGGTCAAAAACTCACCCCGCCTCAGGCAAAACAAACTCCTCTCCAATACACACACACACACACGCACACACACGCGCACGCACGCACGCACATACACACACACACACACACACACACACACACACACACATGTCGTACTATATAGCTCATAAGCTGAACAGATGAGCAGATACAGTTGGATGCAATAACAACACATTTTTTTCCGACGTCGGTACATTAACACTTGTTCACAGCAATGCACCACAAAATGACCCCCAAAAGTGTTGCTGCTTCCACGGCGAGCGAGCTGAACGGTTACCTTCGCAACGCACTGTATGAAGGCAGATGTTACAGAACATAAAGTGCCGCACTATGATATAAATAGCTGTACTTTTCCATGAAATTTCATAGTAATTAGAGACCAGGAAGCATGGACCCTCTCAACCCCCACTGCGGCACCCACGTACCTTGAGTGAATACTAAGAAGCAACTCTGGCACAGGTCCAGTTCAGTATGTACTGTGTGAACCCACATGGCCCATCAAAGGCAGTGTGCACGAGCGTGAGAGGGTGATTGGGTTCGAGGTGCACAGGGAATATTGTTTGAAGTCCTCCTTCTATCAGAGAGACAGAAAAGGCACTTTTAATCCTGTGGGATCACTAAAGTGCCACAGGCAAACCAGATGTACTCATTCTCTCAACTCTCTTCCACGAGTACTGGAGGAAAGGAGGAAGGAGAGAGGGGCTAACGGAGAGAAGGTTGGGTGCAGGAGGGGGGAGGGAGGGAGGGAGGGAGGGAGGGAGCAGATGATTATAAAGAAACTGCAGCTGATGTGAAGAGATGAGGCACACTGAGTAGAGAGGAAGAGCTTTAACATGACAGCTTTGGCTCCTCTGGTCAGCATGTCGCCTATATTCAATTAGCAAACAATGGATTTATGTTTATCTGCAGAAGGTATCACTTTTCATAGTGATCCTGTATGTGTGTGTGTGTGTCGAGGCATAGGAGGAGAGAGGCATAATTTGGAGATGGTGGTGATATTTTCTCAAGTGGAAAAGGTGTGTGTGTGTGTGTGTGTGATGAGCATGTGGGTATGGAGTTACAGTCTCCATAGGCTCGGGAAGAATCATCAGATTAGATTAGTACATCATGGATATGAGTTTCTACATAGATGGATGTGTAGAATGAGACGGAAGCATGGACAGAGTCTTGATAAGGGCCAAGCAAACTAAGTTGACACAGTGTTCTGATTCTATATTACTTGACCAAAACATTACTAAAAGCAGGTTACATACAAAAGTGAATCAAACCCGTCGTGGCTCCATAACCGAGCTGCCAGATCTCACTCAGTCCACTGAACTCTTTCAGAATGATCTGACTTTGAGAGTCAAACGGCAGCATTTTCACATGTACTCCCTGTCCACAGAGATCTGATACATATGCAGTCATGGCTGAACTGAACAGAAGCACTGGAAGAAGTAAAGGGGACAGGAATCGCTTACTGACAAATTAGCCAGCAGCAGCAACATGTCAACAACAAAATGAAGGTTGTAGCGCTACAATGAGACAGGGAGGCAGGTGGAGGTTCAATGGAATATAAGTCAAATATATAAATATAAGTAAATACGTACTGATAGATAGATAGATAGATAGATAGATAGATAGATAGATAGATAGATAGATAGATAGATAGATAGATAGATAGATAGATAGATTTGACTAAGCTCTTCTGCACACAAGCATATCTTTGTTCACACATGGGGTGGAAAAAAAAAAGAACCCCTGATTATTTGGATTGTATTTCATCCGCCTTGTGCAGAATATATTACGTGTGTAAATGTTGTTGAACCCTGCGATTCGCCAGGAAAAGGTCACACACTCCCCTCGACCCCGAGTGATTCTCTGTCTTTGTGTACTCGTGGTGAAAAAAAAACGAGCTGCGCCTATAAACTTCGCATTTAAAAGGCAAGTGCGGCCGAGGGGGGCCGCTGCATGAGGGGAACAATGGCAGCTTTTTGGACACACTTTTTCTCACTGCGATGAACAGCAGGGAATCCGGTAGAGCCTCCTATAAAAGACCGATAGAGCACAGCTGCCAGGGTTCAACAGTAATTTTATAAAATGTCTCCTATAGGGCCCGAGTGCGGTTTATGCGTGGGTTTAAGGGGGAAGATGAGGAAGGAAGATGAGGAAGATGATGGACGCTGTAATCTGGGGGGCCTCATGACATGACGGGATCACATTTTAGGACCCAAGAAAAAAAAACAAAACAAGCAAAACAAAACAAAAGATACCAACTATAGCCAAACCAACCAAAAGACATTATCATTATTGATTTACGCACTTGACATTCAAACGGGTTTAGTGAAAAGCGAGGATGATGAGAAAGTTTGGAAACACCACCACCACCATCATCATCATCATCTTCATCATCAACATCATCATCAGTCGTCGTCGTGGTCATCGAGACAAAAGTTCATTAGGTCTCTTAGTAGGCCGCTGCCGGTTATTGATTTATCAAATTCACATGTAATCCCTATTTTGACAGCCGTGGCTAACAGCTGACCCGAGCCGTTTGTCCCGATTTTACCAGTCCACTTCACGCACAGAGTGGAAACCCTACGCTGCACGACAATGCGATCTGAGAAAGTAGGTTAGGTCAGTGACTTGAATGAGCTCCGTCGGCCCCGCTGTCCACGCCACGCCACGCCACGCCATTTGGAACCCCTATCCTGATCCGCAATTACGCATGACGCATTCGGGGACCGCATTGTTTGCTTGTAAAAAGTGTTACTCACGCTCCGAGGCCATGGTGATGACCGACTCCGTGGTGGCGTGGTATTCATCCTCCTCCATAAACTCTTCCTGGGAAGACGCGTCTCCCTGGAAGTCATGATGGTCCAGGAGCTGCTGGAGCGGAGGAGCCTTGGGCAGCAGCTGATTCACCACCTCCCGGCTGATGTTAGGCGCCTGCTTCAGCCGCAGCTTGCTCAGAATCTGAGACTTGATGGTTTCCAGCCTCAAGACTTTGCTCTGCTCCCTCCAAACGCAAGCGGAGCACTCGTGGCCACCGGCGTCCTCGTCCAGCAGAGACAACCCGGCATCCGTGGGCGTCTCGCTGGCCGGAGGCAGCAACAGATTGGGCTCATCGCTTCCCGACTGTCCCAGGGAGATGAGCACCATCAAGCAGAGTAAGAAGTTGTACCTCGGCATGACGATGCGCGGACACCAAGCAACGCAACTTTTCCCCTCTTTCCTTTTTCCTTTTCCCCTTTGCTTTATCCCGTGTTATAGCCCTCTGTCGGAGTGTGCGTCGCTCCTGGTCTTATCCTACAAAAGGCAGGAAAGCAGTGACATTCATCTATTCCAATGCGATCACCCAGTAGTTGCGCTTTGCAGGCAGGAGCTTTGCAATAAATGTTTTAAAAAAAAAAAAAGTGCGTTCCAGTATGTCTCTGCAGGCTGTTTTCTATTGATTGAAAGTAACAAATGATCTTTCTGATGAATGCATAACCCGCTCACGTGTAGTACAGTGGTTGTTTTGGGGTCTCCTATACACAATTTAGTCCATGGAGGTGTGAATGTTCAGAAGTGTCACTGAAAAATGTGCAAGTGCGGCCAAAAAGGGGCTCTTTATATATCTCCGCTGCCCGGTGTCGTAATCCGTCTCCATTGGCTAAGATTGCAACAAAAGGCTTTTAGGTCTGTCACCAAGTCAAGAGGGACAGAGCGAAGGGAGGGAGCGAGCACTGTTATGATGAGAGGATAAATGTTTTTACAGTACAGGAACAATGTCGCAAATTAGAAATACGGTCCAATTATGGGTTATTATGTCACGATAATGAACCTGTCACCCACCGGGCCTGCTCTTATAAATTGTTTATGATGCTGTGAATTGAGTAGCTGTGAATGGATTCTTCCCAAATTCACCACATGACCTCCCAAACCGCACGCGTTTCGATCTGTGTTGCGTTTAAGGAGCAATATTCTTTTTTCTCTTCTTTTACGGACTCAGCAGACGTGCACACTGAGGTTGAACGCGCCCCAGAAAAGGATGCGTCCAGGTTTCTTTGCAAACTTTGACTTTCCAATGCATTGTTTTAATTTATACATCAGTAAAGACGTGATAAGCCAGTTCTGATTACGAATCTCGGACTTTAACCTACATAATTACGGGTTATCAATGGCTACGACATGTATGGATTACATAAGCGGAAGCAGGCTTGTTTTCTTTATTTTGTAACGTCAACTGAATACAAATTATACGGTTTAATAGAAAGTCTAAAACTCAAACATCTAGATTTGGGATTAACGAGGTGACAGGTCATGTGTATGCCTATACGTCATTTGCTCGAGCTCTATTCAAAATGTAGCCAAACTACACATTATTTATAGATATGGAATTGAAAGAGTGTGTTTGGTTGAATTAAAGTCATCCTGTTGGAGAAGCATGGGAGTTTCTTGCACTCATTGGTGACTTACTATTGACCTCTGCTGGAGGAAAACGTAGTTGCAGTTGCTCAATTGTGCACTGGACGTCACACACAGTAGATAAAGGCTTAGTTTTAAGTTTGGATCCTTTACTTCTCAGCAGTCCAGGTTGAAGTGCCTCTCTGTGGTCACTGTTGTTCACTTATATATTACAAGAAATACAAGAAAGAATGAGATATGTACGTGTGACAGTCAGCTTCTGGTGTAATTGCAAGCCACATGATTGTTGATATTCAGTTCATTTACTTGGGTGGGTTTCCCAGACATTAATGAAGGCTGATGGACAATATTGTTGCTGCTTTTTGTCCACAGGAGGAGAGGAAGTTGGGTAATTAGGCAATTACTGAGAAGAAGAAAAAAAATTGACATCACTTCACATTTGGTTTTTCAGAACCACTGACCTGAAACTTCTCCGATAATTAAATCAGGATTCGATGTTCAACTTTGCCTTACTAGCCTTATCTAGTAATAACAATAAAAACTACACAATCTGGCAAGTTATGCAATAAGATCAATACGTGTTATGGCACAAGTTTTTGTGTTTTTCTTTAATTTTTAGCATAAAGGTGATTTATTTGTAGTTATGTATGAACTTGTTCATAATTCTGGACCAAAAAGCACAACTAGATTAAAGTGACAGCAACAAACTCAACACACCAAACCTCTTTACCTCAGTTAAAGGTATGAAAACAAACATCAATAAATAATAGATATCTTGTTTTTGTGTTTCTTTATTACAGGCGCACCAGGATAGGTGTGTGTGTGTGTGTGTGTGTGTGAGGGGGGGGGTTCTTTTTTATTTTTTCCTCTCTTCTATCTTCCCTCCCACGATGCGTTTTGTAGCTGCCTTATTGTGAAATGTATGAGGTGTATAGATGATTGTAGTATTTTTAATAGAAATGTCTTTTTGTCAAAATAGCTTTTGATGTGTTAAAGTGATGTAGTGTAATTTCAATAATAATAATAATCTTCTGGCTGGAGTTTACCTCATCAAGTACGTTTCCGTTATTATTACCCCTGCTGAAGTTAGAATTGTTTGCATTATGTACAATTGAGCGATTCCTGCTTGTTGAGGTGCACGTATATAAACTAACCACTAGAGGGTAGTACTCAGTCGTAAAAAAAGACTTGTCTTGAAAAGCTTTGCAGATTTAAATATCAAGTTTTGTTAATAACCTTTTAGCACCGTGGCTGTAATGTGGTAGGGTTCACACACACATGCAAGTCAGAGCACTGCAGCTATGGAAAGATCAAATTCAGTGTTACAGTGGATCACAATGTTGGGCGTTTTTTTATGGCAGACAAAGAGCAACAAAAGAAACAAAAAGTTCAAATCTGAATATTGAAATATGCGGTAAAATCCCCCCCAAATGTAACTTCTTTATTGATGCGCTTAACAAAGAATGAGGAAGGGAAAGAAATTTGGTGGCGTATCTCTTTAAAGCCATTTATTTCCAATGTTTACAGAAATCCGACATGAATGAGTTCATTCATTTCAAACACCATTGACAGAAATTTTACAAATCAGTTGGAGCTCAGAGGCCACTGGGGCTCCTCTCTCCATAATGGCCGCTTGATATTTTACAAACAAAGCTGTCCATGTCACTGGGGACATGACACCGAACAACTCAATACAGGCAATTCCCAACAAGTACTTTTGATATAGTGGAACATTCCAAGTGGATGAGAGGCATTCATGGAAAAGTCTTGCAGTGTATGACAGCAGACTCCTCTGTCAAACTGTGTTTTCCACTGATTCAGTGTTCCCCCTTCAGCAGAAAATTACTGGGCAGTGTGACTGAAGCTGTGCCTCCGGGCTTTAGTAGTGGGATGTGAGCCAGCCCAGAGATATACTGCCTTGTAAAGAGCTGCAGACTATATCACAAACCCTTATTGTGGTGGAATGCGGATTTTCAACGGTTTGATTGACGTACATCCTCTGGCACTGAGATCACACAGCATAGAAATCAATGATGTAGATTCAATTGAATTACATCATGTGGATCGTGGGCAACACACGCACACACTGACTGACACATCCAGTGATATAAAGGTGACAGAAGTTTAACACGTCACACAGTCTTTTTTTGTAATTTGCAAATACTCTACATTGTTAGGAAAATGTTCCACCATCAGGAAAGAAATCCAGGGGTGAAAATTGAGGGATGGTTTGAGTTTGATCAGACGTCTTCATGATACGTTCAGTGGCTGAGAGCTCATCTGTCATCACTCAGAATCTCTCACCAACTAAACACACACTGGACCCTTTGTAAACAAACACAAACAGGACCATGAATGAATCCCCTGACCTTCATCACACAGCTGTAAACACAGATGTGCTTAGAAACACGTCTCATAACAGAGCAGCACAAGGCTGGACAGGAAGTGTGTCTTTAGCACACTGACTGAAAGAAGGAGGAAAATACAGCACACACTACTGATGGAAGATGTGGCGTAAATAAATCTTAGGTGTAACTGCTTGTTTGTGTCAGGTGTGGATCTGGATGCAACACAATTGATTGTTGAACGGAATGAGCGCTGTAAACTGGCAAAACAGTACAGATTCAAACAGCCAGACATGAAATCATATAGAATAATGGTGAGATTTTTGGAATTCTTCCAGTCTACAAGAAATTGAATCCATCGCCGAAACAACATGGCCATTGTCCTCTGGAGTTGGGGAGAGTTTCCTGAAAGGGTATCTGTCTGGCAGCCCAGGGCTAATCTGGCCTGGGTGGACAGGAGGTCAGAGGCCACATGCTTCAGCCTGGATTTGGTTTGTGGTCAGAGAGTAGATCCTACAGATCACTTAGGTCAGGTGCTCAATTTGCTTGAGATAATCTGACAAAAGACTTGACATACCTATCAAGGCTTCCTTTTCATCTCACCGTTGGCCTTGCTGAGGTCAGGAGGCAAACTAAAGAGTGCCATCATTGGGTAGCTGAGCTTGTGATGTTATTCATGATGCAGAAGTATTGAGATTGAGAAGTTAAAGGGCCCTCATGGAAAACCTGATTTGTCTAATGTGGGATATGACCGTGGCTTGCTGATGACACATTCTCACTCTTGTCCCGCTAAGTGTTCTTGTAATCGAATCTGAATGTTTTATAGAGTGAAGATTAAGCTCTTGCTTCCTGCTCGCTTCCACGAAGTCAGCTGTCTTTCCAAAGGTTGGTTCTGTACTGATGTGGCTGATGAAGCCCAGATGTGGATCAGCACACTGAACACATTTGCTTTCTGCAGAGAAAACGAGAGTTACAGTGTTGCTCAGGAAAAAAAACAAATCTGTGATCTATCGAATGTCGTTTTCCAGTGTCACTGATAGTTCATGTTATATTAAACAACACCGTAGTTTAGAAAACCATCTGAAAGCTCAATATCAGATTCACACAGTCAGCATCTGAAAAACAAACGTTTTCTGTTGTTTGGCAAAAGAGCAGGAAGTCATACGTCTCTGTCCTTTGTTAAGAATGATATAACATTTTTTCCTATCTAATGACAATAACCAACTGTGAAAGTGGATTGAACGGTAGACACTTTATCTACCCAAACATCTTTTATGTGAAAATAAGATTACTTTGCTTATTTTACACTTCACGTTGTCCGCTCTGGACTCCTGGACGTTTTGTTTTCTTCAAACTGCCGAAGAAAATCTGAAGGTGCAGTGAGACGAATTCAGTCTGATTCTTATACAAATCTACGTGTTCTAGGAAAATGATAGAAATAGCAGTATGTTGACACAATTGAAAAGTAAGATCCTTTCAGACATTGTTATGTGATCCATTTTGATCAAGCCCTTTATACATATCAACATATAATTTTAAAGACATCATATGAAGAATTTTACAATCAAACTTTTGTAATTTAATGATTTAGCATACGTCTCATCAAGTTTTAAAGTAACTTTAACTCAAATTGTCCATTCATATTGCTTATGTGAGGATGGACAGGAGTCATTTTTGCTCAACCCATTGGCAAATAATTATCATTAGGATAGTGAGCAGTTAAACATTTCAGGTACAGGAAAGAAGTATGCATCCATCCAGATGTACAATATGTGTGATATACACGCCTTGAATTCCATTTCACCATGTCATGTTATGTCATAATACAGACTGAGAGAGACCGAGATCTCTTCCCTTTTAGCAAACACCCCTCATGTTTTCCCTGCTGGAGCTTCTGTCAGTTCCAATGTTTCTTCACAAGGCCAGGAATGAATCGCTTCTCCCCCAACGAGACACAGCATTGGCGCATGACAGACCAGCAGCCCATTATATTACAACATGTACAACACTCAAGTTACATTGATTTTAAGATAAAATAATAATGTACAGGAAATCCCACCCTGACCTTCAGTGAACGTTGCAGTTACTGGAAACACTCATAAACCCATTGAAATGCAAACAGATAGTTCCCATGGCCAGAGTCTGGCTGTGTCAACTGCCAAAATAAAATCTCATTGCGATTCTGTGCTCACACGCAGGATACAATACCAAAACAAACAAAAGTTGAATGTTGTCATGCTGCCCATCCTTGTGTTTGTCTTATTTCACACAACCTCGGCAGTCAAATAAAACCTAAGAATAAGTGGGTAAGTTCCCATCTGAACACAGGGGACATTGATCAAATGCAGGAACAACCATGTATGACTAATGTTTCCGCCTCGGTTTCCTTATTCCCGGCAGCGTCCACAATTTGTGATAAACAGCAGAGGAGAGAGTGGATATTTGCTCCTCCAGATGAGTTTCACAGCAGATCAATGGGCATCTGGCATTCAAATCCCCACAGCCCTGTGATGCTAAAGCAGGGAGACGAGAGGAGAGGTCACCGATGTGCCTCGGCTCCCACGAGGGTCTGATCCTCTAGCGTTCAAAGGGCTCTGAGGTGATCAAGCACCTTAATGTCCTAGAGAGGAGTCGAGCTATAATGCAGCTAAATGTGGCAAAGTTGAGTCTTAAGATTCAAGTCCTCTAATTCAAGACGATTCTCGATTAAAAACAGAGATAATGGGTGTTGTTTTGACCGGAACTCTATGAAGACATTTCTTAATAGGAAACACAGTTGACTTCTCTTTCCATTTAATTAGTTTTTTTAGCTGCTACTACTGCTTTGGCTTACTGCTAGCTACCTCCCCCGCCTGCTAAAAGTGACAACATTTGAAGTTGTGTTGCTTACAGTAGCCACATAAAGTGATTAATGTTTATCCTGGACATCCTTGCTGAGTGATTACCATGAGTGTATTTGCAATTTGCCTAAGATAAACGTCTATTTTAGTACGGTTGCAGCTAATTACGCAATCAGTGAAAGGGCCCGTCTGCTAACAGCATTTAGCATGTCAATGGTTTCATACAATGAATCCCAAATTTACATTTCCTCCCAACAACTAGCGCAAAACTGGACCGTGGCCTTTTCTAAAAATCCCAGTCAGAGCAATAGTCTGAGCAGAGTAGGACATGTGTGTAATATGGTGCGCAGATTTAGCCTTTTTGAGTCCAGATGTGACGTACTGGTTCTGACATCAAAATGAACACACTGAAACATGGTCGTGTGGGATTTCATTCATGAGCAGATCCAAGGCAAAAAGGTTTAGAACACATTCTTTCAATCCAGTGACCTTGTGTCAAACATAATAGCGATCTGGGGGTGAGATGACAAATCTATACAAGTACACACACACACACACACGCACACACACGCACACGCACACACGCACACACACACACACACACACACACACACACACACACACACACACACACACACACACACACACACACACACACACAGGGGAAAGAAGACAAGATGACTATAGTGAATTTGAATCTAAACCTCTTCCCCACCTGGATTAGTTTATGCTCTTTTACCTCAGAGCTCAGAGCTCAAATCTCTCTCTCTCTCTCTCTCTCTCTCTCTCTCTCTCTCTCTCTCTCTTTCTCTCTCTCTCTCTCTCCCTCTCTCTCTCTCTCTCTCTCTCTCTCTCTCTCTCTCTCTCTCTCCTACTGATTTTAATGCCAGATACACTCACACTCCATTCACACACACATACGTACACTCCATAAGTATCAAACTCCACATTCATGCCAGATAAAATAAGCAAAACTATTTCAGCCCAGGAGCTCCAATTGACCATCTGGGTGAAATACAAACCTGAAACAACTGGAAGGAGAAACGTGACTATGAATGAATGAATTCTTTGCTACTTAGATCCTCCTCATTTGGAATGAAACGAAAGACGATCCATCTACTCCAGACGTAGTGTTCAGACATTAGAATCCAGATCCAGTATCACCTAAACTAGTTCTTGTAGAAGTCGACAGTTCTTGGGCAGTTTCTGATTTGTGGAATTAGTGAAATAGCTCAAAGGTGATCTCATAACATCTGCTGCTGAAACATCTGCTGTTGCTGTTGACAACAAACCAGAACCAGAATGCGGAACCGGCAAAACATTTTCCAGATATTACATTTGGGAAGTTTTAAGGAAAGGAAAAAGATTTAGTTACAGGAGTATACTCTTTTCTATATTACACCGTGAATATCATTCTGCAAATATTTCTGGAATAAGGCTCTTCTGCTACAATAAAAGCTGATATGGGTGGTATCCACCTGTGGAGCATTTGAGGCCAGAGGAGTCATCAGTAATTCCTGTTATATGGCTGTAACTCCTCTGTTTACTTCCTGAGTTTTATTACAAAGTAAACACACACGATGTTTAATCCAGTTTAGTTCACGTCAGTGTGAGTGTAGTTGAACCTTGACTGCAAACAAAAGGAATGAAATTAAATGATCTGCATGGAAAACAAAGTATTCATACTGAGTACCAAAATCTACTGACACTATAACATAACTTGATCTCTAAAAACTAAATTGCAAATTATGATCAGTTGCATTATTTTCCTTTTAGTTATAAAACCTATGGTAGTGATCAGAAAGGCAGACACTAGGACCTGGAGCACTCCTCAGCCCGGCAGAGCCTCTCACAGCCTCTGGGACTCTTCTCACTCACTTTCAGAACAATCAATTTCCAAACAAGTGCAAGACCAAGACAGGACTGTTTGGGATGATTGACCAAGACTTTGTTCTTCCTCTCCTTGGCAACCTGTGGAATTGGACATAATCTGGAATATATATTTCAGTGCTGCTTGGGAGTCTTACGCAAGTGGGGAGCAGAGCCTTTGGAGAGGTACAGGACTGTTTAACCTTCACCCACACTGCCTGTGCTTGTCCACATCTACAGTAACTTGCTCCTTTTTCAAACTCAAATAGTTTTAGAAACTTTGCCTTGACATTAGATCACCATAGAAACATAACTTTTATAGCTGTATGTCTAAAATGTCTTTACATGCACAATTCTTTTTGACTAAAGCCTCTGTAATTAAGTGAGGAAGAAAGAATTAAATACAGCCAACCTTTATGTGCAGCCTTTGGATAAGTGACAGTGATTTTTGCTGACAATTCCAGTAAAAATGTGTTCTGTGTTTCAGTGGTAGTGAGGTTTGGGCTTGAGGGTCATCTGATCATCTCCTCCATCCCTAGGAGATGTTTGTCTAAGAGGGTCATAGCTTCAAGCTCATCAGGTTACATTAGCAATCAACATACCTGCACTCATTTTTCCGGGCTTTGTGATATTCTCAAAGCATTCCTTTAGAACTTTTGTATGTAGGTTAGAAACAGGTTGATTCATTGATCAGAATCTTCACAATGATGCAGATGTGAGTTTTCTAAAGTGATGCATGGGACAGAAGCAAATATAAGGGGACATTTCACATTGAATACTTTTGCCCCTTGCTGTGTTGAGGAAATCCTTCTGACCTCTTATAGATGTTAAGTGGGATAGAATGTTTAACTTTGCAATTATATATACAATTTTCCAACTAGTTAGTAGTAGTTAGTAAGTAACTGATGTACAAAATGTGTCATAACCTGGAATAGTGTCAAACTTTTCTGTAACCAGCAATCGATTTACAACGACAAACACAGCAATGAAGACAAACATATGAAATGAGCAGTATTTGCTGTAGGAAGGTCCCATTGATACAGATACACAGGAAATAATCCAAGCATGGGTCATGATGCTTTGTAAAGGGTGTTTCTCATGACGTCTGTGTGAGACTGAGTCACTGGTTCACTTCTACTTTGTGGTTATGACCCATCCTCTGGCTGACCAACAGCTCCTCATTATGAGCAAGTTCAGATCCTCCAGACGAGAGCTTGTGTGTTTGGCGTGGGAGGTTGAGTAAACGATGTGCTTGGCAGTTGTGGTTCACTTACGTGCTACAGGCAATGGAAAAAAATTACAGTTGATTTTCTTTATTTTTAAATAAAGCATGAGGAGTTGGAATTTCCTGTCTATGATGAAATATCTAGACTACAAGTGACACCTTCTTCCCTGGGACTTGTCATGGCTTGTGAATATTGAGCCGTTTCAAGGCACCATACGTTTCTCATCACATCCCAGAAAATAATTCATGTAACACTTGATGAAATACAAGTGAATTTTAATGGACTCTCGCTGTGAGACGTGTCAGGTGAGACAAACCTGATATCCTCCATTCTAAGCCAAGTATGCAGAGGATGTAAGTATGTGGAATGACCTTTTTATGAAGGCTGTATATTTGTCTACATGTTTTATGTATGATGTTATGTTGATGAATTTGGTTGGACTTCCTCCAAAGCCACCTGTGCATACATACATGCTTACATACAGTACCTCTCACAATGTGATTTGTGTCACTGATTACTTGACCATGTGTGTGGAGCTTATAGTGCATACTAAGGTGCTCATCAAGCTGTCTTTCAAAGGTTTTTTCCTTGGCAACCCCTCACCTTGCTGGCTTTCTTAGTGTTATAGTATGAGATGGATACTGTAATTTTATGAGCATGCAAAGTTCCAAAACATTCCTTTACATTATCCAAGGAAAACAAACCAGTAGTCTGTGCCAGATGAAGTAGAAATTTTGAGTTGGAACAAATAATGCAACATTGTTCATTTTAGAAATGCACATATTATCAAAACATTTCTGACTTTCATGTGGTTTCTTGTTGCTCCTATTTTTTTAAACTGGAATATTTAGACATTATAACAGGATGAAGATTATAATTAAAAGTTATTGCAAATCTAAAGATGACCTTTCTTTTCGATTACATTCCAATTTAGTATTTAAGAATAATGTTCCTTCATTTTCTGATCTGTTCATAAATCAACGTGTGGTTGAACACAGAACACATGTTCGGTTCATTTTTAGTGATGTTGTCTCTGTCTTTTCTGTCAAGTTTCTTTTCTGTCACCCACATGTGAGGCCTTCATGTCCAATAATCTGCTCCACAGATGGATGAAGTATAGCAGAATGAGTAGAGGGAGGGTGTAACAGCTGCATGCTTACAATGAACTGCAACACACACTGGACAACCAAGTCAACAGGAGCTGTTTTCTGTCAGCAGACGCCCAGAGAAACATACTTTCATGTGACCTTTCTGGAGGTTTGTACTTGTAAGACTGAAATTATGTTAAAATGACCCACAAGGATCTTTGAACCCTTAAAATGTAGATTTGAAGCAAATTTGGACCACATAAAGATGCAACACTTGGTTCTGGCTTGTTTTCGAATAGTTGAATAGTTTTTGTAGTTCATAGTATTTTTGTACAGTGTTTATTGCACTTTGTTTTTGCATTTTTGTTCTAGAAAAGTCTCAATCGCACATAATTCTTTTTTGATATTACCCTCATCTTGTGCCCCACCAAAATTGTTCATACATATAATAGTACATACTGTACATTACATAAGAAATAATAGCATTCATGTTACCAACAACTTATTAGCATTAAATCTGATCCGCCACCTTTACAATTGCATCTCTTCCTTCCATTTTCCATCATCTCTTACAAGTTTAAACACATATCTAAAACAAAGGCACCAGTAAAGGTAGAAATAGAAACATAGAGTTCAAAGTTAATGCTGTCCAGTAGCAGACATTATAAGTGGGTTTATTTTACAGGCGCTTGACATTTATCTATTTTACAGGCACTTGACATTTATCTATATGTATGTATATGCATATTTACTTTAAATGTGGATTTCTGTGTTGATGAACAGCTTGAGACAGAGCCACAGCAGGCCTGTGGCTGTGATTAAGCAGAATTATCTTCCTGGTGGAAAGTTCCCCTGTAAGCCAGAGCTCCTCATCCTCTCAGAGTGAGAGTGAGGCCACACACTGAGTCTCTCATCTCCTCATACAGCATGGGACCACAGTGCAACTCAAACTCACCAAACCAAATATTTTTATATATTTAATGTGTTAGTGTAAGTGTTTCAACATGAAACGGATCTGAAGACAACATGGAGGCAAAATACTACCAACATTAATGTCCTTGGGATTGTGTAGCAAACCAAATTCCAATTGCATTCTATTGTCTAAAACCATTACAGAGATAACAGATATTTTTCTGAGGCGGTTTGTTTTTGCTGGACCACTTGACTGAAATCATAATATCGTCTCAAGTACACAGGCGTACACATTTTATTGCACAAATCTGGGGTGCAATTCATCCATCACCACCAGGGTTAAAGATGGAACCATAATCTATTAGGATCATTCAAACTGAAGTGAAAGAGCCAAAAAGGTGCCTGGCAGAATGTAGCTGGAGGATGTAGCTGTCTGACTGACTGTAAAGTTTGTACATTTATTACAAACTAATAAAAGTTGCTGCCAACACACCATGAAAAAAATAGGCGGAAGTTTCTCTCCACAAGGTGGCAAACCAGCTGTACAACTTCACACACTTAAGACAGCTCCATGTTTGGAACTGCTTGAAAAAATATTTTGGCCCGTAAGCCTCTGCACAATGTGTTACCTTTTCTGCAAATCGTCCGAAACTGTGCTGCCAGAGTAATTTTACAACGGCTAGAACTTGTGCTGACCCCTCTGCATCCTGGCTTTCATTTGGTGAAAATGAAAACAAAAGCATTGTATGGGCTGTTTGTATTATCCACAACCGAGGATCTGTCACGGTTAACGTTTCCAGAGTGACATAGCAGCTAAAACTTGCAATCTGAGCCTCCTGGACAAGGCCCTTTGTCTCCCCACAGTAATTCTGCTGAGAGACATAAACAGCAATAAATAGAGGTGTAAACAGGTGTGTCTTGCTCACGTCTGCAGCAGCTGCTTTGTATAATACACGGCTGAAATGGAGAAGAAGATTCTCTGTCTTCGTCTTTGGGATACTAGGGAAGGATTTGCATTGTTTTTGTTATAATGACAGTGTGGCCGCAGGAAGACGAAAGCATCCAGCCAAATGAGTTTCCCAGCGGGAGAAGCGAGCAATCAGCTGTTCTTTCCAAGTGTTGAAAGCCCAATCTGATCTGGCTTCTTCCACTGTTTGGCCGGCGGACATTTGTATTGGCCAAAATCCCGAAGCAAAAA
This sequence comes from Genypterus blacodes, assembly GCF_046128005.1. Lineage (NCBI taxonomy): Eukaryota > Metazoa > Chordata > Actinopteri > Ophidiiformes > Ophidiidae > Genypterus > Genypterus blacodes. Next base: position 397,731 of record NW_027466831.1, read on the forward strand.
CCGTCATCAGACACTTCTACACTGGTGAAGTACAGTTCATCTCAGGCTACCAGCTCTGCCAAGGTTTGAGTAACTGAGCAAACTAAACTTCCGCTAAATTGTTGATCGCATGCCAACGTCTAACACAAACGGAGGCAACGCAAACCAATCACTGAGCCCTACGTTGTTATTGTGGTTAACTATTGAAGTTGATTTGGAGTTGAAGAGTGCAGTGTGTTTCTCGTGTGTATGGTTACACTGTGTTTAGAGATTTGGGTCAGCTGTGTTCCCTCAGTGCAGTGAGCCCAAACAGCCATCAGTGGGTAATGAAACTGTCCTTGTTAAATCGGCCATTTACCGTACTTCTTTGCAGTTCCCGGCCAGTGTGATTACTTATCATTCTGTTGGATTGAGACAGTGTATCTGTTCTGGAGTTTTTCTCACTTATCCCTAAGTGCAGTTTCTATTGACAGAACTGAACTGCACTGGATCTCGATAGTTCTCTCCCACGACAACAGCAATGTTGTCATCCAAATGTTGCAATCGAAATGTTTGTTCTCAGTGGTAATTCACAAGTTTTTATCTGTTGCATTAGAAAAAGCTTTGGATGAAAAGTCAAAAGTCGTGTCTGGGAGCAATGCTGATGAATTGGGCCTCGCTAACCTCCTCTCTGGCTCCACTTCGCTCAGTCTGGATGAGGTCTTCAGGTCGCAGAGCGAAGCAGAGACTCACACATCTGCCTTAAATCACAACTGGGCTGCCAACAGAGGCCCCGTTTCTTCACCAAGGGTCATATTGTGTTTGAAATGATTTCCCACATAGTTGTCTGATAACAGTGCCACAGAAAATTGCCTCAACTAGATGCAACAGAACAGCTGTCAGGAAAATGGGAAATTATGTGCTTCAATTGCATACTATTATCCCTCTTAAATGTTTCCTTTGAAAAGTTGCCAGCAGAAAAAACGAGGACTTCTCACTGTCATACAACACCTGGACAAGCTGAGGCGTGTGTGTGAAGGTGCAATCCTTACATGTGTTACATGGGAGTCCTTGAGTGTTCCAACATTGATTAGCGCATTAGTGATATTTTGAAGTAAAACTGTAGTGCAATAAGTCAAGACTTACTAATAGACCCCAACACATTCATTGTCTTGTCAGGTTAAAAATGGTGTTTCATAGTATCTTCTTAGTTTTAAGTGAAGTAAATAAGCATTAGTTGGGGCGATCCTTGGCAAAATTCAGACAAATGTATTCCAAATTAACTATGTTTGTAAACTGGTTTACTATTCGATGCCTACATATTTATCTAGGGATGTTTCCAAGCAATAATTATAAGATTCTTGGATGTACACCCAGCCATTATGATGTCACAAGGTCTAGACTTTTAGCAGTTCCCAACATTTTGTGCAATGTTTAAGTTTATACAAAAATTACAGAGTTGTTCCCTTTGTGGCAATGGTGAAGTTCCAGTGTACACATCATCATCATCAACCTTTAGTCTTGATAGATAATTGCAATGGTGGACAGTTACAAAGAGCACTTGTAACTGTTTTCCACTAACAATGGAAATATGTGCATTGAAGTCTCTCCCCTCCGTTACTTTGTGATGTGTGTAGACTGAGTGATGTCTCACCAATTTTACTTTCACACAAATTCATTACTGTATTGCCTGTTGGCACCTGCTGCTGTTACTGTTTCACAGTGTGTTGATGCTTGTGTGTGTTTGTGTGTGACTCTGTCTGATAGAGGGATCTGTAGATCTCTGAGAGAGCAGCTTTTCCCCAAGGGGAGTATCAATGACAGACAGTACAGACATGAACTAACATTCACCTTTTGGTTCTGGACCTCAGTCATGCAGGGAATTCATTGTTTTCAGAATACAGAAGCATGGAAGCCAAACAGGAACTTAAAAGTTTACAGTGGCATTGACAATTTGATTTTGATGCCTTTGCTGTGGTTTTTCCCGTGTCTCTCATAAACACAGCCTCTTCCCGTTTACCTTCTCTGTGTGGCTAAAAAAAAGCCTTGGGATAGAATATACTGTATGGTTTCTATAGCAACAAAATGTTGCCCTGTTCACCTTTTACTGAAAAAAGTATAGTCACTGTGTGTAGTCACAGTTATTCCTGCCTCTTCATGTCTGAAATTAGAGAAACAGAAACGGCAACTATCAGTAATATTCTACAAATGTCATTTTTATTACAACAAACTTTTTCATTCAACATTTTATTGTTATTTAGCCAATTGGATGGAAAGGAAAATGTTTTTTCAGCAGACTTTCACAAGTGCATGAAGTGAAATGAAACAAGACTACTGACAAAAAAACAAATAAAGGGCAGACAAGTGCATTCCTTTGTTTCATACAGAAATTCCTAAAGTAGCTTTTTGTCTTTGTCTCATCACGAATCGTTGAGGGTTTCAATTCAGCACAAAGCTGCTCTTCAGCCTAGAGAGCCGCTTCACATGGATGCCCACAGCCACGCAGTGAGCCACATGTCATTCAAAGCTCTCAGTAAGTCACCTGCAGCTGAATGAGAGGCAGCACTCGGGGGGCTCAGGTTTCCAGCAGGACTCTGTGACTTTTATCATATGAATGAAGCCGGTGCCATTTTTTTCCGGAGAGAGAGGTAGATTGTTCCTTGTCTGCAGACTGTGCAGATTGTGTGTATCTGCAGGGTGCCTGTCACTCAACCCAGATGAGGCTCATTAAACCGACTCCATTAGAGCTAATGAGTTGTAGGTCAGTTGTGTTGTGGGTGGCCTCGCTGGTCAGGACTAACGGACTAAGTTACTCACCCGCCTGCAGATTCAGTTCATTCACACTGTGGTGGAAAGACATTTAGTTTAGTCAGCCTTCACTGCAGACCTCAAACTATGAAAATGTGCCTCATGCTTTAAGTGTGCAGGTTTGACTGTGGATTTGACTTTAGCTTGTCTTTGCTTAGACGTGACTCACTGACCTCTTCCTTAGCTACACCCTGTCCCTTTCAACATCATACCTAAGGTGCTTCATCAGGTTTGGTCAGGGATGTGTCAGAAGACTCTCTCAGTTTTGCACGTTCTTGAAAGGATATCTTTGGACATAGTCAGGGACCGCAAGTATGCCCAGAAATAACACTTCCCACATTATTTTGCCACCGCAACCTCTTATCGTACAACATTTTCCATTTTCTAGTCCTTAGCCATCATCTTCCTCTCAGCCAACATTAAACTGTTTTCTTCTGCTGCTGTCTCCCATCTGCTTCAAGGTTGGATGAGTTGTGCGTTCTGAGATGCTCTACTGCTCGCCAATGTTGTACAGCGGCATCATGTGCAGACGTAAAGCCCACCTAGAAGTCTGAATGAATATCGTCTTTCACCTCTCTCTGTCAAGGATTTCAAGACTTTTTATAACTTACTCTAACTTAAAGACCAAAATGTTTACTTCTGTCTGAAGTCAAACAAAACTATTACAGAATAATAGCATTTTATTGGTGTGTCAATGTGTGGTGAACTACATTCACTTTGTGAAATCGGGGAAAGATTGAGCACTTTTTCCTGCCTGATTTTGAGCACCGACTAACTTTCATGCTTGAGTTGCACACATGGACCATAACACAGGCTGTATGTAATGTATCGTTCACATGTCAAGCATGGAACATGGAATATGTTCCCTTTCAGCCCAACATACAGGGGACAGATGCTGCTTAATGGAGGCGCGGGCCCTCATGTTGGAAAACCAGAAGTTATTAAATAGCACATTGTTATCATGTGACTCCTTCCTCCTGAGCAGAGATCAAGACGGTGAGTCATCTGCCTTCCAGATGAAACACTGAGCGTCTAATTGACTTCACATTAGCCTTTACTTGCTTGGCAATCAGAAGCATGTTGCACAAAACCAGGTTATTTATGCAACTATGTGTTACTGTATCTTCTCAGCATGTCTCTCATTACTATGAATCATTTCTCATCACTGTAGTTGAGGTTGTTCAGATTTAACCAGTTAAATATTGGTCATACTGTGTAGCTAAAGCAGCTTCTTGTCAAACTACACCAATCTACTTGTACTCTCTCTGATTTTGCATCTGCACTGTGCACACAAAGTGAAACGGGTGAGTCTGTGGTCCCCTGATGAGGCGCCTGCTCTGCTCTGATTGGTTAGCTGTGCCAGGTCACAGACTTCAAATCATGTGTGCTGACCAAACACTGTCTTACTGAGCTGGTGAGCGTGGGCGAGCCTCAGGATTTGCAACATTGACAATCATTTATACAGTCCAGTGAATAGCATATAACACCTGTATCTGTCTGACACCTTGTGATGCGTTCACACTCTCCAGGAAGGCTGGAAACAAAACAATGCTTTGACAGAAATGGTCACGGCTACGTTTCCACTTCACAGTTCAGAAGCACCTGAACGTGATACATTCAGGTGCTCATGAACAGAATACAAAAATGAAGTTTATTGGGAGTTTTTGTCCCTTGTTACTAAATGTTTTGCACCAGTGTTGTTTATCCTTCTGTAACCACATATATTCCATAGAGGCACTGTGGAAAAGTAAATGTGAACTAGTTAAAAAAACACTGAGACGCTAAACACAACTGACACTTAGGTTCAGTGGTGTGAAGTTGTTGTGTTCTTGATGTGAGATATAAATGCAGTGAGTCAGTGAAGGCTACAGTGACGTTCAAGTGGATTTTCTAGTGATTGGTTTTTCTAATATTATATTTAGCTTGGAGTGACCTCAATAAGATGCAGCAGGTATTTTCAAAAATGCAAAAACAAATAATAATTGAACCTTTAAGTATTGCATGTTTTTGTACTGAAGTCAGATGCCGGGAGGGGAATGGAGTCGGAGTAGATGAGAGTCCAAAGGTTAGATTACAGGGATTAGTAAAATATTGTCCTGTCATATCCAATAGCTGCCTGAGTGGATTTTATAGAAAGACTTTGTGGTTCATTTCCTCACTTTACTTATCTCCTCCAAAGCAAAGGAGGATTTCTATGCATTCTATAGAAAGATAATGAGTGACAGTAAGATTGCCTGACAGTAACACACTTTGAGGAGGATTAGTGTGTTGTCAGAGATAAGTACTGAATATTCTTACTGGACTCTACACTGCTTTCCAAGTCTGTATGTTAAATTCCATAGCTGGGAGATGTCAGGTATGAGTCAGGTGCCATTAAGCAAAACCTCAACCAGTGCAAATGAAAAGTCTTATGCAAAATAAGGCTTTGTCATGTTTATCTATTCTCCCAATATATATAATATACTTATACTACAATATAATCATGGAAGAGAAAGCATTCCCTCTTCTGAATATCTGAAGTCAAGTATTGTATAAGCGATGTTTGAACTTGCCTTCCTGGTAACTCGTTATGGCTTTATATACAAAACAGCAAATTCCTGAATGATCTGGTTTCTGTTTGCACCTAAATAACACCCAGTAGTGTAATATATCTGTCTTTGAAGGTGACAAGGAGAGGTAGAGGAGAGTTAAACCTGTCACAGTGCCTATCCAAGAATGCCCGCAAACTTTACAACGTTGATGTTACGCTGTGCTACACCAATCAAAGCATGTTTCTACTTCTGATAATCTACATTATGCAGGTCTACGTCTCTATTTCAGGTATGTTCAGTATGCGCGCTGGAGGAAACATATTAACTTTCTCTTCCCGTATCAGTCTGGTGCAGAATGTGTTTACAATGAGTTTATGAGCTGTTTGAGACACTTTCTCTGCTTGTCTTTCAACAGGGTCAATGCAGAGGAAGGAGGGCTGAGTGGGACTGGATGGGGGGCCGCAGTGGGGCCTAATGGCAGGAGCCCAGTACACAGTGTGCTCTGATCACGTCCTCTAGAAGCCGCCCAAGAGCTACAGTTCACGTGAAAACACTGTAAAGGTACGGAGAGGTCAGGGTGGAGATGATGGATGAGATTTACAGAAAAGTTAATAGCACAGGAGAAAGAAAGCATCAACAGAAAGCGAGAGCATGAAGAAAAACTGACTTTTTAAGAGCACAAACATCAAACTACTAATGGATACCCTCATTTTAATTCATCAAGGTCAATATAGCAAAGCTTTAAACTCCATTTGTTCAGAGAGTAGATACTTCTTAAATACAAACTTAATATTTAGAGACAACCCCACAGGCCTTCTGTCATAAAACTTGACAAATGGTTCATGATCTCTCCAGTAAATGGCTTTGTATGTTAATGTTTATCACTTTCCGAGCTTGTTGAGGGCTTCATGTTGGACACGTTTTGAACCTCCTTCACACGCCAAAAATACGATTAGGAGGCCCACAGCGATACCCTTCATCTGCTTGTGTGGTATTTGTTCATAACTCAGATTATGTATCTTTATAGCCTATGATTTGAAATCCCAAGTTTAACATTCGCCGCGGCACCTGAGGCAAGCGAATCATATGATAAATGACGCACAAGTGTTATCAGTCTGTATTCCTGTTGTATTATGGTAAATACCAGCTGTCTATGTGTGCGAGCCTGTAAGGAAAGTTATTGTGTTGTATCACAGCACGATGAAGAGACAATAGTGTGAACCTGACAGCACGTCACAACACTGTCAGTGAGTGTAATCCTGTGGATGCAGCAAAGGGTTCATGGAAAGCATCTAGCAAGTCCTGGCAGTTTTATACTTTCTAACCAAGTAAATGATGTGTTCTGTTTATTTTTGAGTCAGAGCCATAAAATCTGATAAAAGAATGACCCAGCTTGTTATTATAAGAAAATTGTTTACAGTGGAGTGATAGGAAACACATGTCACAATGGTCAACAGCCTGATTCAGGGTGTGTGGTGACGTGTTTGTGTGTTGTTCCCTCAGTTTGTGAGCCCATGAGGTCGTCTATGCTGGCCCTGTTCCTCTTCTTCAGTGCTCAGGCCGTGGCCACCATCAGAGGGGACTCGGGCGCCACAACAACAGCACAGCGGCAGGATCCAGAGAAAAACTCCATCCCGACCGTGGACCCCAAACTCTTCACCAAGCGCCACCGCCGATCACCCAGGGTGATTTTCAGCGCTCAGCCCCCCGACGCGGAGCCGACAGGGTCACATGTGGCCAGCAGCAGGACTCGTAGACGAGCAGGTCAGCATCGTGGCTTGTACTCGGTGTGTGAGAGCATCAGTGTCTGGGTGGGCAACAAGAGCAAAGCCACAGACATTTCAGGCCATGAGGTAACAGTACTTCCAGACGTGATTATCAACAATGTCACCAAGAAGCAGTACTTCTTTGAGACAACGTGTCACAGTGGCACCTCAGGCAACTCCGGCTGCTTGGGAATTGATGCAAAACACTGGAACTCCTACTGTACCAACTCACACACTTTTGTTCGGGCGCTGACTACCTTTAATAACCTGGTGGCATGGAGGCACATACGCATCAACGTGGCCTGTGTGTGTGTGCTCAGCCGCAAGTCATGGAGGCAGTGAGGCTGCGCACTCTGAAGACTACACACACACACACACTCACTCATATATGCAAATACACTCAAACACACAACACAGAGAGCAACAGACAGGCACATTCATACATTTACTGTATAAACACTAACATGCAGGAAGTTGTGATAATCTCTGTATGACTGATCACCAAAGACTCCTCACCCTCTGCACAAACTAAGTTATTGGTATATGTAAAGTTAACAGGGCTGCATGTGTATACTGTACAACAGACATGGGTCAGATGTTATTTGCAATTATGTTTTAGTCACCTAGACAGGATAATGCTCATTGTCAAGACTTTCTGCCATGCATTCCATGTTCCATGACCGAGGTCTACATTCCATAGACTAATACACAACCCACATCAAGATTTTGGAGATACAATTTGACCCAGATCGGATATAAACAAGCCTTTTGTTAATCTGTTGCTGTTGTTGATATTGTTATTTATTAAACACTCACATACAAGTACATGCACTGTGTGTTGTACGGAAGTTATTGTTTGAATAATAACCCTGACGTTTCTCCAGCAAGGGTAACATCATAAATTCCTTACAATTTGTAAAAGGAATTGTGCATTTTGGTTGGATTTTCAGTATATGGTACATAGTATATAATTCATCATATATGAAATGGCTTTTCTTTCTTCTTTTTTTACCTGCGATCTATTCTGCAGTCAGATGAAAACAATCCATAGACAAAGAACATTTTTATTCTGTTATCCATCTTGGTCCCTAACTGATAATATCACAATTTCCTTGGCCTTTTCTTTGCCCTGCCAGTGACAATAGAGAAAACAGTGTTTTTGTTCTGAAAGCATACAGTCAGGATCAATTGTAAACGTTCAGGTTTGTAGGCTCATAGTGTATCCAAGCTGACATTAATAAACAGAACCTGCTGAACTCATATTTCTGGAAAACGTTAAAGCTGCCAGTTTGAGGTTTCAGGGCCAGTTTCTTTAGTTGGTTTACTACCAAACCCAGGCCTCTGTATGGCACCGCCCGGGACCACAATGCAACACTGCCTCCTAGAGTCCAGGGAGTGGACGGTGCAACTCCTACACACCAACACAGATCATCTCACAGAGAGCAACACAAACAACTGAAAACTGATCAGGTTGGTCAGTTGAAAAGTTATTCAAGTAACAGCAGAGACTTTGAATATTCCTGCTAAGAGTTTTAAAACCAAAAAAATCACTCAATTATTACATGAATCAAATATCCCCAGTGATAAAATGTTGAACCAGAACAATTATCTGTAATAATTTAGATGACTCATTGTTTCGAAGTGTGTACAATAACTAACGATTAATTTACCACAGGTGGACATGAATCAAGGTGTAGACACTTAGGTGAGCAGAGGAAACGGGATGAAGTGGTAGCACTACTCATTCTGTCCGCTAGATGGGGGTAATAACCCTTAAATATTTAGCCCCATAGTGGTTCCCAGTATTTGGCCCATGTGACCATCCACCCCTGATAAGCTGGCTCTTTCTTTCCCAAACCTCCATAGTTGTCTTTTTTTTCTACCCGAAAAGTCTTTTGATGTTTAGAAATACACATGACAATTTATTCATATTGTGTGATTACAATCTCCCTTCTTCCATTCAGCAGTTTTACTTTAATAACCCTGTATTCTGCCTCCCCCCCTTCTGATGTCTTCTGGGTCATAAGGATGACACACAGCTGCACCATATGGAGATCAGGTTACATTATTGGTCCAGATTTACATATCAGTCACAGAGGAGGAGGGTGAGGAGGACTGTGGGAGGATAATAAGATTTGGACTCCCTTCTGCCCTGTGGATATGGTTTCAATCTGGGTGTACTTCCACTGCCATAATTACAGGTCCAAACTCATAAGCGGATGGGAAGAGCACATTGACATTTGGCTTGTATTAATGGAGTAAAATTCTCTTTCCAGAATCTTCCATACAGACTTCAACTCAAAGATCTATCTGTTTCTCTCTCTCTCTATTTATTTACTATCTCTCTATATCGCTCTTTCTCTCTCTGACAGCAGGTTTTGCTGACTCTTGTTAGTTTAGTATAAACAGTGAATGAACCGGTGCAGGCATAGAGGTGAAATGTAAACCATTAAATTAATTGTGAAATCTGCTGGGTACAGAGCAAATCTATATGTGTTGTACTAAGTTTTGACGTCAAAGTGCTTTCACTCTAGGAGTAAGATCATCTTCTATTGATATTGAGTATCCTTGTCATAAGAAGTTCATAGAGATCCACAGCATCAGCTACAACTGTAATTTCTCTCAGCTGTGTGGATCAGTGACTTATCACAGGTAGCTGCATACAGTACGCAAAGAAGGCATATTGTCACAATAAACATTGATATCAGTGGCATGGTTGGATGATATGGAGGTTACAAGTGTGTCAGAGTGAACTATATACTTTTGTTTTATATAATTTGTCCTCTTATTTAGTTTAAAACACAATGACACGGTCACTGATGTGTATCATTTCATCGAATTAAAAATGTATTATGATCCTGTTTGATAGTTTTGGTGTAGGTGGTGTTTTCCTCTCAAGTTTCACAATATCCAGTGTTCCACCACCGACATGGCTTTTTCTTGTCAAACAAAACAAAATTCTCCTCATAAGAGCTTTTGATTGGACCAAACGGCACCACACATGATTTATCTGAGGGGAAAAGGGATCTTTGATATAAAACCTGGCAACCTGTGCACTCATTTGAAAGCAGTTAAATTGAAGTACTGACTGCTCCTTATGTTGCTGCTGAGGGACCGCCTGGAGCCTCCCTGCAGGACCCATAGATGCCCCTGAACCCCACCTAGAGAACCCCAGCCTGCCTTGCACACACACACACACACACACACACACACAGAGAGAGAGAGAGAGAGAGAGAGAGAGAGAGAGAGAGAGAGAGAGAGAGAGAGAGGGAGGGGAGGGGGGCGGTGCAGCCTGTGCAGCTTGTGCGCATGTTTTCATGTGTGGATGGTGTTGTGGTGCAGCTCATCATCATCATTACCGTGTTGGTGGATGTTGAACTGCAACAAGCGTCGATTTGTGTATTCGCTCTAATCGGAGGAGAAGCCCACACACCGGCAGCATCATGGGTAAAGTCCACGGGGCGATGAAATGCGTGAAATATCTGCTGTTCGTCTTCAACTTCATTTTCTGGGTGAGTCCGCTGCAGCCTGGAAGCATCTGTGTTACTTTAGCACACATTCATCACACTTGTGATCACACTGATCGGACGTATAATGGATGTTTTCGATTAGAGATCGATAAGGGCTGTTATATCACGTGACCATCGAGCACAACACAAGATCTGTTAGTGGTCCACCTCATTGTTTACATGCACATGATAACTTATATATGTAATGATGCGTTACATCGCAGTTTAAAATGAGTGTGTAGGTTTTCTATGTTTTTAGGTGAGTGATACTGTAACCCTGAAGAGTGAATTCATCCACCTGCTCTCTGCATATCATTACCCCCCCCCCCTTCTCTCTCTCTCCCTCTCCCTCTCCCTCACACACACACACACACACACACGCACACACACACACACACACACACACACACACACACACACACACACACACACACTTGTAATTTAAAGATAAATTAAAATATAAATAATGAATAAATTGTTCATATGTGGTTAGATTATATATATTATTCTATAAACACATTTAATAATTAATGGGAGCAAATAAATGAAATGTCTTTAAAAGCAGCACATGAAACCACACTTAAGAACACTTTAACACTGGTGTAATTTACGGCCTGCACACACTCAGTAACATGGTCTTCCTGCAGTGTGTGCACAGCTCCCTGCTGCAGTGTGTTGCTACTTTTCCAACACAGTCTGTGCTCAGATCCTGTCTCATAGTTTAGCACTGTGCTGTGACTTTCCTGCTGCAGCTCCAAATGTGTGTGTGATGGCTTGTTGTTATGGAGTGTTACACTACATTATTCTGCACAGATAAGGTTACCTGCAGTGATGCTGGAGGGGAGAAAGCAGCAGAGGATGGGACCAGGGTGTCACTGAGCTGTGGCTCATCCGTCATGTGACAGCTGTTAGTACTGTGGAGCTGAAAGTGAATAGATTTCCTCAGGCAGAATTTACTTAAGAATACAAAAGCTGTGCCAAATTTGGTTAAGTATGCCTCATCTCACAGCCAAGAACCAGCAGATCGGCAAACAGGCACATTTTAATGGTTTGAGGGTGTTGACATTATATAAGAGCTTCTTTATTACCGTTCAAACATAACCATGCATGGGAAATGTGCCTTTATGCATAGATAAAGATCATTTTCTTCAATGGATGCTGGTGTTTTACAGCTAAATGATACATGAGGGAAGCTGCATTGACATCTGACATCTGCACTTTGTTAGTTGATCATTTGTGTTCAAAGTAGTGTCACCCACACACAGCAGCCTCTTTGTTAAGTGGTTTTGGGAGTGAAAGCAGTGCTGTTGTGGTGGGAGCCAAAGGGCCGTACAGTACTCTGCCATGTTGGGGTGCGGAGCCAACAAGCAACCAGCGTGATTTACATCAGCAGGCCTCTGAGGCTGGCACAGCCTGTGGCTGAGACGACCGCTGAGGCTGCTGGGATGCTGGCGTGTAGGTATGATGATGTGATGGTCCATATGGAAACATAAGCTGTTCTTACAGACTTTTCCAATCATTTCGCTCCCACTCTAGTTGCCACAGCAACAGAAACTGAACTGCTTTGTGCTACAAGCTGTACGAATAAATAGATGATCACAACTGAAGATAGCACAAAATAACATGATTCAACATTCGTTGGCTCTCACCAAAGACACAAACATGCAAATGTTGACTGAACAGAACTCTCAGTGTTTAATTAAACACAACATTGGTGGTTTTAAAGAAAAGATGTTATGTGGCTGATGATGGAGCTGCTCTCATCTCAGCTCCATCATCAGCCACATCCCACCTGTCACACTGATGCAGTGTCATCTCACATAGCTGAGGTTTAGAAGATGGTTTCAAAAATATGTCCTGGAAATAAATTCTCTTTTTCTACTCTTTCGTCACTTGATACAATGAGTAGTAATTCAGACGATGGTTATTTAGCTCTGCGCTCAGCACTGCAGGTGATACCGTTAAACAAATCTGTGGTGGCGGCAGCAGTTTGTTTTGAATAAACAAAGGGAAAAAACTGAAAGGTAGTCAAGAAGCAGGAGAGGAGGACACCAGCATTAAAAACCAGCCTGGATACACACCTGGAAATCAACACTATCAACTCAATCAACACAAATACTGAAAGTGTGAAGCCTTTCCAAGTGTCTCATGAAACCTTGCATGTTAACTGTTATTGTTGCCTGTGTTCTATCTGCTCCCTCAGCTGTCTGGCCTCTTCGTTCTGTCTGTGGGTCTGTGGCTCAGATTTGAGCCAGAAACAGTGCAGCTCCTGACAGGTGACGGAGCTCCTGACACCTTCTTCATCGGTACGTCACACGGTGTCTTTCTGAATCACTACAGCACATCGCCACAGCTCAAGATAATGAGGGGAAACCTGTTCAATTACTCCTGATTGATATTAAATGAGGAGCTTTTGCCAAGTAAAACATACAGTAGAAAAGACAAACACCCTTTAATGTTGCAGTAATGGAGACAATAGGCCTCTCTTTCTCTCTCTCTCTCTCTCTCTCTCTCTCTCTCTTTCTCTCTCTCTCTCTCTCTCTCTCTCTCTCTCTCGCTCTCTCTCTCTCTCCCCCCTCTTTCTCTCTCTCCCCCCCCCTCTCTCTCTGTAGGCTGAACACATTAGAATGAGTCCTATTCTTGTGATACTCCCATTCAGAGCGTGACCTAAAATGGTGACTTCACTTCATCGGTTCTCTGTTGTGCTTTCATGGAGCTGCTCCCCTCTGGGCCCAGTATCGTGCTGGGTGGGGCAGGTGACACTCTTCCACCCTGAGGACTCTGTTAGAGGCAATAGTCGCGATATCAGTCCTTTCTTACTTGCACAAAGCAATTTATCACACAGCAGCAGACCAGCTTCTTAAATTCAGCCATGGTTCATATTCTCACTGTTATTTGATTATACAAACTTGGAAATATACTCATTTAGTTTAGTTAAATTTGCCATGCAAATATCACATCAGCTCCTTTCTTTATTCAGCCTTGCACACACGTCTTTAATGATCGCGTGTGTGAACGGTAAACCAGCCCGGAGCAGCTCTCGTTGTGACACAATTTGATCATTTGATCAACTAATCAATTTATTATCCTGCAGACGAGACTGATCACAACACTGTCATCTTACAGAGGAACCTTAGCTATAAATAAATACAGTATCAACCTGATATGTGTGTGTGTATGTGTGTGCCTTCTTGTACCTGTAAAGAGAAGAAGCGGAGCACTTTCTCCACTTTCCATTGTGTCACCTGCCGCTGCGTGTAAACAGCCATTATGTCTGCACAAGCTTATATGAGAGAGCAAGTGAAGCAAGCAAGTGAAATGAAGCCAGAAACATCTGTTCACGCTCACTGATTTACATTTACAGGTTTTACAGAGAGGAAGTATAAATTACAGTAGTATAAATTACAGAAGTATTTACTACAGTAAATAATAATAAAATAACCTGTAAGCGCCTGCTAGGGTAAAGTAGTGCTTAAGTGATGAAAACAACACAAGCGAAGATGGTCTGCAACCTGTCTTATACTTTGCTGTGCTTGAAGCTACAGCGGTGTGTGCAGAGTAGACGGCCTCATCTTTACTCTTTGTTCAACAGCAGGAAAACAACAGCTTGTATCTCCCATGTGGATTAATTAGATTGCTGTAGTGGCTGCTGACTCTTTTACTGATTAGGCCCTCAGCCGGGACCGGAGGGACCGGAGGGACCGGCCCGGGTGGGTGTATGGTTTCAGTGTGGAGGATTCAGTAGTGAGGGTTGGGAGCAGGGAAAGAGAGACGACGTCATCCCAGCTTTTAGAGAGCACAGGGGAGTCTGTACGCCACTTATTGTTTCAGTCAATTTGATTTACTTTCATAATAACGCAGCATCTGTTTGCTGCTTTTGCTCCTTCAGGGCTTTGTGTGTGTGTATATTCTAAACGTTTTCCAACTGAATCTGCTACCATAGTAAACTTGAAGCTTTGCTCTGGACTGTATGGTAACACAGGCTTTCATTCAGTGTTTAAAGCTCTGTGCTAAAAATCTCTATTTCTCTGTAGATTTTATATTTGATTCACAGCAATAGAACTGTGACAGAACTCGACCGAGATGCAGAACAACAACTTGAGTTTAATTCACGTTACGTCATGTGAGACTTTCTATTGTTTCAGATCTCTTTCATCTTGACTCATTGCACAAAATTCATAAATGGCTGCACTGAGGAGTTTCCGCCTTCACATTTGTGTTATTAGTCAGATAGAACAACAGTCCTCTTGTGACCGTGCCGTCAACAAAGCTCTGCAAGCACTTGGATCGTGCTGCCATCGTCTGTCGAGCCTCTAAACTGCAGTGATATGACAGAGAACAAAGCCTGTCCTGTCACGTTTACATTAACAAAGCACCACTGTTTTAGTTTTTCATATGTATTTCCATTGCATAATATAATTAAATGAATCGATCCGTCTGCTCTGTCTCCACTCCCCCCCTCCCCACAGCTGTGTACATCCTGCTCATTGCTGGAGGCCTCATGATGGTGGTGGGCTTCTTTGGTTGCTTTGGAGCCATGCGTGAATCTCAGTGTCTCCTTGGATCGGTGGGTTGAAGTCTTGAAGACTCATGTGCCACAATTTTTTGGGATATTCCTATACTGGCATTTAATAAAGCATGTGACTTAATGATTCTTAGCTCATCACTAAAGCCAAACCTGTAGACAGAGACAGACGTGTTTTGGTTGCAGCAGTAAGATTCTGTTCTCTTCTCCAGTTCTTCACTTGCCTTCTGATCATCTTCGGTGCAGAGATCGCTGCTGGAGTGTTTGGATTCTTTAACAGGGAACAGGTACAATTTCTAAAATATCAGATTGATACGTGCACTTCATTCTCAAAACTATTATAACTTACTGAATTTGTTATCATCTCTCAATAACAGATTGTGGAGGAAGTCCAGAGGTTTTACAGTAATGCCATCACTGACATCCACAATTCCAATAGCACCACAATAACATTCATCTACCACAATGTTGTAAGTAAAAACACTGCTCACGTTCGTTCATAATGTAATCGTTGCCATGGAAACATCTGAAAGGTTTGTTTTTCTTTATATTGATAGTTGAACTGTTGTGGAGGTTCCACACCAAACCCGGCCCTGTGCCCAGAGACTGAGGAGGTCACCAAGGTAAAGCCGCAGGCCTGCTGTAATCTCTATATAACCACACGGTGGCAGTAGATCACCGTTTTAATACCAAATGCAAGTTGTTACACACATCAGTATTACCAATGTAATGTATATGCTATTTTTCGTTAAAAACAACATTTCAGTAGATATCAACAGTGCTACATTATGATGATTGATCTGAATGAGTGTGATTGTGATTATTTTCTCTGTTTCCAGGACTGTCTGACTGCAATAACAGACTTCTTCATTGAAAAGCTGTACATCATTGGATTCATTGGCATTGGTATTGCAGGAGTGATGGTAAGAATTTTCAAAATGTCATTTTATAACTTTCATAAACAGAATTTAATCATGCCAATTCTTTGCAGCCGTACATGAAGCTCTGTTGATGCTTTATTAACATGCGTGTGTTGTGATTCTGTGTTCAGATCATAGGTATGATCTTCAGCATGGTGCTGTGTTGTGCCATCAGGAGCAGCAGGGAGGTTATATAGATGGTGAGTCGACCAGCCGAGCCCCTACAGACTCAATGAGCCCTCCATAATCAATGCGCATACACAGGAAGGAGAAACACCAAAGAGATTCATCATTGTTTAGGATAATGTGGTGGGGAGAAATACCAACAACCCCAGTCCTGCATCAAACTCTACACAATAGGCTGCCATCTTTGCATCCTCTACTCAGCTCCACCAGCATTGACACACTGATTTATTTTTGTCTTCTTTCCCATAACACACACTCTGCTTTCGGCACAGCGCTGTGACATTCCTCAGTTTTAACATGCTCTCGTTACACTGTTGGCATCCCCACATGCTGCAGCTCAGCTCCAACATACTCCATCAATCCCTCACTGACGCAGGAATGTTATGACAGAGGGAGTATTGCTGTAAATATTCATGCCTTCTTTATGCATCTATTGTTAACCTTATTTATTCCGGATCTTTTCTATCCCTGTTATGTAATATAAAGTTCTAAAGTTCATGGTGCTTTGTGTGGTTAAATGTTTTGAGGTCTAGCCTCCCCCTTGCAGAAAATGAACCTTGTAATTATTTGCTTGTTCAGACAAACACAAGCCTTTACATTATGTACCACTTATCTACTCATTGTGCTTTCTGCCTGCGAATATTCTCAAGTATTCTTACTTCAAAGCACAAAGAACTTTGTGGATAAAATTTTGGATAAGACATGAAGCCAAAGGGTTGGGATGGTCTAATGACAAACTGCCACTGTGTGACTCCCCACTGGCTTAAAGGATAACTGAATGTGTTCTACTCCAGCTCTGTAGAGTGTGTGTGAACTGTAATAGTGAGCTAGTTTGCATTCTGTGTGAATTATTGTGGATGTAAATTTTGTTGGCGTGCCAATACCTTGTGAATTATAGAAATATTAAAATTAATAATGTTTATGTGGGCTCTTAACAAGCTGTTGATCATAATTAAAAAGTCATTTGGTGTTTATGAGTCATACATTTGCATCTCAGTTGCAGACAGGTTGTGAAAGTTTGTGGTCAGTGAGTTCCCGTAACACGGCAACAGGCAGAGACAGTGGACGTGCAGCACAGAAGCGAGGGAACAAACCTGAGTTACTCAGATAGCAAATGGTTTCACACAGCTGCTGCTCTGGGTTCCTACACCCCTCCCCCCTCCATTTCTTCTGAATAAATTTCCGACTACGCGGGAGATTTCAGCTTTTCAGCGGTTTCTCACGACAAAGTATACACAACGGCATATCATTACTGCCACACAAGAGCATCTATTCTGGTACTTTACTTATACCTATAGTCTGTCTGTTTATTTTACTATTTCCCAAACAACCCAGCAGACACAGTAAAGAGACTGAATGAGTGAATCGTAAGATTTAATGTTTGCATGTACAAAAAGCCATCAAGTATAAGTGTGGTAACAGTCATAACATGGTCACAGTAACATAATGCTGTTCTGACCTAAATGCGTCTCAAGATGAGAGAAATGTCAATTCAGTCTGTTAAGGCATAAATCACAGAGGGCTGCGTGTGACTTCAGCCCCCTATGCTGCGTATATTGATGTAATATGGACAAACACAAAAGTAACATACATAAATGATTATTTACAGACATAAACAAAGACCACTATTCACAGATTGTTATAGAGCAAATCTCAAGTATACAACAGGATAGTATGAACGGTCTATCAAAACATGTGGTCCCATGTCAGCAGGTAGGTTCATGATCAGTCACAGCAAACATTTACACTCACATTTATGCTGGAGATTCCTCCATATAGAAAAAGTATAACATTGCTTTGCATGTGTAAAGTGGATCCCCATCATAATCCCCCGATCAAAGTGTGTAATGACTTCAGATATAAGGGGAAAACAATAGAAAATAACAAAAAACTGTAGTTATTAAAAATGTTTCTTACATGTTCAACAAGTGAAAAATGCAAACATGCAAGAAAACATCAATATAGGTTGAGGGACCAAGCTCCTCTTCCTCACAGAGGGAGAAGAAGCAGGGTCATCTGGGAGTTAAAAAAAAAAAAAATTAAGAACACTGCAACTTTCAGTCTCTACCCATCAGGCCGGAGCAACACTGACTACGGCCTCACACACGCCTCACTAAAGTGCAAACAGCCTTCAGGTCAGTACGGAAGATGGAATTACAGGTTCAGGCTGGCTGTGTCTCTTCGTCGAGCTGTAAACTGTTGTTAGGTAGCTGCCGGGTGTTTGCGGGTCCCTGTGCATCCCCGAGCACCAACGGCCACTGGGCTCTCACGCCGACAGCAGGCTCAGAGGAGAGTTGTCCAGGATATATTCTCCAACTCCCGCAAAGTACATCACCTGTGCGATACCGAAAAGAGGGGCGATAACCAGAGCCCGACAGCCGGCACCTTTGAGGAAAGCAGATGGTCCCTCGTTCCTCAAGATCTTGCTGTGGACACAGAAAAGGTCGTTTATTAAGTACACAGATTAAGAAAAACAAAGAACCTAACAAAGAGTGGTAGTAGCTCAGCAGCCTTACCGTATACAATCCACAGCGCCACTGTAAGACTCCTCACTGGAGCCTTTGTTTAACGACTGCAGTCTGGTCTTGACCACTGGAAAGAAGGAACAACAGTCGTAAGATAACATTCTGAAACATTTAATGTCTGCTGTTAAAGCCAGGAGGAACCAGGGCCGACACCGGTTCGCCGCAGAGACTCACCGTCACATGGATTCACAGCCACCGCAGCAGTGGATCCAGCCGCACAGCCGGAGAGGAAGGCCCAGTAGAAGGGCGCCGGCTTGTCTGGACTGGGTTTGCCGAGCCCATTCAAGTTGGCAAACAAGGGAAAGTAGACCATGGAGAAAGGAACGTCCCTGAGAGCAAACAAAACAAACTGGTTACAGACTGACCTCCGGGTATGACACATGGCAGACAGGTTGACGGCAAAGTCTCACAGTCTCACCTCATCAGTGTCGCCCCCAGGCCTTTGTAGAGCCCTGAGAGGCCCTGTGTGTGGAGGAGCTCCCTGGCTATTTGTGTCGCAGAAACAGCACGCGGTGCAGCGACTACCAGGCCGGAGTTGAAGGAGCGTTTGAGCATGGTGTTGGTGGCCGGGAGCTTTGTGGAGGACATCACGCCGGGCTTCTGTTGCTGGGCAGCTTCACACAAAACATAAGCACATATTTAACCTCAGGCATGAACGGCGGTTACACAAGGATGTCACAACTCTTGCAAAAGCACACCTACGCCTGCTGGCTCTGAAACTGGTTCTCACCTAGCCTGCCTGCGTCCTGTAGCTGGATCTTAAGCATTTCCATGGGCGTGGTGACGACCACCTGACACATGCCGGCACCACAGCCGGCCAGCATCTCTTTGAACACCGTGAGCCCCTTCCTGTTAACACAACAGAGACAGGATATAAATAACAAGACAATCAGGACGCCACGATCTCCTGAACCCGAGGTCGGGCAGGCGGCTTTGCTTACCCGTCCTTGGCAAGGTGATGTCGAAAGAAGTCATTAGCAGCCAGCTTGATGGCTTTCTCCGGTGTGACCAGTGTTAGATTCACAGCAGCGCCTGAGGAGACAGACAGCAGGAATGAGCGACGCATTCACAATCAAACGTCCATCTTTCAGTTCATGGTACTACAGAATATTCCCCACCACTATCATTGCAACATTAGCATTGAACCAATTCATTTTAAGGCTAATCTACACAAAGACAAGACATGGGCTCAACTTGGAGTGTTTTTCAGACATGATGATGGAGGGGGATTATTTCATCATACATGACATTTAACAACCAACATTTCAATAGAAATTGAGAAACAACACAAGGACAACAGAAGAATAAATGAAAATAATGAATGTTCAGAAGGAAAAGTATGAGAAAAGTCTAGAAACTAAAGAAACTCAAGATCTCAGGCCCCACGTAGGAGGGGGAAACAACTTAAACAGATAAATCTATAAGTCTAGAAACAAGTCAGTAAGTGGGTTAATGACAGGAAATGCAGAGCGCATTCATTAGTAAAGAAATGTTAAAAGGATCGACATAATCTTTGACAGTGAACCGCCCACACAGACTGAGGGTGTGTGATTACACTCTGCACGTGTTCTTAAGGTCAAAGCAGAAGCATTAACACCATCAACCAAAGGCTGAGGGAACGATCCACGGTCTAGATTTATGGGAGGGACATGGTGAATGGACAGGACAGGAGAGAGACGGCCAAGGTAGTTACAAACAAAAAGAGTCATAATACAGAACAGAGATGAGCTACAACAAATAAACTTGTTTGAATAGAACAGTGTGGTAAGAACCATTTAATGATTTGCCTCCAGCGTGGCTGCGCCTTATCGGCTAGCCTTCAAAACCCCGGGGGGACCACGTCTGTAATATGAAAAACACAGATGCATACAAACAGCATTCCTCACACAAGCAGAGGCCCAACTAAAGGCCTCGAGATTCCTATCATTAAACTGTGTCCATCAGAGTCTACCTTTTGCTCTACATACTCATTTGATTGACAAAGAAGGCGATGCATTTCCTCTGTAGCTCATAGAACTTATTTATACATTTACAGAGCAAAAACGTCGCAAAGCACATCTGAATGAGAACGGCAGCTTTGGCCACGTCTCTTCCATCAACAGTTTTGTGACTTTTGACTGATTATTATTCTTAATTCATGCACTGGGAAATAAGTGAATGAACTCTGGGTAATCTTCAGTCTGATTCATACAAAAAGCTACACCAGTGTTTGTAAATTACTCTTAGGTTGATTCACTGGCCGCCTAATCGCCTCCTAATAGTGAAATGTGGTCTTCTTACCTCTGTACATGCCAAAGTAGCCCTCTGATCGAACGGTTTTGACCAGGCAGTCCACCCTGAAGAAAGACAAAGCAACCAACATCAGTACAAACCATCAAAAGCTCACACAATACCATACATTTTTATCAAAGAAAATGGAATAATGGCTGCTGGGGCGGATCACGGATGCTCAGTGGGGCTGGAGCTGTAATTTTACACCGGCTCTCTGCATTCCAAAGGGTTTAGACCACCCATGGGAGAGGGATGAGGAAGAATAACTCATGTCATGGTCTGGTAAGTTAGGGGTTTGTACCCATTCACCGTTAGGACATACAGACAAATAGACACGCCACAGTGGGATTAACCAGAATAGCAGCGGGATACATGGAGCCGGTCTGTAGCTTCATTTGTGCTATGACAGGTGAGTTGGGTGTGAGCTTTGGCTTTGACAACAGGATGCCAGACTCACATGCTCTTGTAGACTTGTTGTCCTGGCCTCTGATTCTGTAACCTGGTCTTTGCCAAGTCAATGGGAAAGACGCAGGTAACCCCAACGATGCCAGCGATGCCGCCGTTAATGAGCTTGGCTGGAAGGCTGGAAGAGATTAGAATGAAGAGAACAAATTAATTTAATAATACCAATATGATAGATCACAACACACTTATTTTATTTAACGAGATGCAATTGATAAACACGAAAAGGTGACTAACCTGATCTGTGGCTGAGACATGATGACCTTGAAACAAGTGAAGGTAGAAGATGTGAAAGTGAGGTGATCCAAGAGTTATTCAATCAATCGGTGAATGGAGTCCTATAGGGAGAAAATGACAGGGGTTAAGCGATATTATAGCACATTACACAGAGTATTCTGGCCAGTATAAGTGTCACCGAGGCACAAAGCTTATCACACACGGGAGGGGCTTCACTTTATCTATGCGCCTGAAAGGATCATGGGAGGTGATGCAGCCGGCAGAGTTCTTGAAATGTGAGTCAAGCCGCAGCGTGCCCCAGCTTACATTCCGGTACTCCATATATGGTCACTGCAGCCATTGGTCAGCTGTAACGCTCTTACTTACTGATCCTATTGTACTCTTACTTGCGCTCCGAACTAACAGCGTCGATTGAAAACTTTGCTTATTTGTTCGCTTTCGAACTAAAGTTACCGCGAAAGGAGCAAATTTATAAAACAACTGCGCTTTAAAACATTTCAAATTCACTTGTAGGAAAAAAAAATGAATATGGAGTGTAGTCGTGCACGGAAAACATTGTAATACTACAGGAATATAAAGCCATGCATTTATTTAAAAGGAGCATATAAAAGGGAAGTAGCCACTTCGATAACGCGGTAGCCACGGCTAGATAACGGCGCCACCCATTCAACACAACACACGCTGGCAAAAAGTCTACCTGACTCGTGTTAAAAGCGTCCAGACGTTTAAATACACGTTGCGTCCTCTACAATTCCATTTTTCTTACTTGTATGTTGTCTCGAGGTTGTTTGTTGATTCTTTGTCTTTACGCGTTGTTGCGATGAGTATTCGTTGTCTGAACTAGTACCGGTATCTGGCTGCGACTCTAGTTATATGGATGGAGAAGTCAGTGGAAAATTCCATTCAAGTTCCAGTGGGGGGAGGGAAAGCGCATGCGCCGTCCGACACGGCTCGCTCTCAGCCAATCGGTGGCCAGCTGATTTGGATACTGGCACGCGATTGGATGCTGTGTGGGCCGAGCGGGGGAGGGGCGGGACTCGCTCTGCCTGTGACTGACTGTGACTCAGACTGGGACATGGCAGCCTTTGAGGGGGAAGTACAGTCATAACAGATTGTCATGTGAGGTTATAATGGTAGGAAGAAGTAGTAGCAGTATGCACACCACATTGGCTTATGTTGTGTTGTACAAAGGGACTAATCTTATGTTTGGTTTTACCACATTTATGACTCACAGATATCAGGTTCTCTTGGGAGTTTCTCCCTGTCTTCCTAGAGAGTTTAGGACTGGGTCGGGAATTTTCTTTATGTGGGCCTGTAAAGTCCCTTGTATGTGATATTGGGCTGTGGAAATAAAGTTGACTTGAAAGTTGACAAGATATAATCAGATATGATTTGGTAATAGGTAGAATATTATGTAAATGTTGTAGGTCCATGGTTTGTGTCAATGGTTTGCTAACTTAACCAGTGAAGTTACGCTATTCTATTCTATTCTATTCTATTCTATTTTATACTATGCGCCTCAGGCAGGTCTGGACAGGTTGGTGGGCTTCTTTAGTGAAAACACGCAGGTATACAGGTCAAAGTCATCTTCTCTAACGGTCTCAGGTGCTCAGCACACAAATGTCAAGACACTGTTTGTAATAGACAGCCTGCAGGGTGGGTTCCTAAGGGTTTGTGTACTGAGGCAGGGTGTTGCAGGAAAAGAGTATATGCATATTCAATCTATCTATTATCTGCAAGATTAAAAACTAATGCCTGTCTGTCTCTTATTTACATGCGTGTGCTTGTTAAATCCTACATAATTGTTTTATTTGCAGGTGCACAAACTACACATTATAAGTTACATAATATCAAAGTACAGGTTGTTTCACACAATGTATCATCTGTCAGCACTGTCCAAACAAGTTCTTCGAAGCTCATAGATATAACCCTTCGTCAAACATTCCAGGTGTCATGTCGTACAGTAAATGTCAGTGGACAAGCTCTTAAGAACAAATAAAGCGTGTCAGAACCTGTCAGGTGTCCCCCTGGCAGGTATAACTAACCTACTTAAAATTGTGCAATGTTACATCATTCTTCTAGTCTAGTCTAGTCTAGTCCAGGGAGACTTTGCAGATTCCCCACAATCTCTATCCGAACATCTAACAAGGTGCACACAGAAAACTTCATGGACCTTTAGGCCTGTGCATTTAGTCTGGAAGATATTTAAACAATCAAATATAAATCAAATTTCATGCACTGCACTTCCACAAGTCTATTTTCCCTTGTGTGTATATAATCTTGTGAAATAATACACTAATAGTCAGTAAAAGTCATGATGAATTTGAGGTGAATTTGTCACAACAACAATAACAACAACAACAACAGACCACCGAAGTGAATTCCAGCCAACCTTTATAAAACAACACATTTTTTTCTGTCTGAGTCACAACTAAACAAAAGAGGCTTGGTCCTGGAACAGTGGTCGGTATGTGTCCCACATAACTGCTTCTCTTTTAGTGCTGACAGACGCAAATTCCATTTCAACCATTGCTTTATCCATAAGGGTATTCGTGCTGTGGGCTTGGACCACACAGGGCATTTCAAACCTTTGTGCAATAACAGTCTGATTGTTTTCAAGTCTGATTAGCTGTTGCATTCTGATGTTGTTTTTGTTAAATGCAGTGTAAAGCACCATTGACCATCTTGTTATATACATGAGAAATGCACTAAAGCCAAAGCGAATCAAGGATTATTTGTACCAAGAGCATGTTTAATAAAAACCATAAGAAAGGAAGAAATACAGAAATATAATACCTAAACAACTGATATCATAAACAGTTTGCATGCATATACTGTAGATGAGTAGGTGAAAAAAACATACTCTAACACACCAAATAAAAACTGACCACAAGTTCTAGCAGGCTAGAATGTTCTGTCCACCCTGGGGAGGTTAAGCCCGGGGGTCAAGTTGTCAGGAATCTCAAGCTTTCAAACGTCATTGAAGCTGTCCATTCACATTCTATGCAAACTGCTCTGGTCTCTCTGGCTACCTGGCTTTGCTGCAACATTCATGGTTAAAATATCCTTTTATTCCTTTACTGATTTGGCTAGAGACAGGATAATTGATCTCTATGTTGTCTTCACATAACTGCTTTTATGCTTCACAATCATGGTGAATTAACTCCACAATGACAAAACAAACTATAATTTCCTCTCAACTGTGGAAGATGCTGTTACATAATCAACAATGTGAACAGGTAAAAGGGGAAACGAGAGCTAACTTGGATCGCCTTCTATTTCATTCTATTCTGGGCTGAAGAATGGGAGTTTCTGGATCAACATTCAGTATATACAGATAACACAGTCAGGGAACATGGACTGTGGTAAGGATATCAATGTTGACTGATTGATGTTTGATCGTATTTGAGGGTCAAGGGAGACTGCATGTGACCGGCGTATTTTCTCCCTTGTTACTTTGAGCTACTGAGCTATTAATAAACTCCAGCTGTCTTTGTAAACTCCTGTTGCTCATGGAAAAGTGAACTTGGGATTAACCTACAAATGACTTCATCTTTGAACAAACTTAATCAAAAGTACTGTGATCCTTCTGCACGTGTTATGCCTCATCGCCATGGTTTATCAGATGATCAGCTGGTTTATAAGAAGAGGTGTATAAACACCATGTGCCTACCAGAATGACGTGAGGGTAAATATAGCTGCATAACGTGACGTATTGTCACACTTATGTTTATTATCTAGCAAACAAACAGTTCAACACTGGATGGGATGACGCCAAGCACAGTTGAGTCAGAGCTATTTGGAGACATCATCTTTAACTAAGTTGCTGTTCCAGGGCAAGGATGAATAATGAACATAGTAAAAATAGCAAACTCATCCCTGTTGTCAGCAAAACAGACATCTTTATTCACAAGATACATTTCATCATCATGAAACAGATGAATGTTTAGAATAAAAGCACGGGACTCAGAATGGGAGCAGATAGCTTGCTTTCTCAGGGTAAGGGTAGATCCGTCTGACTGGTTTGGTGCATGTCGCTCCCTTCCTGCTGGCTCTGTGGGCGCACTCGTTGCCGTCAGTGGAGCAGGCGCTGCAGTGACAGCTGAGGGCCACAGGGTAGGTGAAAACAGGGTCGGCAACAAAGGAGCAACCAGGGAGTATGGCTGTGCGGTACTCCACTTTATCATAGGCACAACCCGTCTGGATAAGATTACGTCGCCTGTTGATGTTGATGTTCATGTTGATGTCCTGTCAACACAAGATACATGATACCTTATACTAAAAAAGTCCCAAAACACACAAACATACACAATTAGACTATTCTATTCTATTTTACAATCTGTCCAGGTGTTTAAAATATATATACTGAAGTAAGACATCTCCAAGATTATTTACCAAATGTACATCATGGAAAGTGTATTCCTATTTGATACTAAAACTTCCCCTTATCTGTTATCTTTTCTTTCTAAAGAAGATGCTTGAAGTTCTTACACAGCAAAAGACATACAGTTCATACCTTAGAGAAGCAGAATCCCATGCAAATTGTCGTGTTGATTGCGACGCAGTAGTCACACTCTGGCTTCTCCACATAAAGGGTAAAGTCAGTGGGTATACACAGGGGGGCGACCGGGCTGAACAGCAGCACAAGGAGGCCACAGGCAAACACAGAAGGATCCATGTTAGATAGTATATCAATCTGCGCCTGTGGGACCTGCACGGGAAAGAAGAGAGAATTGGAAATAAAGTGACATTTAACAAAGAGGACAACATGTCTGGTATGGCATCATCAAGTACACATTCTTTTACGTTATGTGAAGATCACTGGCTCGGAGGTGTGGGTCCCTGCAGGTCTGATGATGCTGTGAGTCTGAGCCCTGATGAAGAGTATTTATGTGGACATCATTTAATCCACGTTGATCCAAGCTGCTTCTTATCGCTTATCTATGACGAAGAAGTCATAGAAATTTGGTCCATTATGTGGATGACATGAATTAATGATTTTTCTTCACAAACAAAGGTCATGTAGTAACCATGGTAACTGATTCACTGGATTCTAACCCTGCAGTCTCTCTGTGTCCACTAGATGGCACAAAACGCCTGAAAGTTGACTTCTGCTTGAGGTTTGCTGTCATTTATATACAGAATATAACTGCAACAGGAAGTGAACTGTTACTGTTACTGAACTTATCAGACATATCAGACATTTTGATAACCTACAGGTAATCGCACTGGACTTATATATCATTCACTGATGGGAGGGGCAACAACACTAGGCCAAGCGACTTGTGCTTGGCTGAATCCAACCACCACCCTCCCTACTGCCAGGCTCTACCACCCTGAGCCACCCCACACAGGTCAACACAGACCCCAGAAACATACTATCCATGATCCATAGTAGAATACAAGTCACTATCTTGACTTGACAGTGAGGACACTTTGGCAACTTTGTGACACTTTCGCCGCCGCACTGCAGGGCCTCTTTATCTACAAGTGTGTTTAATGATTGCTTAGGACTGTCAAAGTCTCTCAGAGTCACAATGGTGAAGCACGTACCTGTTTGTTTTCAACCTCCTGCACATTTTTTTTATAGGCGCACCTGTTGTGTGTGTGGGTGCGTCATAAATCAGAACACCAGGTCAGAGAAACCTAACCATGCCATCGTTGTACTGTGCACAGAATAATATGAGTGACCAGAATATGATAACCCAGTCCAACAATATTATAGTGTAAGCACATTAAGCCGTAAAAGTACACATTCAGCAGCTCATTCATGAAGCTCTTAGTCATCTGTGCAAACATTAACATGATGACATTTTACATTAACCTTTGAGGTAGCTGCCGTAACTGATGTGCCTGAAGAGACAGAAAATGCAAGAAATGCACAAAATGATCCTTAATCATAAGCTCTCTCATATAACAGGTATTTATTCACAAAGCATCCACAGTACAAATCATAGTCCAACACACCATTATACATTCATCTTAAGTATTTTTTAGCTCCTCTTGGCGTGACTCAATCCTCTTTTATCTTTCTGCATTTAGTGGTACTGTAAGAATTATATGTCCTCATGACACCTTGTTTTTTAAGTTTGATATGTACTGTTTATTGTAAGAAAGCACGTAAAATAAAGAATTGCATCAAATAAAAACACTCAGTAACTCCCCGAAAGTAGGGACATGTCACAAACACACACACACACACACACACACACACACACACACCTTTGTTTACCTTGATGTTTTACTTGCTTTGAACCACTGAAACTTCTATTACTGCTAAGCCTTTTCTCTGAGCTCTCCCATGACAAGATAAGGGTTTCTATGTGCAATCAGAAAAGCAACAACAGGTTTAGCACTTTTACAATCACAATGAACACTGCATCTGGCATTTCTGTGTCTGTGTCCTTGGTGGATAATTAACCAAAGCGAACTAATCTTTATCTACATACACCATCAGGGTGGTAAATTGCTGGTTTAAAAAGGACTCCACTGATATCTCCACTGACAAAGCTGGAAACACATGGAACTAAAGCTGTGAAACTTTTGTGAATTTCTATTTTTTATGGAGGGTTTGAAGAGAAATATGTTTGCAGTTGACTCAGTGTCAAATTACTGACACTTGAACTACTGGCAAATTTTTTTCCACTTGATATTTGAAATGACAGTTTAGATTATGCATCTAGATTGACTTATTTCCAGCCAATTCAGAGGGAAGAGCATTAAACAGTAGCTAGATCTCATCATAGAGAGTGAAAGTCTTTGAAGTGCTTACGGTGGTTAAAAGATAAGTGTTGGTGCTCAAAGGCTCCTTCGGCTCATTTAACTATGACCCGTACAGACGGTGAGGTCCCTACTTTCTCAGTGTGGGACTATGTGGTGTTTGTTGGAACCATCTTGGGAGCTGCTGGCGTCGGCCTTTTCCAGGCCATCCGCGGTCGCAAGGAGACGAGCAGTGCCGAGTTTCTGCTCGGTGGACGGCAAATGACAGCTGTGCCAGTTGCCATGTCGCTCACTGCCAGCTTCATGTCTGGCATCACGGTCATCGGCACACCTGCTGAGTCCTACCGTTTTGGAACTGCCTTCTGGCTGTTTGGTTTCGCCTATGCCATCATGTCAACCATCACAGCTGAGCTCTTTGTCCCCCTTTTTTACCGGTTGGGTATCACCAGCGCCTACGAGGTAAGGAGACATTACACGATGATGCCTGTGAGGTTGTGTTGATTCAGAATACATCATTTCAGTGGTGCTCAAGCCATTTGTGTCATGTCTTCAATAAACTTTGTGTTTTGTCAGCTTTTCTTTCAATCATTTCTGTTGTACAAGTAAAAATGCAAGTTTAGCTTTGTACAGTCCAACCTTATCAAAGCACATTGGTCACTCTATAGATTTTAAAGGTGAATTGCAATCACTTTGCTGGAAAATTTACAATTAAGTGAAATCAAATAAAGAAAGAACTATGTGTGTTTACTTGTGATAGCTGGTAATGTTGTCAACCAAGGCTGCTTGGCTCCTGTGTCCTGTCTGGGCTGGATTTACTATGTGCAACAGGAGGAGACTCTTTATTAGACTGTTTGTACTTTAGAAATCACTGACAAAAATCTCAACTAGCTTACTGGTGTGTCACATGAGAACCGCTGGTGTAAACGTTTTCTAACCGTCTCGCTTTCTGTCTCATTCCCAGTACTTGGAGATGCGCTTCAACAGGGTCACCCGGTTAACTGGGACATCAATATACATTGTACAGACGGTAACTGAAATGTCATTTCATGAAATGAGAACACTCATACAATAACAATATTATGTTTCTTCCCATCTAATTAAAAGCTAAAACATGAAATGAAGAAGGCCAGGACTAAAAGGCTTATTATGAAACATGTTCCATATTAAAGAGCACCTGTATTTTTTTCTTGTTGACTTTATGCAAATTTGGGTCTGGATAGTTTTTCCTACAAAGCATTAATATGAATCACATCCATGTTTCACTCTAATCAGCTAATAGTGCTGTCCTCCTCAGGCTCTGTACACTGGTATGGTCATTTATGCTCCGGCTCTTGCGCTGAATCAAGGTGAGTCCTGATGATGAGGATTGACATCAAGTCAAATATTAAAAAGCTCAGCCGAAGTAGAAATAAGTACAGTACAATTTTAAGTGGCCATAGAGTGTAATGTGCTTTATGTCTGTATAGTGTTGTATTTTTCCCCCCTGATATTATCAAACATGCTATTGTTTCTCTTTCACTCTTGTTGTTCTCAAACCTACAAAAGAAGGGCCAAAATGTGTTCTTGTTATACTACAAATAATAAATGGATGAAAGACACAAACCAAGCTGCAAAATCTGGATACACACACAAATATTTCTCTGCTGTATCAACACAAATGATAGAAATATTGACTTTAAATTAGTCTTAATATGAAAGAAAGGCTCAATTGTCCCATTTCGATTCTTCATATGAATGATAATGTGTTTTTCTCATTATTCAGTCACTGGGCTTGATCTGTGGGGAGTGCTGGTAGCGACTGGAGCAGTGTGCATCATCTACTGCACATTGGTTGGTAATACGCTGCTGAAAACAAAGCAAATAAACTCAAATAAGTCCCATCGCTGACATTTTGCTAACATCCAACTACATTTGATCATCCGTGATTATTATGTACGAAAATCATTTCCATGGATAATTAGACAAACTATACAATTTGTATAATTCTCATCTAGCATTCAAATGTAGTAAAACGGCAGCCAGATGTTGCCATACTGAGTGTTTCCCATACTTTGTTTCAGGGTGGCCTGAAAGCAGTGATCTGGACAGACGTGATACAGATGGTGATCATGTTGGCAGGTTTTGTGGCTGTTATTGCTGAGGGAGCTGTGCTGCAGGGAGGCCTGACCAAAATCTGGGAAGATGCTGCCCAAGGAGGCAGACTAGATGCATTTCAGTAAGAACATAACAGTATCTGGTTGGCCTTGTTTCAAAATGTTTCCTCCTCAGATCAGTTTTGACTGATGTGTGTCACACGAAAGATAACAGATAACAAATGCTTACAAAATGAACAAATGAGAACAACATCTGCCTTCACTAGCATGTACTGTAAATGTGAACACACATTACCTTCACTTTGTTTCATAGATTTGAGGCAGATCCTCTAAAGCGTCACACGTTTTGGAGTATTTTGATCGGCGGCAGCGTAATGTGGTTGTCCATCTACTCAATCAACCAGTCCCAGGTTCAGCGTTACATCTCCTGCAAAACCTTAGGACACGCCAAAATGTGAGTGGTAGTGCCTGCAAATAAATGCAATGACTAAAAGGAAATAATGAGCAAGGAACATGCATTGATTTACAACATTGTCACTGTCATCTGTCAGGTCTTTGTATGTGAACATGATTGGCTTGTGGGTAACCGTGAGTCTGGCCGTTTTTACTGGCCTGGTCATGTACTCCATTTACAAGGACTGTGACCCACTCACTAATAAGGATATAAAGACACCGGACCAGGTAACTGATACAGCAGTTCACTTCACTTAACTATTCTATATATTCTTAATAACTATCATCACCTTGACAATCACTCAATTTGTATTGTAACCAAGCATCATTAGTTACAGTAAAAATCCATTTGTACTCCAAACCAGCTTCTTCCCTACCTTGTTATGGATATTCTGTCTGCTTACCCTGGAGTCCCTGGTTTGTTTGTGGCTGCTGCATACAGTGGGACCCTTAGGTAAGCCCTGGAAAAATATGAGGAAAATATTGTCTTTCATTTCGGTGTATTGATTGCTATACTGATAGGGGAAGTGCTATAGCCGTGTTACATGATATAAGGGGCAATGGGAAGGATACAAACAGCCTGCACCCCCTCTGGCCTGAGATTGTGGCAATTTGTCCATGAATACAAAACATTTCCTAATTACAATTTCAAGTGCGTTTGGTCTGTTAATGTTAATATTTTTACAACTACATTCTGGATGCTACCTGAAACTAATCATTACTACAATCTACTCTAATTTGTCTTATTGTCCTTCTGCTCAGTGGCTTAATATTAACTATTAAATATTTTACAGCACCGTGTCTTCCAGCATCAATGCCTTGGTTGCTGTCACAATGGAAGACTATATTCTTCCTATATGGAAAACCCCCACAAACAAGCAGGTGTCCTGGATGAATATGGGCCTGAGTAAGTTGTGGAAAAATACTTTCCCACTGGCAGATAATGGCCATGTATAATGAAACTACTTTACTTGTTTAATTGCTGCCAATACAGATACATTATATTATGCAACGTCAAAGTTACGATAGTGTCAAAAACATTATACACTTACACACAAATGTAATGCAACCCTGTTGTGTTTGAGACTGCATTAGAATGTACAGCGGGGACAAAAACTCTTTGAACTGTACATGACATCGCTATTATCGTATTATGTTGTTCTTAGCAGACAGTACAGACACCAGTTTATTGTGACATGACAGATAAAGCGTTTTCAGTCTGACAGCTAATAAAAAAAAACAACACTTAGAAGTCTATTCAGAGTTAATTTCATGTAGATTTGTGCAGGACGTGGATGTGGACTTATTCCTCGCCTCATTCAGATAAAGTGAACACACACATGCCCACTTAGTAAGTTGTGTATTTGTCTTAACTCTTTGTCTCTCAGATATCGACAAATTATATTTTTTCCAAATCCCAGGTGTGCTCTTTGGTGCCGTGTGTATTGGAATGGCTGGAGTTGCTTCTACCATGGGAGATATTCTGCAGGCAAGTGTCTACAGCACCTACACTGCTGAAACACTTACTTACTCTACAGCACTACCTATTGCTCAATATAGAGAATCACAGTGGCTTCTAACTTCTCTGTTTTAGGCAGCTCTCACTGTATTTGGCATGATCAGTGGGCCTCTTCTGGGGCTCTACCTATTAGGCATGTTTTTCCGCACACCAAACTCCATAGTGAGTATGGATTCTCATTGTATTATTATACATTCAGAGTGATGTGATGAAAAATAATCCTGGAGTTATTTAAATGCACTTGTGTTTATCTTTCAGGGAGGACTGATGGGACTTGCCACGGGTCTTGTGATGACTCTGTGGGTTGGAATTGGATCCCAGATTTACCCAGCCACAGCGGACAAGACAAATCCTCTTCCACTCAGCATTGCAGGTTGCAACAACACAATCGATCAAAACTATACAACAGCGCTTCCCTTGACCAGTGCAGAGCCATTGACCCCTGAGTATGTACTTCAAACAGATGCACACAGAATTTCTAAGAATATGTATTTCTAGGTGATATTTGATCCATGGTCATGTGTCAATTACTGTTATTTAGTAACCAATGCGGAACTTGGGTTTGTAGGATGCTAACTGAAATGATTTGGTTTGTGTGTCAGCGTCAGGCCGCCCCTGGCAGACTCCTGGTATTCTCTGTCCTACCTCTACATCTCTGTCTTGGGCACACTGACCACAATGATTAGCGGCATGATTATAAGCATGATCACAGGTGAGACGTCTTCTAGCTTCGCTTCCAGAGACACACATCAAAGCTGGTTTCACCTACTATCTAACAAGAAATAACAGCCATGGGGATGTTTCTATTTAGGTGGATGCAAACAGAAGAAGAGCTCTAATGTGTTTGTGGGGAAGAGAGACCTGTTCTGCTACAGCTTCTTCAGTGACTCAGAGGTAGAGATGAGAAAACAATTAAATTATACATTACTTATTAAGCTATCAAATATTCTTCCTTGCAATTATTAATAACACGTTGCTTAATGCTCCGCAGCCACAACAGGTGCCGGACTTCACAGAAAAGGCCACCGATTTCCACGTGAAAGCTGACAACACAAAATTACACCTTGAAGTAACGCGTGAAGATGTTGTTAAAGTCACAAAGTTGTAATGCTGTTCTGTAAATAGTCTGACAGGCATTATCACGTGACATGTAGCCTTTCTAAAGCACTAACTCTGATATGTACCTATATGTTGATATACTGTATATTTTGGTGTTTTTTCACTATGTTGCAAAAACACAAACTTGTATATGACTTAAATGATATTTGGTTTATTAAATGTCAGATGACAACACAATCAATTACTTAATTCTTCAACCGAGGAAGAGTTTTACAACCAACAGTGACAACAAATAGTCTTGCTGAAACATTTTTATTTTCATATAAAATTATGTAAAATAACGTTCCACAACACTTAGACAATAGAATATGTTCCTTTAATTACATTTTTGTGAAATGTAGCAGCCTTCACCTGAGTTAAAGAACAACCAACCAAAGAGCAATGAGGCTCCTTCCTTCCTTTCTTCTCCCTGATGGCTGCTGTAGTTATATTTATTCCAATTAAGAGCTCTATATTCTACCTCCAATGTTAAATACTCTGTGTCCATTCATCCTGAAAGCAAACTGACCCAATCATGTTATTTTTCAAAATGAACATGACACCGTTTTCTGCTAAGTGTTAATAAATCTTTTGCAAAATGTTAAAGAGTATTGATTGAAAACAAACACACACAAATTATACCAATGAGAGTGAGAGAGTGAGCTTTGCTCCAAGTGATATAACCTTGTACCTTGTCTCCTTGGCAAAATGCTATTGAGGAAGTTTACAAAGCCCTAACCTGCCGACTTGTACTGTGTGTGTCATTACTGGAACATTGTGTGTTGAACTGTCACGTGCACAGGGAGTGGAGGATCATATTAAATGAAGACTGACTCATAAAGAAAACAAACAACATGAAAGAATTTGTGTTTTCGCTCATAGACAATAAGGTGAGCTGCATTTTTGTTGTGTCAACAGCAATGAGCAAGAATTAGAGCTTGTATTTTTATTGAACATTCTAATAAGTAGACAAGCTTTCAAACATGAGAAAAAAAAGAAAATAATTTAAACACAAACTCTAGTTCTCAGGTAACGTTTACTAGGTGTTCTTTTACTCAAGTGCTCCTCCATGCTCATGTTTTGCTTTGAATAACAGAGCTTAATACCCATGGAAACGGTCTGTGTGTGTGGCTTGTGGCTTTCTAGAAATTTCTGTTGCTACAACACCAACAGCTATGGGGAATTTGGAGTTCAGTTGTTAGGTTAAACCCAGGGATTGTTATTGTAGGTCTGTTGGTCAAACTGACACACACACACCGCTATGCTGGCTCCAACTAACTCCTCGGTGGCAGCATCTACAAGTGTCTTAAACTTAAACAAACTCCACAACGCTCACCAAGAATACAGCAGCGACTCCTGGAGCACCACTCGGCCCCAGACGTCTCTATCTGGACCTCGGTAACAAATAATGTCTCAATTCATTAAGGAAGGAGAATTCCTACAAGATGTTCTGATACTTGATGAGAATTTAATTGAACCGAATCAATTCTAATTGAAACTACAACCAGAGTTGTTTCAGGAAGTTTCTGCTGAAATTTCACATTTGTGAACTTTAAAACCTAAATGAGCAATTGATGGCAGCAAGAGGTAGCGAAATAATGAAACTGCATAAAAACTGAGGATTTGAATACTGCTTCAACTTGTAGTAATAGTTATAACTGTTACATACATACACTGAACAGATGAATGTACTAATATTTATCTAAACACACTTCTCCCCATGCCAACACTTAAAATAACAAGCGAGTGAAAAGCTTTCAGGAGACGCCAGCACAGTGTTTCAGTTCCAACATTAAACCTTATGTGCATTGGTGATACATGTAACTTCTCAACACCATATTAATTTTAGTCTACTGTTTAAGCAAAGACCTTCTCGTTTGTTTTCTTCTTCTTTTTGAAGGAGCCAGTAACAGCAGTCCAACCAGCATCTCTCATCCTTTTCATTGCAGCCAGCTTCAGTGCATTGCCTGGTGATTTGCAGTGAATAAGGGGGCTCTGGCTCTGGAGAAGAGTTGACAGAAGGTTTCAGAAAAGGGACCAAGGATTCAACTGACTTTTGACCGCCTCGATTAACATTACATCAAAACACATCAATATGTTACCTTTTTGAAGAAACGTGGAGCAGAAACACTAGGTTCAGGAGTGTTTGCAAAGGTCTAACATGAAGAGAAACAAACAAAGAAGACAACATAAGTTTTTCTGGCAATATTATATAAATGATTAGCTCACAGATTAACTGACTTGATAATCCAAACTGCCAGCCACACAAAATGCTATTTACCAAAAAAGCCGTTTGATCAGAGCTGTCAGATTTGGGGTCAAGGTTTATAACGCCCTTCCTCGAGGGTGAGGAAGGTGGTGTTCTTATTCTATAGGACTGTAAGGGAATGAAAGGGGTCGATACCCGCAAAAGACATTGTTGAGTTGAATCATTTTGGAAAACTTTAGTATGATGAGTATGATTTATTACCTTGATCTTTGTTGTTGTTCCAAACTTATTTGTACCTTTAGGGCTTTTCAGGTCTTCTTTGTAAGTTTTCTTGAAGACAAAGGTCATACAAGGTCATTTTGAGGAATCATGCACCAATAATTCAGAATCATCGGACTCTAAATCCTATAATATAGTTATAATTGTCTGCCATAAACATTTAACAAAGTAGAAATCCCTTTCCAACCTTTGACTTTGGTGTTGTTCTAGATGGAGTTTTGATGAATTGGTTGATAGTTTCCTGGATATAAAAGACATTTTATGTTTTTATGGAATACATCAAATGCCTTTTACATTAACCTGAACTTGAGGCACTGTTATTCGTCTCCAGGAAACTGAATGTCATGCAAACCTCATTCAGAAATTGGTAACAGTGATATAAAGTAGTTGCACTGGCATGACAAAATACTTTGCCACACCCATGAAACACACGTGCACAACGACAACAACAGTGGTTTTCTCCATAGACGGTTCAGATCAGTGATCCATATTTGAATCAAGGAGCTAATGACGCTCACTGGCATCCCTGAGATTCTGAAGGAGGGTCCTTAGAAACATCGGTTTGAACGTGGATAACTGCTGAGAAAATACTGAACATTTGATTTAACATGAATATTCTTTCAACATGAAAAATATAATGCCAGTAAATATGTATTGCTAAAATGAAAGGAATAACTCACAGTGTTCTTTGTGGCTGCAGTTCTCCCTTCCCCTCTGCTGTAAGACGGAGTTCTGCTGCTCATGATGGAGTCAAACACATTTGTCTTTTCCTTTGGAGTCTTTGAATATATCGATTGTTTGTAGCTAAATGCTGGTGACTAAACGTTTTGAAATGAATTAGTCAGGTACAACTCTTTTTCACAGCAAACGTCTTACTTTCTGGTATTTACATGTTTTGCACCTGCTGGTTCTTTGCTTTTGACAGTTGAGTGTTTTTCATATGTGAAAATTCTTTCTTTACGTCATTGAGCTCTTTCTGTAGATTTTCCTAACAGCAATGACAAAACATACAGTAAAACTTAGAAATATAGGAAGTACAGATGGTTTTAGATAAGAAGCCAAAGGAACAAACATTGCCACCAGAGGAAGTAGACTCAGTACCTTTTGTGTCATTTCTATCTGCAGCTGTTGCTTCAGGGTTCCAGTTTGTGTCTTGTGCTTTGAGAGCTCAACTTCCTGGTTTTAATGATTCAGTTTTAGGAGAGTTTGGATAACGTATAAGTCATTAAATTGAACTGTTAACAGTCTATTTTTCTTGTAACATACCAGTGATTTCCTGCTGGCAACAGCTTCCGTCTCCTTCCTCTTGTTCTCCTTGAGCTCTGCATCCTTCTCCTGAACGATCCGGTCGTATTGGCTCTGTTCACGACACAATAAAGTTCCTTCTGATATGCTGGGTGTTTTGATTGACAGCCTTGCTTTTTCAATGAACAAACATTATAGTTCAAGATGACCTTACCTTGTGTTTTTCCATTAGTGCAACCATATCGGCTATCTTCTGCTGACATTTACCCACTGTGTCGTCCTTATTCTTTCGGGCATCGTCTGCTGAACATTTGAGCTTTTGTACCTATGAGAAAACTTTCAATAATAGAATGTTCGACCAATCAAAATGCGGCAAATGATATTTAAGTGCACCAGTAACCTCATTCTCAAGCTCAGTCACTATGGCTGATTTTGCCTCCAGATCTTTCAGTAACTTGTGCTGTTCTTCCTCAGTCTGTTTTTTCGAGGTGTGGGCATTGTCAATCTAAAACAAGAGGCACATGCATTGTATGGGAATGCATCATAGTTAAGAAGTTAATATTGTTGTTAAAATGAGGAAAGAGGAAAAAAAATAATCATACCAGATTTTCAAGTTGACTGGATTTCCTCTCCTCCTTTGCCAATTGTTTCTTTAGCATTTTATTCTGAAAACATAAAGACCGTTGGCTTAAAAACAACAAAAATTCCATATAATGTCTATGTTCCGTTTCAAAGTGAGTACAAACCTCTTTCTGACATTCCTCCTTGGCTATAACTTTAGCTTCATACTTTGCCCTGAGATTGCACAGCTAAAACAAACACACAATTGCTAGTTACTTCTGGAAAACAACTAAAACAATATTGTAATAGCAACTTATTTTTGAATCACCTTTACTTTCACGCCTCTGACCTGCTTTTCTGTTACTGAATTTATATTCTGCAAAGTCTCTATTTCCCGATTTTCCTCATGGGTTTTGTTTTCAAGGGAGTTCAAATCCTCTCTATTTAATGAAAATATGACACATTTACTGTAAATCTCAGACATTATAAAGCATCTCAGATCTTTACATCTGTGAATGTAAAATGACCGTAAACACTGGTTTTCCTCTTCCAGTCTTTGGATTTCTCTTGTGAGCTTCATCCCACTCTCCTCACTCATCTGATCAGCCAATACACAATACACAAAATTAAACAATGAGCCCTAAATAACAATAATGGCCAACGTATTCTTCAAAATACTGTATCAAACTTTTTATTCAAACCTTCAGGTCAGCCTTTATGTCCTTTACTCTAGAGGAGCTTTCACTACACTGCTCTTGTATGGCCTTCTTTTCAGACAGCAACTCCTTGAAGTTGGACAACAGCTCTTCATAGTGTACTCTTCAAAATAAAAACAAATTCAACCAGACAATATTAAAACCTCCCAATACATTTAATTCTTCTGTATATGCACATTGTCCACCTGGAACCTACTTGTGCTGCAAGGATTCTTCCCTCAGTCGCTCAATCTGATAAGTGTATTCTCCATTTGTCTTCATTTCCTTTGACAATTGCACATCCAAATCCTGCACTTTGATCTGATATAAAAAAACACAACAAAATCCTTGTAACAACTCCCAGTGTGTCGGCCATTATGAGCACAACAGAGAAAATGTAAATTGTGTTAAAACCTCAGTTATATTGAACTTCTCTTTCAGATCTTTAAGTGCATTTTCCACTTCCACACAGGTTTTCTTAAGTAGATTCTTTTCAGCAAATGACTTTTCTGCTTCATTCTACACGAACAAAACAAATAGTCAGAGGCAGTTTTCTCCTGTCTTTGTGAGATGGAGTGTGCATGCTTGTTACCTTAAAGTGCTGGACTTCCTCAGTTTTCCCTGAAAGCTCAGCTGTGAGCTCTTCCAATCTGATCTCAAAGAAATCAATCTTACCAAGCAGGGATTCAGTGGATTTTGATTTTATGTCCTACAAGCACAAACCACATATGAGCCAATAACTGTTGCTGGAAAATGGTTGAATATTAGAATTAGTACACATTACCAGTTCCTCTTGAAGGATTCCAATCTGCCCATCTTTCCTTGCACTTTGCTCCATGAGTTCACCTGTTGAGTGAAACAATTCTTTTAAATTTGATAACAAAAGATCGGAATGAAATCCAAATATATCACTGTGTCATTCTTACCCAGAATGTTGCATTTCTTCTCAAGCTCATTGTTCTTAGCCATCAGTTTGTCCTCCAGATCCTTGCACCTTCAATAAACAAATAAACAGTAAAGACAAATGTATGCTGTCGGTAAAATACTGCAGATTTTCAGGACTCAAACATACGTCTGTGTCTCAAAGGTCAATGAACTTTGCAACTCCTGGACGGTTTTCTGAATTTTCTCCAGGTCGTCCGCTTGTTGATTTTTAATGTTGTCCATCTCCTGCAAACTCGCTTCTTTCTGAAGGATGATCTGAGAGTATTCCTCTTTAGTTTGCTCCAGTGCTGTGGCAGTCGCCTCCCTGTGCGTCTTGAAGGGAAATGCCACATTTTGATCAATGCATCGACTGCACAACACAACCCCATGTAAAGGAACACGACAACAAACCAGGCACTCACTTCGGCCTCTTTACAGTGCTGCTCTGCAGTGTGGAGTTTTTCAAGAAGGGATTTCTGTTCATTTCTTGAGTTTTTAAGAAGCTCATTTTGTTGATCTGCAAGGCATTTAAATATATTTGATAAGGTTAACCCCTCGTATTATCTTCCAAATCCCTCACTGCAATGATATCAAGGTCTTTCATTTATATAAGTCTGTTGGCGTCAACTTCACTCTGCGTTAATCTTACTTGTTGTCTCTTCAAGTTGTTTGCAATTCTTCTGGGTTTCATGGAGGTCAGGCAGAAGTTCCAGCATTTCCTTCTCCTTATTGTTCAATTTTCTTTGAAGCACTTCTACCTGTGGATGCATCTCTGTCCTTTAATGGGTCGTCACAAAATTCAGCTGCCTGACTAAATATGTCTGACTTTATTCACTAACCTCTTCCTCTTTCCTCTTATTTTCATCCTGGTATTTCTCATCAAGGTCTTCAAATTGCAGTAAAGCATCTTTGACTTTAAAAAACAGACATTTAATACTGTTGTTGGTGCACAATTGACCCAAAGTCGTTTAAAAACAAGGAAGGATTTGTAGTTTCTGATTGTTACATAGATCATACGTTTCTGCCTTTCGTGTCGATCAGCTTCAGCTTGAGTGTGAAGACTTTCAAATGCTGCAATCATTTTCTAGAAAACAAAATATATATAAATCCCAGAACTTTGTCTTTGAATCTCAGAACTGAATACTTGTGCTTAATAGTGTCTACCAAATTAGAATACTTTACTCATCATATTCACCTGAATATTCTCACTGTTTTCCATAAAGAGGTGATGTGTTTCCTCTCTTTCTGACACAACTACAACACAGTCATGACAAAAATCATGCAAAAATGCACATTCTCTAACTCTGAATAAGGATATGTCACATGTACGGGTTGCAAACATGTAATCACATTTTACTTACATATTTCCATTTTTGCAGCTGACTGCTGGTGAATTTCTTTCAGTATGTTACACAAGTTCCGAGTTGCATTGTTTCTGTTGTTAAAAGTCGCTTAAATTAAAAAACAACAACACACCAGCGTCTGATAAAACTACACAAATCCGATATAAAAACCCATACTTGATCCTCAAATCCTCATTTTCTTCGATCTCTTTCTCCAGCTTGATGCTGAGACTTTCAATTCCAAACTGTGAAGAAAGAGATGCACCATAACACAAACAACACCATGCAGAGTAAGAGTTAGTGTGGTTTATCTGTAATACCTCCACTCAAAAGATAGATACCATACATAGACACAGATGAACATCCAGGCAGGCAGGCAGGCAGGCAGGCAGGCAGGCAGGCAGGCAGGCAGGCAGACAGACAGACAGACAGACAGACCCACAGCAGCTGATGTACAAACCTGCAGCTCCTGAATGGCTTTCCGCTGAGTTTCAATTGTTCTTTTATTTTCTTGTAGTTTCCTTTCCCTTTGTGCATTATCAGTTTCTGCCTTGATTTTCCAACACCTTATCTTCTCAATTTCTTCGTACAACTTGAAAAATGTCTCCCCAGGTCTCCAGCTATTCTGCAGTATTCACATGAGTAAGAAATAAATGGACAAAAAGTAGAATTAAGTTATTGGAAAAGTTGTTGAGTCCCTGCTCGTTTATGTATTTAACAACATAATAACAATAATAAAAAAGGCTTACCTCTCTTCCTCCCTCTTTTTCCATTGGTGGCACTACTTTCATCTTTGGAAGATCTTGGATAAAGAATAACACAGTGTGCGTTAAGTATTCGATCACGGTTGCCAACTTCTGTAAAAAAAAAGTTGTCAAAAACGACAGCTTAATTTTGCTCACTGTGAAGATCAAATACCTTGGCTGAGTGGTGAAGATGTCACAGCCAGGTTGGTTTTAGTGAAAGGCTTACATGGCTCTTTGTCAAAGTATTTACTGTTGTCCTATTGGGAAAACAGGTGTTATTGTTACCTGAGTCATTGATTTGAAGATGACAACAATAATAACAATTTCCTAAGACTTTCTTTCTGTAAAGACAGGAAACAAATCGCTAGTCTACCTGCTGCACGGCGGGTTTGAGTCCACTGCAATCACCAACATTCTCCTGAGATCGAATTGCAGACACCTGTCCGCCATTGATCCTGGGTGGCACCAACAGCTTGAAGTTGAACCCGCGACCTCTGTCCATGCTGCCCGTGAGCACTAAAGTAGTTAGCTGCAACTACAGCTGAAGTTAGCTCCAATATAACAGAGATATCAAACAACTTCGCAAGCCCACAGAGCGCTAAATGCTTACTTTATTGTTACCTACCTTTGTTTTTCGTAAATTACTGCAGCGAATAACTGACTATCGTACCAGCACATGACGCTGGCGCAACATATTCATACCACATATATCAAGTGTAAGGAATGGGCGAGGTTATATCAGCCAAACTAAACCAATAAAGAGTTTAATCCTGCGGACACAAAATGGTGGCAACGGACATTGACATTATCCGCACGAGCGTGATTTTGTGCGCGGTGTTCACGTTACGTTAGTGTCGCAGTGAGAATTTGCGGTCTACTGCTTCCATCACAGTACAGCCAACATGCTTACTACTTGTTGGCAGGCGCAGTTTAACGCGCAGTTTTTATATCCACGTCCGAAACTCAAACTATCGCTTTGCTTTACGGAAACGCGAATCAGACCGGAAATAAAGCATCCAAAATACAACATTTTAAAGGGAACAGACAATTACTTACTTCTTACTGTATTCATTTTAGCACTATTAATTGTTTTTAGTTTGAATTTCAAAACTATTTACCAATAAAATTACATTTACCTGTATGAACGGGGAAAATCATGATGGAAACAACATATACTTACCAATGCCATGCATTGGTAAGTATAACTGAATCAGATCGTTCAGAGTATTTAGCTAAACTTTTTAAATGACCCCTTTGATTGCTGGCTTAAAATGCTGATTAACACACGATGTAGAAGGCACTTCTTGTCCAAATGTATAAGTAAAAAAAAATGGCTGATACAAGTGCATATATAGACCATATCATAGAAAATAGTATTAAAATAGTAATTTTGATTTGAATGAAAAAACATAGTATAGCCATGTATTTGTCAAATGGCAGTTTATTTGAAATACAGGTGTGTGTTCCGTATAACGTGCAGTCAGCGGCGTATTGTTCTATCATGTGAATGCAAAAAGCCATAAATAAGCTTTGACATCTTCACAATCATTGATTATGAGCCTTCTCTAGCATCAAAAATAGACCAGCAAAATAATATGTTCTGAACTTGGAGGAATCAAAAATAAGTTTATATTTAGTGATATATTTATGGGATATAAAAAGTGAAAGAGGCACGGAGGAGTTTTTTCACAAATGTGATTGAAAGATAGTGTCGCAAACAAAGCGAGGTTATGCTGTGTGTAGTACTTTGTTGTTACTAAGTATGAAAATGATTGTAGTCCCTCTC
The DNA here is from genome assembly GCF_046128005.1 of Genypterus blacodes. Lineage (NCBI taxonomy): Eukaryota > Metazoa > Chordata > Actinopteri > Ophidiiformes > Ophidiidae > Genypterus > Genypterus blacodes. The sequence goes on from NW_027466831.1 coordinate 441,100, forward strand.
AAAAATAAAGCCTGCCACATTCCTTTACATTACAACATAACTACTATCTGATAGTACATTTTACAAGGTTGTCAAAAAACCTATACCTCATGTGCTGTAGCAAAGTTCTAATAATACAATGCAAGGATATGTATATAATGAGCCTATAAGTGCATTTTGTTGTAGTGTTAAAGAAACAATACATCATGAAACAACAGAGCGTGTAAATGTGACAGTTGAATGTCTTTCTTCTTCAGTGTTTGAGACAAGCGCCTCTGTTGGTCATCAATATTCATCTCAGAATTACAACAGAATTACATTTAAAACCAAAATGTATCTTATCAGGTATGAAGACAGTTAAACAGTGTCTTCTGTGTTCTTGGCCTCAACCTTGTGCTTGGGTTTCTGTTCTCTTCCTCCCACCCTGGCCATCCTCTCCTCCTCTTTTCTCTCTTTGTCCAGTAGGCGGTAATTGAGTCCCATTCCGAAAAATAGGAACACGCTGGAAACGATGAGGAGGATTCCACAGCCCTGATATGTGTACTTATAATCATGGTAGATGTCTTTGAACCTGCCTGTGAAGATCAATAGAGTTGCATTTAGTCATTACCATCACCTTCAACTTTAATGACTGGTATTACTCAAACATATAACCATGCAGTTACATTACAAAAGTAATTGTTGGCAATATACTCACCAAGCAAAGGGGGTCCTAATAACACAGGACCACACTCCACAATGGTGACCAGTCCAACAGCACTGGAGAAGCGCTGGGCTCCCACCAGGTCCATCAAGGTCTCAAACAGCACTGAGCTCAGCCAACCAAAAGCAAAGCCGAAGAACATGGCATAAATCACAAAACCAGTATAGGTTACTGACATCGGGGCGAAAACGTGGCACACGCCATTGTATAACACAGAGGCAGCAAAGAAGTATTGAATTCTGGGTCGGACCCACTTGGTGTTGGCCACAATGCCCATAGAGGGCCGGGCAACCATGTCAACAAAAGCCAGCACGGAGAGCAAGAAAGCTGCCTTCTCTTTAGGAATGTCTTTACTCTTTGCAAAGTTACTGAGGAACACCAGTGGTGCAAAGAGGCCAAAAAACATGATAATATTGCCCATAATGTAGAGCGCAAAGCCACGGTGCTTGAACAAAGAGAGGTCAAGGAAGCTGTTCACGACCTGCATGCAAGTCCTTCGCTCTGTCGTTTTCTCCACAGGTTTTGGTTTTGGTCCTATAGGCCGCATGAGAGATCCAGCAACGCAACAGTTAAACAGCAGCCCCCCCAGGATCAGGAAACTGCCTCTCCAGCCAAACTTCTCAAAAAGCCAGGTGTTTATAGGAGCCATGGTAGAAAGAAAGACTGGGCTACCAGCCATGGCAACTCCATTGGCAATAGGCCTCTTCTTGAAGAAGTATTTACCAATCATGGTGAGGGCTGGGTTGAGATTAAAGGCCAATCCCAAACCTAGGAAAATAATCCATAAATATAGCATTAGTAGTTGTAAATGATGGGTTTGACATTGTGACATGACATGCAGTTTGGAGGTTTTACACTAGATGGCAACAGTACTTAAATGATGATTCATGTCAACAAACAAAATTATGGAAATTAAATAAACAAATAATAAAAGAAATTTAAAAAAGTGTTACCTCCCACCACACCAATACAAAAGTACAGTGCTTGAACAGAATTGCAGAAGGAGGCAGCAATGAGGCCTAATCCAGATAAGCATCCTCCCGCCATCATAACAGGACGACTCCCATATTTATTAACCAGGATGCTGCTGATAGGACCTAGAGAATTAATCACATACACACACACACACACATGTATGTTCACACACATGTACATACACGAGAATGGAAGAGAGAGCATGAGAGAGTTGTACAGTACATCCAATTACTAGTGCTCAGTTCTACGTTTGACCACCAGAGAGCCCCAACATCACAGCTGTGGTACAGTGACTACACACAACTTCTCCAATCATTTTTGTGCTGCACTGCAGTAGATGTATTCCCGTGGCATTAATAATGGGATTAGTCGTAAAAAGCATGAAAATTAAATGGACTCTAAGGTCATTTGAAAAGATTATTGGTCGTACCTCAGTTCAGATAAGTTGGGATGTGTGTATTTCTTTAAAGGTTGTGGGTTCAAGTGTGTGTATGGAGTCAGAATAGCAACATATGATTTTTCCCTTCTAGTATGTCAGTGTTTCTGCCCCTACAGTGAGAATATACAAATGTACCAACAGTAAATCAGTTTTTAATATGCATGTAACCTGGATTCAACATCAATTCAACAAAACCTCTATGATTTGTAAACAAATGACTAAAACACACGGAGGCTTTGCATCACAAAACAGCATCTTGGCACCATCTACGGCTTATAACAACAAGCCAAATGAGTATGAGGGTCCACATGGAAGACACTTCTGCCTCCCTGCCAAATCCCAGCACTACCCAATGAACCTAAATGGAAACTGACAGTTTTTGTTTAGAGGTTGTCCAGACTCATTTGCCAGCACAGAATAAGACAAAGGATTTTTAAATTGTAATGCAGGCAGTCTCAACACTAACAATGAGTTGTTTCCTCCTGCCACGCACAGACAGTTGCTTAGGATAAAAGGTTGGAGACAAACCAATGTAGAATATTATGAATGTAATGAATTGAAAATTGCAGGAGTACAGACGTGTGGGTGGGTGGTTAATTAACTTTTCTTGTTGGTGTGCTTAGAATCTTTGTTGTACAGATTCAATATTTGAATCTGTTGTTATTTACTCACATCAGACAAACATTCCCTCAGCTTTTTCTTCAAATTGTCATATATGCCAGATGTGTCTTGGCATGTGACAGTCTTGAAAAAGCTCAAAGGTAAACATATGCAAATTTAGGGCTACATGCACGTATCACTTTGTCCAAAAGTAAATTATCACATATTACACTATAAAACCAAAAACAATTTCAAATCAGAGATCACTACAGTGTAATCCTCTACTGGCTGCTTTTTAGGAATATGTTGGTAAATAAGAAGCATCAGTTCCTTGATGTGAACAAAGTGCTTTAACTGAAGGATAAAGACTAAAGATGTTTACTGGAAGTGAAGCTTTGCTTGACTTAAACATGAAATATTACCATATTTCTATAAAGTAAGCTAAAATTGTACATACATTCCCACTGTCATAAAACTATCTGGAGCTTTCAGATGTCGAAAACAAATTCCACCATTTATGTGTTGATCCATCAAAGTAACTTTTCTTATTCTTGCCTGAAAAATATGGCCAAATCATCATTTTACCAGTTTATCCCACATTACTGTGGCTGCACTGTACACTGTGCTGCAGTGTTTAGATTTCAAAACAAAGACTGTCTTGAGGGAAAAGGAGAACCCTTTTGAAAAATGTTCCTTCTGTGCTGAATGTCATGCACATGAAAAGAGCTTTATCATCACCCGATTGAACAGATCTGTGACATCGCCCAGCACCAACCCCCTAGCGGTCTTATACTCTCTCAAAGCATGAGGGGAAACATTCATCAGGTACACGGGGCTAGAACCCATTCAACCCATGTACTCTAGAGAAAAATAATGGTACAGCTTTAGAAATAATTCATCGTGATTAGGAATAATATTTTACAATTGAACCAAGGAACAGGGATTGACAAGCCTTTAAATCTACTCGGTGTAATTGTATTTTGGGTTGGTAGCTCACCTCCACCGTACATGACCGCTAACATGATAGAGGAGATCCAGGACACTTGGCTGCTGGTCACATTGAAGATTCCCTCAATTTCTTTAAAGAAGACAGTGATTGACTTGGGAAAAGCATAGGAGAACCCAATGGAGATGAAGGCTCCAAGAACCACCATCCATCCCCAGCCACCCTCAGGTGGTGTGTAGCCAAGTGGGCCATCAGGAGCAACTGGCATATTTGCTCACAAAAATCTTTGATTTTAACAGCTCTGTACAGATATGAAGACCTGTTAGGAGAGAACAGAGCAAACAGTGAACATTAATTTCGGCATTAAGCAAGATTTCAGTTTCACTTCCTGTTTCCTATTCACAAGTCGGAACAGATTATTGTTATTGTTATAAGCAATTCAGTCAATAAAAAATAAGAGTCAATAAATACAATGATCTGGCTTTGTTAAATGAATTAATACATAAATAAATATATCAAACAGTAAAAGTTTGTTTGTGTTGTTGTGCTTTTGCTATCTTTAATTGTTGGCATAATTGCGTTGCCACTCTGAGGTGAATTGAAATCTTTGTTCTCAGCATGAAACATTTTGCATGAACGTCTTTGAACACTTTTGTATCATCTCTGTCCCTGAGAAATATAAGAAACACTGCAACACAACTTCATTGGTCAGTAACATCAGTAAGATTGATTAAAGACTCTTTAAATGAATAACCCAAACCACAAACAAATGTGATAAAATAAAAGTACAAATGCAGTAGAAAAAGGACTGCTCTGTATATCCCTGACAGGTCTATCACAAGACTTACACATAGACACAATCAAACTCCTTCACACACACATTAACACAGGCAGCTCACACAACCTGCATGTCTTTGAACTGTGGAAGGAAACCAAAACACCTTGAGGAAATATCTACAAATTCAACTTAGAAAGGTCAAATATTGGAATATATACAATGCAACTCACACTAAATTTGACATTTTGACATTTCATTACTCTACAAAAGATTTTCGCATGATTTTATATCAGTTTAACAATTGAAATGAAAACAAATTACAATATGGCAAATGACTGATGCAAGAAATGGGATACATATGTCTTTCTAAAAATGTTCCTGTGACAGATATATAAAGCTTTCTGTTTGTGACTCTATTACTTGTATAACCAATCACAGAGGTATAGACCATATGATCATTTATATTTTGTCAACCATGTATGTTAATACAAAATGTAGATAGAAAGATGTGTAGCTGTCTGATACGCACCATCTTTCCAGTTGTCCTATGACTAATAAATGTGATTTTTGGACGTTCATGTGTATGCTGCAGCCCCTGGTTATAGCTCTCCCATGCGCCCCCTGTTGACCTTCCCACAGTTTCACTTTAATATATGATGAATTAGGGTCTATCTAGACAGGCAAACAACTTACTGTACTGTTTACGCAGAGGAGACTGTCCACAGTGAACATCGATCAGACCATGAACACAGGTTAAATTCCCACTGCTCAATAGCACACTGCAGTGTGCGATGATGTTTTTCAGCATTGGATGTCTTGATTTATTTGGTGAATTGGTTTGGTGCTCTGGAAATATATGAGATAAGCCAGTTTGTGTGCAGTGAGTTGTGAATATTTAATGTTCTAAAGAACTGTTGTTATTGAGCTGGGATTTTAGTCGCTGCCATGCAGCTGTAAAAGTTCCTTCTGCTTTATTCTACAGATGAAACAGGTAATGAACTTGTGTTTTTATTTATTAATGGCTTTAAGAGGTTATACTTCGCAGACAGCATATACTGTAGATAATTACACTATATTGTATTGCACATAATGCATATTTGAGAGTTAGTGATGAAGGGCTTTTTACTTGACTCACTAAATATTTTTTAGTTTAGGAAAAGAGGTGTAGAATTATAGCCACCTTGAAGTGAATGTTGGCTGTGTCCCTTTACAGCTGTCACATATTGAAGTTGGAGGTCTGCATAATTAAAAGACTGGTCAACTGAGAGATAGTCTCTACAAATTCAACAGCTGATCCTTATTGGTGATGGGCTGGCAACAGACACTGTCCTTTAAAGACCAAAAGTAATCATAATCAGTTACAGTGATATGGAGGACTGAATAAAGAGAGATAATACTCCAGGTAGAATGGTCAAAATACAGATGTGACTTAACAAAAGGATCTGAATTTCATACTGCGAATTGATCACCTGGCTGGAAAATAGGGAGAAAAGCATCTAATATGTGAGTGACAATGCTTCTCTCAGGATCTCGGTGTCACTGCTGGTTAAAACCTCAATGAAACTAATCTGCCTGACGTTGGTGCCTTAACTCCAGCAGGACACTGGGCCTGGTGTATGTGGCAGAAAAAGAGCAGTATTGGTGGTGAACATTAGGAGAGAGGCAACTGTAGAAAACCCACACCTCTCTATAGAGGCAGGAATTCTATAGTATCCATAATTTGGATTTGTTGTGCTTATTTTACCTCGGAGCTACACTGAAATACAAATGTACAAAATGTATTTGAGCTCTGAGCTTTATTTTATAAGCTTTTCAACACTAGAGGCTGGAATAATCCTTATAATATTTTTTTTGCCCCCAGCTTTAGAGTTTTCATTCATTCACCATGCAACTATGCATTGCAGCTTTCAATCCCATGTAATTATTACTTTATTTATATATTTAATTATTTCTGTCTAATGAAAAATACAGGTGAATAGTGTATTATATATTGATTTAGGAAAATTGAATATTTGCATAAGCAAATATTGTTCCAACTCACTGGAAATGCAATTTATTATTTATGAAAAGCGCACTGCTAATATTTTTGTATGCAGGTAATTATGTTAAAACTGATGTCTGACAAGTATGGAAAGTCTATGAGTAGTTAAATATGCACAGAGTCTAACCCATCTTACCGTGTCAGGAGCTCTCAGACTGAAGCAGACAAACTCTGCAGATTGACAGCGTTCTCAGAGGCAGACGTCACTGTAGCATCTCTGAATATGTATGAAGGAAAAACCACTGCATGTTCTTCACAGATACTCCAGGAGTGAACTGTGGCTCTGTATCCACTGGGACGGTCCAAAAACTGCCAACTTCACCTCAGCCGCAAACTTTATGTAGTTTAACTGAGTAAAAAGTTGAAAGTTGAATTTATTCAGGGCCGAGTTCAAACAGCTGGATGATCCAGGCACTATGGTGCAAAATGCTGAGATCACTGAAGTTCTTATTGGCTGTGGGAGGTTTTGTGCCAGGCCCCTTGAATTAATTCTCCACCCCTCTGTCACGTGCTGGATGCGGTTCACACAGCATGACACTACAGTATGTGTGAAAAGGATACCAGCTAATGTCTGCACCCTAAGAGATAAGATGCTTTATGGGACACTGGTTTCCTGCATTAGCTGATTTATCAGTGCTATTCTATTGGATTTTGGAATTGCAGCTATAAGAAATACGTTTCAGTCAAACAACAGACATTGTGTACTTTGGGTACCTGAAAGAAAGATTTTTGATCACTCCAGAGGTCAGGTCAAGCTGAGCCTTTCTGCCAGCTCCCCATGGAGTGATTACAGGCTCTGAATCCAGGCTTGGGAAAGGAAGGGGCTCGAGCACAAGAGGTTATTCAAAAGCATGTTCTAGCAAAGTGCCGTCAAACTCTTGACACCTTTAACACATAATTTTTCTTTGTTTGGTTGTTTTATGTTGTCCCCCTTTTACTTAACCCAATGAGGATTTTCATTGCTATTCAAACAGAGGATGCAATAGAGCACCGCCTACAATTCAGTGTTTTCTCTTGGGCTTGCATTTACTCACAATTGTAAAGAATGAGAATGGATTTGGGACAAAAACACAATAAGATGTAGAACACACTCATACAACCCCTCTCTCTCTCTCATACACCAACCACACATGCACAAAACATGTCTGCATTCAGTCTGCAAAATGTCACAAACTTACATGTAAATTCTGAAAAATGGTACACTTCATATGTTACGTCATAGTTTGCTTTCATACCTGCTTTCAGATGAAACTATCAACAACAACACGATTGTTACTTGTTTCTCTGATTTGGTCATTCAGGCTGACCACCCGTCTCTGCCCTTCTGTTGCTATTCATCTCCTTTTCTATCCCTCTGAAGAAACAATAACATTTCCAGACTTGTAGCCATGCACTGGAAGTGGAGAACCTTGTTCTGTATCAGTTTCCCTGAGCTGTACATCATTTCTCAAAGACTCAGGGACAGTGAAGTCATCTTCTCTCCCATCACATCCCTGTCTGGGTGTCTGTGACCTACGTGATGGTCCTGTCCTCCTGGGAGTTAATTGTTCTAACCTCATTGCACAAGCAGTCAGGACCAGAGCCAGTGACGTTTCTTATCAGGGAGACGTGCTTAGTTAGGGGTTTTTGTTCAATAATTAGGCTGCAGTTTTTCCATGATTCTGCAAAATAGAAACACATCCAATCCAGCTCCAAAGTCCAACCCAGCTCCAACTGTGCTGCACGTTCTCAAAAATCTGTTTCCTCATACAGTAAAAGACCTTGTGGCATTTTCAGAGGGATTTACATTGATTAGCGCAGCTATGTAAAACACATAATGAGCTGCAGTATGAGGACTCTGTGTTCTCAATCAAACCAGGTCATATTAATCATCTCACACTGGCGTATGAGCAGAAGGCTCTTACTGGTAGACTTTATTCTTGTTCTTTGTTTGAAGAAATCATTAATTTCCATACCCACTGCTTTGCTGTTCTGCATATTCAGTCTTATCATGAACAGGGTCCTCTTGTCCTGACTCAGCACTGCAAAATGTATGGGCCATAAAAAAAAGCATATGAAATATTTTCCTCAAGTTTTGCAAAAGTTGCTTTTCATTATTGTAAGTCCATTTCTGTGTTCATTGTCCTAATTATCTTTTTGAATTGATAATGCCATTAGTGTACCAACAAATCAAGTGAACATTGTGTACAATACTGTGAAGAATATTTCATCTCAATCCAGCTTTTACTGGATTTGAATATAATCCACTGTTACTCAAAGGGGTGACACGTAGAGGTCAAAGGTCAGTGGCGATTACATTTTGCTCATGCAGAGTGACACAGGTGGAAGAGGAGTAAATCCCGGTTTGCTGGCGCTGAAGAGAGCAGGGTTATGTGTTGGGCTTCATAAGGGTCAGGGCGAGGGCAGAACACTGCAAAAGCCAATTAACTCACATATCCAAGAAGGAAAACATCTATCCGGTTTATTGGTGCAATGACAGGAGAGCTTTCACCTGGAAAAATGTCCAAGTCCCCACCCCTCTGACACACACATTCCCTCTCTTCCTTCCAGAATAGAAAAGAATTTGCTGGCAGACATTTTCCAGTGTGGAGCCAGACATCAGAGCCACTGAGACACAGAGGCTGAGAGTGACTGAAGGTCCATCCAGCTCTGACTTTAGACAGCAATGCATCATGTGCCCAGTAAAGCTGTGCAGGGACATTAGTCTTCTGAATGAGCTGATGTGGATTTAAATGCTCTGATTAGATGCTCCAAGTTTGGGACATTACGCTCATTACTTTGAGATACAATGAAGTTTTGGGCTCTTGAAGTTGTGGCCCTTTGATTCTCAAGGGAGTCATAAACCGCATTTAACATGTTATTATATCTTCAAACTTCACTTTGATTCAATTACAAAAAAAAAAAAAATGGTTTGATAGTTTATAAAGCTTCAAATTTAGGAATAAACAGTAGTTTGGATATATAGCTCCTGTAAAATAAATACAATATTTACAATAGTGGGTTGTTTTCTAAATCCATCTGAGTGGAGATTAATAATCCCATTACACAACTTAATCTCTCCATTTTTTAACATGTTACGTAACAAAAAACACACAAGGGTAAATTCTGTGAAAAAAAACCCCAACAAAAACTCTGTCAAAGAGTCTCATGGTGACGCACTGAGACAAGTTATAACAAAGTCACGAAATACTTGAGTGTGCCGTTATACGTCAAAGCAGATTTCAATGTTATCACGTAGATGCAACATCAGGGCACCGCAACGTATCCAGAGAAGGAGGAAATGATTGTGAGGAATAACTCAGTGACATGAGATTTGGTTTGATCTTTTGTTTAGTTTACAAGCGAGCACCCCCTCCCCTCTCTCTCTCTCTCTCTCTCTCTCTCTCTCTCCCACTCCCTCTCTAAGCTCTCCTTTGTGCTGACGGATGTCCGGCTGCACAATGCTCCCTGCCATAAACCTCAGTCTCAGCCCTCAATAAGTTTGCTGAACTCACATGTACCTTCACCTTCACATGTACTGGACAAGCACCTATGCTGTATTTCTGTTGTATTTAGACACATACTGTAGAATCTGACATTGAGAGCAGCTATGAAAGCACATTTGCATGGTATAGACAAAGATGAACACTTTACATCTGAAATATAACATTTCCCTTTTTGAAAATTGTTTTTTAGTAAATGAAGGAATGTTCCTCTGCAGATCCTCGTGGGCCCATTAAGCTCTTTAGCTGCTCATTGGTATGTTTCATTTGTACATGTGTAGAACTGATTTGCACGGCTGAGTAGCTGATGTGTGAAGTGGGAAAAAAAAATCCAGCAGCTAAAACACAACTTCATACATTCTTTGTTGTGAATATTCTAATTGTATTTCTTTGCTCATCTAAAAAATGTGAGAGTCTGTAAAGAGATGTACAAAATGTTAGATATCAAGGGTTTCAACCGCACAATTACTCTCAATGGGTCAAGTACAGAGGAAAGGCAGAGAGGATGTAGTGTTTGTGTAAATTGAAGGACTGAATGAGAACTGCATATATTATAAATTCAGTTCCACATCTGATAACCTACATGCAACTATTTATTTAGAAAGTTGCTGTTTGATCATCGTAATATTCTTTCCTTGTGTTATCTTCTTTATTCGCTGTTCTTGCTCCATTCTTACTTATCTTATCAAACCAATACTCCTGTGTAGATCTTTACAGATTAAACTAATCCAAAACAAATAAATAATAATGACCACACAACCTAATGTGAGTACCTGATGCAAAACCCAGACCTTCTATTGTCAAGTACAGCCTGTGCGTACAGATTTGTGACACATCAAACACCAAGCAGAGGACATTTCTGTGGTTGTGGACAGACGGCGCCTGTGAAAACAGCATGTATACAGTTGAATTACCTACGAGGGGCCGTGTTCCGTCAACACAGGGGTCCCATTGTTCAAGACATTTGAGGAAATGATGCGATTGATGGTGTGTGATGTAGACTGAGACGTGGGCAATAAAACCGCTTCAAAGTTTTGTTTTGTTTTGGCATTTAAACAAACAATAAACCACAAGAAAGCTTTTGTCGTAGATAAAATAACATTTGCAGGCATTTTTTGGCAAATTTAATCAAAACTCTCTTTGTATTCTTGATAGTTGTGTTGCGTTTCCATAAACCCTGCTGCTTCTTGGATATTCCGTTTCCTGTATTCTTCTTTCCTTCTAACCCCTCTGGTGCTGCGGAAAGTTCATTAATGTGTGTGAAATGTGACTGTAGCAGAGGGGGCAGAAGGGTGGAGGCGTGGGGACCGGGGAGCCGGATCTGAGGCAGGCAGAGCTGTTCTGCTACTTTGTCCAACAGCACGGGGAGCTGACCTTGAGGGGAATGGGGGAGAATTGACAGAGGGGAGCGCGGTAACAAGGGTTCGCTATATATCAGGGAGGCAATTTGGAGCGGTTTATCCGATGAGGGTCAATTCCCACTGCAGTACCATAGATCAGAGTTTTCAAGCCTGAGCACGTGTTTGTAGCGATGAGGTTGGGAAGGATCCATTTCTAGAATGACTGAACCGAGATCCTGCCTGGGCAAATCATTCACACCAAACACAGAAGCGTGGGGTAATCATGAGGATTTGTGATGCAAGAACGTGTGCATCAGCAGATTTATCTTTGTGCAATTTGTGGCTTTGCTGTATCACTCATGCTGGTCGACATTAAACCGCATGCCACCCATACGCCATCCAATTACTTTACATATCCAAGACATGAGAGTGGTTATCATCCAGTTTATACAGGCATTAATGTTATTATTACCTGTGAGATAAGATGAGCGGGAAATGAGGTAATATGTCTTGTGACCGCATCATTCTACTCCTTAGAATCAGAAAGACATCAGAGATCTGTTCTAAATCTGTCACTATGCGACAGTGCAGCGCCAGGAGAGAGTAATTTTACAGATGCCTGTTCTCCGTGTCTGACCTTTTCTATTACTACTTCTATTTTGGATGACTGTGCCTGTGTGCACCTCTGAGAGTGGCCAGATGGCAGGTCTATTGAGTGATAAAATTTGAGAGACAAGAGAACTGTTACGCCGCACGACTCTGGCTCAGCACCAAGCTTCAGTCAGGCTAAAATGAGCACATAATGCCACCGAAACATTTGAATTTCCCCTTCATTATTTCCCACTATGTGGCCAACGGACTGAGCCGACTTCGGATGCTCACCAGGTTTAAGGTAGAGATTGTAGCTACATAATGGAGTTATATAGAGCAGCGAACAAACTACTTCTGTGAATGTACTGTTGTAAAGGAATTGATGGTTCCAAAATACATTGGTCATTGTCAAGCATAATGGGAGAAGAAATCATACTTAAAACATACTATTAAGTGGGGGCCTCTTGTGGACAAATTATGTACTGCAGCAAATTGACGTTCTAAATGCGAAATATAAGCGAAACAACAACAACAATAATAATAATAATCATAATAATAATAATAATAATAATAATAATAATAATAATAATAATAATAATAATATGATTACGGTATAAGATTTCCATTTCGAGCACTGTACTGTGTAAAGTATTCTGTCCAATAACTGTAAACAAGCAAAAGCAAAAGAATTAAAATTTCACCACTGTGTTCACGACAGTTTGGAAAAATGGCTCATTAACTTTAGACTTCAGGGGTGTTCTTGACTGCATCATAAGTGTCGTTGCAGTGCCACGGCTGTGTCTCAAGAACGTGTCCCGGGTGGACTAAGTGCATTTATCCATGAATTCAAAACAATATTGCTTAGTCAGCTGGGGACTAAGCTCTTGTCATTATGGACTTGTATCAAATGAAAGTGAAACAAAACAGAATATAAGCCAGAAGTTGCTTGGATGAGCTGAGTTTATTACCATGGAGATCATAAGAGAATATTTATGCAATGTGAATCGAGTTACAGCCAGTTCTCTGTTGATAGTCTACAGGATTTTCACTGTATGCCATCATAAAGCCGATATACTACACAGTCTACCATGCAGTTTTGCATCTTATCTCCACTCTGCCCATTTTCCGCTTGAGGAAGTTGGGAAAATTGACTCAGAATTGCTGCATGCAAACTGGCTGTGCTTTGCATTTACATGGTTAGGCACAAGGCATCGAACTGGGGAGTCGGTATGAGAGAGAAGAGAAGAGAACCCTATCGCCTGTGCAGCAAATAAAAGCTGTGAGCACACACACTCTCATTTGGTACAGTGTAAGATAAAGGTGGTAGGTGCACATCTTTGGATATAAAACTTTGCAGACTGTAGATAAATACAACAAACCCCCATGTCCATTGACCCAAAATGTCACTGTTCTTTAGTGATAAAATGTCAATGTTCACACAACCACCGTCAGTAAAGAAAGTTCTGGGGAAGAACGAAGCCTGCAATACAATTTAATTTGCATTTCTTACCTCTATTTGTATGACAGGTACACATAATCATTTATTTCTGTCTGAAAAATGTTCCCTGAATGCAAATTCCTGCCTTGCCTTCAGAGGCTTTGTCACAAAAGCTATGTAGGCCGAGAGTGTCTGAAAAGCTCCGGATGAATAATTAATTGGTGGCACCACTGTTAAGGCATAATTTACCTCATAATTTCACACTGATTTGATTAAGAGCTCGGGCTGGCTGGTCAGTCAAGTTGGAATCTATTTAATATTCATCAGATGAAGGTGCACGGGGCAACAGCTCATAGCCTTAGGATTTATATGGAAAACAACAATGACATCAATAAAGCCCACCATATTGTAAAAGTCTGGGAAGCTTCACAGCGTTTCCTGCCTGTGCGTAGCAGATTTGTGGCAACCTTTTTCGAAGAGGCCAAAAGGCTGGAGAAGAGCTGCTCTCATGCCTCATAATGCCAGTGAGGCCTCCAGAGAATAAGGCAGCTGAGCAGATATGCAGGCCAGGAGACCTCTGGATGTGCTGCGAGCATGTCCGTGTGCAGGTACGTATGTAAAAAGGTTCACTGGATCATTGTGCTTTTCTCCTCGTAAACAGTTACAACCCTCACCACATACTTTAAGGTCACTAAAATCATATTTCCCCATAACAGCAATAACGACCATTCAGTTACGAAATCTGACATTTCCAGCAAATTTAATCTCTAACAAAACACAAATTCAATGAACCATTTGAAAATGGTTCATTGAATTTGGTTTACATGATATAAACTATATTTACAATGAAGCTTTGCCAAAAAAGAGGGCAAGGCCTTTATTAGAGTAAGAACACAGTACATAATACTGCTACATGTGATATCCATGAAGAGTAGGAAGCTCCAGTAAAAATATCTTTAGGGAGACAGAACAACCGTAATACGTCTTTTTAGGGCAATATGTAATTACAATTAAGAATGCATTTCACGACCAAAAGACAGCACACAATCCATCACACTGTTGCAATGCTCTATCAGGAGATTACTTGATAAGTTGCCCTGCATAATCGAGTTAACATGGTAATTTTTCAGATTTTAATGACTCATTTCCTGGACAAAGGCCTGTCCATGGACGCTCCTCCATACAAATGGAATCATATGTATGTGAATATAAATACTTCCATCTTTTCTTATTAAGTATTAAAAGTAGCCTTGTGAAGTTGTAAAGCCTTGACACAACACAAAAACCTGGGGAATGAATTTCCTGATCTGCATTTGCTTTAAAAAGAAATTCACTTCACACACTTCGCTTTCTAAGCCTGAAGTTCAAATCCAGGTGACAGATTCAGAGAGGATTTTCATTTGCAACCTGTACTTTTACCAAATGTGATCCAGTAACCCTGGACTTGGAGTAAATTGCATCAGATGCGATCATCAATCTCAAGCTGTTGGCAATGTCTTACAAACTGAGGTGAGCCAAGGAGCCGTGCTTGAGAGGATTGTGCTGTATCTTACACACACGCAGGTCGGTTGTGTCAGTCCATGAAAGAACGCAAGAGCCGTAATCTCAACTCTATCCTGAAGAAAACATTTATTTCAGGCAAGTTGTACTGATCAAATTCTGTTCTAGTCAAGGAACTATATGTCAGTCTTTTAAATTGGTAATAAATCAGCTTCCACTTATCGATAAATGCGATACTCATTGGAGACATTTTCACATTGCATATCAAAAGTATAGCCCCAGGAGGAAACAATAACCAATCATTTTTTAAAGTTTTTATAGAGGACTTCTGCGAATAAAGTGGTTACAAGGAACATGACATCTAGTGTTTAACTTCCTAGTAGAGCGTGATGAACATTCACAGAGCCATGTTGCGTTTGGTGTGTACTGGAGAGTACAATGGGATCTTGCTTAATTCAATCAGAGACATTTTCAACTAGACAGAAAGCAGCAGCGCAAATGCAAGACTATATCACAAAGTGCGAGAGGATCAGCAGATTTTACGATCTTAATGGAAAGCAAAGGGAGCTGCAGTAGCACCCATTGGAGAAGATGTGCAGAAATCGAACGCACCATTTTGGTCCTGTATAGTTAGGTCACTCAGCTCTGTAATCAACAGTTAAATTGACCTACAACATGACGTCACCATAATCACAACCAATGCCCATTTCTCTGATTCAATAAACACTTGATGAGATGTTATTATCCTCTGTGCGAGCACATCCTTGAAGATTGCCTTGATGTTAGTAGTATGGTGGGCAGATTGGGGTTATCAAGTGCTTTGTTGATGAGCCTGTGATGTCTTCAGGGTGCTCAACAGTGAATTCTGCCATCCCACAATCGCCCATTTTGTCCAGCTTTTTCTCCACCAAACCTTGGCTCAAGTTCGTGTCTCCCACTGTTTCTTATCATCTTTACTTCTAATCTTATAATGTGGGATGAGAACAACATAACATAATCTCATAAAATAATTTAATATAAACACAGTCAACACTGTTGGCTCTTCAAAAATCTGCATATGTTCTGCACAACACTGGCAATAATAACACCGCTGGTGACGGCAAGGTCAGCGCTTAAACAAACAATATTAATCAATTCAACAGCTTTAAAATTGGGACCACTTTTTTCAGTTATTAGAAGTTAACCTGTGAATGTTGTAAATGTAAAATTGCTCTCTATTTGTGAACAAAAAGCTACAAAAGTCATTCAATTCTGGCAGTAAGGCTCATCCCTGCATGGACTCTATTCACTCAGGTCATCAGGTGCCAATCATTTCTTGTGTTCCAGGGGTAAAGCGGCGATTTTGCCTTTGCACGTAATCATCATAATTTTCAAAAATTACCCAGGATGAGAGAGGCCTCTTATATTGTTTGGCCTTGCCCTCCACCTTCTAAGCACAGCTGACCTCCAGCATTGATTTCAGTCTTCATACAGACACACAGATTACATGTGCACATAAAGGTGCTATACAGAGGGGACTGGGTTAATGCATGGGCCAGTTCACAGAGATCTGCTGAATACTTTTATATGTTTTACTACAATTTCACCTGAGTGCGCTTGAGGGTACTTATATCTCTCTAGTGCCCCTGTGGAACTGGGCCTGTATTTACAATAAAATGAAAAAGCAGATTTCAGCTGTGGCTCTGTGTCGACTGGGATGTTTCATAAAGAACATTTTCCAAGTTCACAGAGTGCAATGATGCTGCAGTTTGATGGAGACAAAACAACATGAATTAAGTACAATCAAATAAATACAACAGTTGCTGGTTAGAAGCTTAAATCAGCACTGATAACAGTAGAAAGACTTTCCAATCAGGCTTTAAGATTGTAGTGTCAAGATCACATATTTATCTAGCAGGCTATGGCTAAAAAAAAGAAATAATCTTTTGCTGTACAACCAACAACGTAATTTCTCTCAACCCACTTGTAGAATGTGGCCAGAAGCACGTGGTTCACTATTCACTGTGTCTTTCAGCCCTAGTTTGTTCTACCAAGTCCTTTAAAGAAACATCAGGGTCTTGGCTTTCTGTATGCTTTGCCAGCTGCCCTTTTACTTGTGCTCTCTTCTATTTCATGTTGTGGAGCTTGTTAATAGATAGTCACTGCTAACAGTTTTATATTAACCGTTGACCTATTTTATTGAATTTTTTTAACCATTGAGCCTTTTTTGATTTGAACAATTTCAATATTTTTCTTTGTCCCTTGTGAGTTATATAGCTAGCATTCCCTTCCTTGTAAATTGCAGCCTTAAAACTCAAACTTCTGAAACCAACTATTCTCTCTACCCAAAACCATTAAGCATTGTTACTTTAAAAACAATTGACAATTTATCAGAAAACAAAAAAACTAAACAATTTTGGTGTTTTTTCAATCTTCACTCATTCACAATCAGTATGATCGTGCTGTCATCTGCCAGAATTCTGTGCAGATTTAAAGTACTTGTATGTCTGTGTAAATTGAGCCCAGGCTGCACTCATGCTTGATCTAAAATGAGCCATAGTTCAGCAGCTACTCGCTGGATCAATATCCAATTCAGACTGCACAGGCTTTCCCCGATAACCGCCCAGCAGCCTGAATCACTGCTCCTAAAATCTGTCACACATCCAAAGCCTTTGTCCGTGTCAGCCCTTTGTAATGAGGATATGTCT
The DNA here is from genome assembly GCF_046128005.1 of Genypterus blacodes. Classification (NCBI taxonomy): domain Eukaryota; kingdom Metazoa; phylum Chordata; class Actinopteri; order Ophidiiformes; family Ophidiidae; genus Genypterus; species Genypterus blacodes. Next base: position 458,599 of record NW_027466831.1, read on the forward strand.
GTATGATAATACTCACTCTTAGCATTGTATCCCCATTCAACAGTGTTTGAAATGCTGTTGTGTGGAAATACAATCACACAGATACTTGAACCTGTTGAGTTTGGACGCATAAGGGAGTTCAATTACAAATGAAAACTGCAAGAATTGAGAGAAGAACACAAATGTTTAATGTTCTTGAGACCATATGAGTCTGAGCAGGTAGAATTTTTACAACGGCAGCCAAAACATAAGGCTGATTAGATTGAAGAAATGTGAAAATTCGGGGATATGAATAATAAATGTGATTGTTTATTGCAAGGAGTTTCCAATTCAGAGACATGCTGGGTAACAACCAGTACATCTTCTAAAAACCAATACATTATATTACAATACATTTCTACAGTGGGAGTCACACTGCTTTGGTTCTTCAAATGTAAAGATGGGAATGAAAAGGCTCACTAATTCAAAGTTATGTTTTTGAAATGCAAATACTTTCTTTTGAGATGACATGACGTTTCATTTTATTATCTATTTGACTTATCATAGCGTAAGCTCATTAGAGTCAGTTAATCGCAGCATCATACTCTGTCTTTAAACAGAATCTTAAGGAGATTTAAGTGTATCCAGAATTAACTATTCATGAGATTGTCCTGTCCTTATGTTGACACTGGCTCTACATATAGACAGTACACACTGTAAATGACTAATGATAGCAGCTGAAATAGGGATAAATGAACGTGCAAATATTTCTAAAGATGTGTAAAGTGTCTTTTTAGGACGTGTAGGGACACAATATAAGTTAAACGATGTTCACTAGTGCTGCACAAGCTGCATCTTTATTTTGATATTTAGGTGTTACTTCACCGTTGCCAACATAGGGACAAAACAAAAAGAGTTGTATGGACAAACAGTTCCCAATAATGAACGTAACACATACAGGGATGATTCTGCTTCACGTCATCATGTTGCACATTGGAGCCACATCTTCAGGTGTTACTTTTGCCCGGCCCACTAGAAAGCGAAGGTGATGCAAGCAATCGTTGCCTCTGGTAACCTAATCTTTTTGGATGAGGATATAGAGAGAGGATTGGTGGTAAGGGGTGGTCCTGAGGGGGCCCAATAATAGTAGAGGAAATCTTTAGTTCTTAGAACTTGCTTTACTGTCTTACATGTTTTACTGGAACAGAGTGAACTTCCTGACTTCATGTGGCTGTAGTGGGAGTTAGAGGGAGGAGAAGCTTTGATACAGGCTCTTCTGCATGACAGATGCTGGTCAGGGTCATACATTATTGTTGACTTGCATTTAAAACTTTGATGGAATTGAAATCGGCACAAATCAAAGTTTGCTCAGCCCAACAAATAGACATAGATTATGCAAGTGCCTTTCAATTTATTCAGGTATGTACAAATCACAGCAAGACACCACTGCATGCATTTCCGCAATGATCTTGCCTCATGCATTTTTATGGCTTAATCATATTTTTGCCTTTAATCACAGTTAGGAAGAATGCTGTGTTGTGTGAATGTAATGTACTGTAATGACATACACAGCATGAATCAGAGGGATTTGTTAGGAAAGGTCTCTGTGAGCCAATGCCAACTAAAGTGACTTCACTGCTGACCTGACCTCATCAGATGGAGAGCAGATGGTGCAAAATGTGGTGAAAGCTGATACAAAAGATGACAGCAAGTCTCTGGATTGCTAGCGTCACTCACCATATTGCTCATCTCTGCTTACTTCAGCTCCTCACCTTCACTGGTGCAAATGAGTTGCCTTATGACATGTCCTGTATGAAAAGAAAGCCATTATCTGACCTGTCACACCACCTTCATGGGATCCTTTTCAGTCGAATTATCACACTGTTACTATGACTACATGAACTGAAAGGGCTTCATTACACAAACACCAACATTCACCTGGGGTGAATCTACAGTGTGTCTGTTAAAAAGAAATGTTTTGTAGCCGTACTTGAGATTAGGGCTAAGATGTTGCTAAATGTAAACTTAAATGTAATATTGACCCCTCCTTCTCCACCATATCAACCCTGTATACTTTATTTGCAAACCAGAAAGCGTCTCATGATCTATTGGCCTCTTCAATAAACATCTAATTAAATTTCAATCTGCTGCCGAGCGGACCCATTTGTTTTCACACTCTATTTAAACTACTTAGGATCTGCTCCTGACAGTCATCCTAATTAAACAATCTGTTGTATGCTTGTCACTATTTGTGAATTGCAGACAAAGAGCCATCATGGTTGTTTCAGACTAACCACAGTAGCAGGCACCCAGTAAATAGTGCTTGAATTGGAACTGTTTACGTGATGTGAAATTGCAAGACAATAGGCAGTGTTTGCATCACGACTGCCAATCCAGGTCAGCTGGACCTTTTTAATGGGTTTTTCTTTGTATCAGAAAATGTAATAGAACTTTTCTCATAGTGAACTAAATCACAACAGTACAAGCTGTCATTTTCATGAGCAACGTCCATACGTATTGGTTTGCAAAGATAACTACTTGTTTTATGTGCTATTGATATTTAAATATACAGTATTAAGATAGATTATTAAGACTGAAATATTTTTTCCTCCAACACACCTTTGCATTAATGACATTTTGAAAGCAATTTACTTGAGCATTGCAGAACACACTTGCCTACTGCACAGCTGAATTGCAATGGGAGTAAGAATAATGCCAACAATGTAATTTTCTCCACTCATTCAAAAATTCCATCTAGTGAGATGTCTTATTACTTTTTCATTTCGAGGCAAATCTCTCAGATGAAGCAATCAATGGAAATACAGTTATGACCAAGTGGGAACTTATAGCATCTTGACAGAACAGACAGTTGAAAGTACTGCTGGCTTTCCTGCTTTTGCTGCATGGGAATACAATTTATACAATCCACGGCGAGATCAATGCTCACTCATTTCATTCCATGTCTTGAAAGAGGATAGAAGCCATCACAGGTAACATCCTGTACCTCCTCTTTTTAAGCAGCAACCATTCTTAAAATCACCAACAAGACACATATTAGAAATGAATTGAACTACTGAAAATGGAGAGCATCTAGTGGTTTGCAGAGGAGCTGCAACTGAAAACACCTGAGTGACAAATCGCGGGGGAATCTAGGTAGAAGACAAGTAATCCAAGTCTAACATGGTTAAGTAAGACCAACATGGTTATTTGAGAAAGGCTTATGCTCAGAGAATAAAACAAATGACACAATCGACAATCAACACAGAGCTGAGTTATAGATGTATCTGACGATAAAGCAAACACAGCAACATACAATAACAGTACTTTCTTACCAAAAGAGGACAAATATATACAAAAGCACTATCTTTCAATCAAACTCTATCTTTCATAGCCCAATAATCTTCTGTTATCATGGAAACATCATTCTGCTATGAAATTATCTCATAAATGTGTGGAATAAACTGGCAACCTTATTCATTTGAAAGCTCTTATCTGTATAAATCAATTACTGCTCCTTTTCCCTAATGAATAGATTTGGAACCTCGTCTCACCATGTGTAACTTCCCCAGGCTGTGCTGGTGTAATTGAGAAAAATATCTCCCAAGTAACTGTTAACTATGGAAAGGTTATGACTCTCAGTGATTCCAGCTATTGCACTTCATGGTAGAGTTATCAGCTTCAACTGAAAGTGTCATCTATATCTCTCTGACTTTTATATCTGAAGTTATAAAGCTTATGTTTAATAACCAATTAGGCAGAAATATCAGAGTGCCAACTGCATTAATTTGATCTTTAAAATAGGGAACCGAGGCATCATGGAACACCTTTAATTCTTGGTGAAGATGAATATTCCTAAAGCAGAAGTTTATGTATATTATGTTAGGAAACAATGTGCCTTATATGGTATAGTGTGTCCATTGACAGGACAAAGCACTGCATGTTACCATATATAATATGCCATAATGTTTTGTACAGTGGCCTGTCATGATGAAATCAAATCAAATACAGTGCTCTTGTCTAAGTCCTGCACCTGATGTTAGCAAGCTGTGAAAGCCATAATCATCATCTAACACCATCAGCCAGCCGCATCCTGACATTTGAATAAAAGATGAGGCAATTCAAAAGAAATGCCCGGCTTCATAGAAAATCTGATAACACAGAATAGCTTTTAGCCTGATTTCCTAAAGAGGTCCGCACTAGAAGGATGCATTATTTTTATCTTCTGAGGTACATTGCTTGTGAGTTAAATATTCATAGGGTGCACTCCACATGTTTACATACAACATACTTTTTCCCTCTCAGGTGAGCCTTTTTCATGGGCAAAGCTTTTATCATAGTGATTTGCTAACCTCTCAGTTAATTGTGCTAAATGTTTGCTTGCTCTTGGACTCGAGTGCTGAATGAAAATCCGAAAATTATGTAAGCTGAGATCCCTTTTGGGTCTGAGCCCCTCAGACTTTTGATAGTGAAACTATTGTCATGTAGCTTCATTGTCAAAAGACAGCAACTGATGAATATTTCATCCCCCCACCTAGTGAACCTCTCCTGCATACAGATGTTGCATTAAAAGGCTGCTGTTGCCCGGAGCTTTGGATTGTTCACCATGAGAGTTGCTCATAATGCTGCTGTATACTCACCACTGGCCTGCTTTTTGGGAACTATTCTGTGGAATATTTTATTGCATTTACCTGAAGGGATCATTCCATGTTTGTGTGGCCTCGTCTCCCATTGGCCACAAACTAATTTAGTTATTTATATATAAATAACTACTATAATAATTACTATAATTTAGTAATGCAATTATTTAAAGCTCTGAACTCCATGAAGCTACATGTACAAAACCAAATATCTGTATTAGGAAGTCATGATCAATGTCAGGACAAACAGCTTTCAACACACCCACACATTGTGGGGACACACTTGAAGGGAACCTACCAGTCCACATAATTTAATTAAGGGTTAAGACTTGGTTTAAGGCCTGGGTCTCTAACTGTGAGGCGGAGAGCTTGAAAGGCTGCAGGTTTTCTTGTCGAACCAAAACATACCAGCTGATTTCCCAGTGATGAGCAACACACTCTGTCTGAGAGATGGAGCTAATCAGGGAATTCAGCTGGAGAAGGGTGTTGGCTTAAAAGACACGATCCTCCCCACAGTGTGTGTGTGTGTGTGTGTGTGTGTGTGTGTGTGTGTGTGTGTGTGGAGGGCCACTGTTACTTTGAGAGGGTGATTCACTCTTGGAGGTTTTTAAATACCACTTATTTTAGGTGCATTAATTCAATGTCAGTCCCTGTTTTTGAAAATGAGAATGAATTGCCTGACCTCCTCCTAACTGAATTAACATGGGTGATTGTGGGTGTAATTGCTAATTAGCACGACTCACTGATTCTACAGTATCACAGATGAATCATTTCCATCCCCAGATTACTTATAATATGAGGAAACCTTATCATGAAGAAAACCATTATTATTAATACCAGCTTGCCCTAAATGTAAGATCCACTGCTTCTCTTTCTTTTTTTATAGAGATAAGGATGATGAAATGAAAAGTGATGTAATAGCATGCACAAGACCACAGAAGGTCTGCATGTGTTCCAGTATAAGACTCAGACAGAGCACAAGAGGGTTAGAGGCTCATTTTTGTTTTGATAGTGTTGTATGCAACACTGTTTTATTTTTCATTTTTGCAGCATACTCTGTCTCTCTAGGCCATCAAATACTTTGAGACAATATCATAATGGAAGACACAAACAATCCTCTTGCTTTCTGACCCCACAATCTTATATAAAAGCCAAAAGCTTCAACCCCTCTCTGCTTCATCTGCCCCACTGCTCTTACTGTCAGTCCTTCCAGAGCCTGAAGAGCGTGAGCACCTTTGTTTACTTGAATCAAAATTTTATTCTGTGCTCTGGCAGTTTCTTTTGCTGTTGCTGCCCAGCATTCAGCTGTAGCACTGCTCAAACAGGTGCCCTTGACTTTTTATTGGGTTATTAACCTTTTTGGGGGGGATGAGCTATGATTCAGGGTGGACATGGAGTCCCTGGAGGCCGCACTGCACCACTGCCAGATGGCTCAGGGAACAAGAACATTGGGGATGTAGCGGCAGAGACTTGTGGATGAGATGAGAGCAGATAGTGCATGTGTTTCAGACAAATGGAAAACAACAGATGTTTAAAAAGGCTTGTTATGTTGAGTCTCAGTATCACCGGCTGAATACATAAAAGACAAAACTACTTGCCAAAGATTGAAAACAGCAAATGTCACATTGTTTCCGGATAGAAATGATTCTGATCACTGGCTGGATATCCGTCTTGTATGGGAGCAAAAGCCTGGGTATTAATGCAGCAAGGTGCTTGTATACTACCAGCTGGATTTGCTGTGCTGAGAATATATCCTGCTTTTCCACTGTGGTGTAAATGGGACACACAAACTCTCAAAAGGCGCAAATATTGATAAAACAATGAGAAGTGACAGAAAACTTTTATTTCTAAGTTACAAGGATGGATAATGGACACTTGCTCCGTTATAATGGATAAAAGAGCAAGTGTCCAACTATTTATCATTTTAATTTGTGATAATGCCACAATCTTACATATTTTAGATCTGAGAATAATTGCCTTCTCCAATGTTTAATCTCAAATTTGTAAATTTGGATTGATTTAGAGTTAACAGGCAACAATCATCTTTGAATGAAACGATAAATACTCAACAAATACTTGGGAAACACATGCATCTGAAAGATACCTTTGGTGTGTGTGTGTGTGTGTGTGTGTGTGTGTGTGTGTGTGTGTGTGTGTGTGTGCGCGTGTGTGTGTGCATGTGTGTGTGTGTGTGTGTGTGTGTGTGTATGTGTGTGTTGCATTCAAAACTCAAACTCATAACAAAGGACAGCACAATACATCCACTATGTGATGACAAACAATAGTGAAATCTAGCCGTGATCCACAACAAAGAACATCTCAGTCATTTAACCTTCACGTCCAATCGCATGTGTATATAAAAAAGAACTTGACTTTTTTCTTCCGACTCCTCACCTGTATTACGTGCACACAGGCTCCTGTGGAGCTTCAGGGCGCAACAAAGGAGAGTTCCACATTAAATAAAAAATGAGCAAAGTGAGGGAAGTTTCATTATTCATCTCACACTGGCATGCCCAACTCCCCAGCTTCCCGAAGGGAACACTATGAAATTTCAATTGGCATCATTCTATGTGTTGAGTTTTAATGTCAATATCGCAGACAGTCTTCAACAGCCTTGCAGCCTCCCTTCTGACTGCAACAAGGAACTTCAAAGGATCGCTTCTCTGAAACCCTCACTCTTGCATTAAAAATGTTAACCTTGCAGACATGCTAACTATCCAGCCGTGTATGTTGTCGAATTCCAATGAAGATTCCGATCATTCAAGTGAAGGCAGGAAAGAGGAGTCAACCGTGCCCTCTGCATGTCCATCTATGGGCCTGTCTTCCTGACCATCAGTCTTTCTGCTTTGCTGCCTCTCAAACATTCATTCCTTCGGACTTCACTCATAAAGTTTACTGTACTGAGTGCAACTGTTACAATCAAATGCTTTAGGTGACATATACTGCTATAGCCCACCAGCAGAGACATGCAAAGTGTTGATGTAATCTTAATGCAAGATGTAGCACATTAGGGAATCGAATGACAAACCCTGCTGAGCACAACGCAACAACAACACTGAATAGCAAAGCTGAGCCAGGACTTTTGGGGCCTGTGTGGCTGCTGCTCACTTAGCCTCAGGTGTGGAGCTTTAATCGTTGGCAGCAAGAACTCTTCCAGTGCCAGTGTGCCAATAATGTTACCAGGGCTTTGGAGGTAGTAGTGAATGGTGTGTTATCCTCTAGCAACACCCTGTTACAAGACATGAGACCCCAGACGACAAAAGTAGTTGTTTTTTTTAAATCCTGGAGGTCTATCTTTGTTTGGAATCGGGAAACAAATACTAAAGTTAGAAAAGCCAAGAGGAAAAATGGCAACATCATATCAGATAGATTACATCAGATCTGATACACAGCACATATAGCAGTGAATCTATAGGAAATCTTTAGATGCCAACATATGAAACAGGTTACCCCATCTGCTATTGCTATAAATGTGTCACTTCTTGGGTCACTCTGGCTAACAGTGTTTGTCACGTACACAACACTTACAAAAGTATCTGACTGTAGAACTACTTATATGAGTCTGTCCTTATTTGATTTGAACTAAAATCTAGGGATTTTATTTTTGCATCACTTAATACACTGTTTGAGTTCAAGTACTCCTTATGACATCCATCTTGGCCGAAATCTCATGAAAACCATTTATATATAATGCGAGCTGTCCATCTGATAGACCTGTAAGGAATAGATATTCATCACCCCGGGCACATTTGGAACACCAACACCGTCCCTCAGTCGTCTCATTTAGAGAGGACATGAATGAGAAGGAAAATGTCATTAGTGAGATAGGTAATCTGTTTCTGGAGCGGAATCAAAGATCATAATTGGATTTTTTTCAAGGCTGTTCAAACCTTTTCAGAAACTCAACCTGCTTCAATATTAATGATTGTAAGGTGACTGAGCTTGAGAGTGAGATTGGTGAAAAATAGTTTCCGCAGCAGGTAGCTGTGACATAGCTGTGGCACTGCATGTTCACTCATAACCTCACCCAAGATTCTGAATTACAATCTAAATGAGTTTGCATTATAGACTAGTGATGCTGTGAAAGACGGGAGAGAAGAAAGGAAGGAAGGGAAAAAAGAGAATAGAGTTTTCACCGCCAAATGCAGTGGGTGTGACAGGATAGTCTTATTAATAGAGGAAGAGTAAAACATTATGTTGCCACTGAAAATTGCTACAATGGAAAGAACATGACGACAATTTTATAGATCACAATGTTAACATATATAAAGTGGAAGCAGCAATAGAATTCACAGAAAGCTTGCACATGCCACACAACCAATGTACCTCAGAATACATCCCACTAATGGGCTCTGCTTTGCTTCTAACATGCTTTGAAAGGTTCACAGCTGGAGCACAAAATAGAACATCCAGTTTTTAAAGATTAGTGTAGTAATACGGTTACATGCCGACACTGACAGCTATTCTAATTAAGCTGGCGGATGACACTAAAATACACAGTATTAGTCAGAATTGGAGAAAATTCTCTTTTAAGGTAAAATTAAGTAAAATTGCCTTAGAAACAACGCATCACTCCACTTCTATTCTCCTGTGCTATGGCATCGCTGTGCACATAGAGTGAAAACGCGTTGGATAATGTCTCTTAAAGGCCCCCTCTGAAAAAAGCCAGCTCTGTTTGTATTGATCTTTTGTGTAAGGGCCTGTAAAATAGAGATGACAGGTAAACACTCGCTAACACACATGTTAACCTTATACTTTATCTGTAGTTTGAACCACATAATATGATGTCGTCAATACATTACAGCAGTAAATGAGTCGTCGGAAACAAGCATTTCATGGTATGTTAGGATGTCTGGTTTGGATTTAAACCTCAAGTTCTGCAAACTTGACAATGTTCAGCAGATCTCTTACATTAAATAATAAATATAAGCAAAGAGTAACTGGTTTGTGTTATTTCTTCATGTTGTTAAGCACTAATGAACAAACCCCATCAACAACAACCACAGCGTTAACAATTGATTGTAGCACTGTAAACCCATGTTTTTCCTCATGCTCCCTTGTTTCCACACATTATAATTGATGATGATGATGTAAATTTGATGTTTCTCCCCTGAGCTGTTAAATGAAGGTGAAATGAAGTGAGAAACTGGTTGCAATATCACAGGTACCAGAATGGTGTGAGGGTCTATTAATGAGATGCATTGATTACATCCCATTACTGTTATTACGGTGATTTCAGCCAATGGCAGCAGAGTGGTTCCATCTTTACCCACAACCAATCAGTCAGCACACAGGTTACATTTGAATGCAAATAGTGAAATAGGCATTGTCATCTTTAAACATGTTACCAACAATTATTGGTGTGTTGAATAAGCTACATCTACAAACTGGTTATATGTTGCTGTATATAAATATAAATGCACATCCAGTGGCTATAATCTGAAGTGCTACCAATGTGGAGGGCTTTAAAATCTTGGAGCAGATCTCCAGATTTACAGTAGATGTCTGTTCATGTGATTTATCTGGTCATAAAATTAAATCTAGCCACAAAGCAATGTTTACTCCACCAAACAGTCCCAGTCACCACATAATTCAGATAAATAACGTATCACATAACCCTTCAAAATAGGCGATACAGCAAAAATGACAAAATGTTTCTCCTTTGATGCAATTTATTGTGTTAAATGTAATTCAAAGAAGTTTTATTCCGACAAAAACTCAAATCTTGAGTGGGGCAATTGGAGTTGCCAGTCTGTGCTGATGTGAAATGTCTGTGAGTGGAAGTTGTTAAAATTGACTTCTCTACTAGTACATTGTCTGTTTCTTTCCCCTTGAGCTGAACTCCCATTGGCTGTAGTCTGGATGGTTGTCTGAATCCTGCCAAATCTTGAGCTGCTTCAGCCTCGACAAGTCTGGCCAGACTGGCTCTGACAAAGTCGAACATTTTTCCAAAGATGTCATTTTGCTCAAACTGCAAGAAAGAAGAGTCATGGCCAGAATGTGAAGGTATGAAGTAGCATCCAACAGATGACAAGCAAGAGCTAAAGATTAATCAAACTTCCACTTAATCACGATGCACTTTGGATAGAAGCCCCAGGTGAGATGAAGAAGCTGATGCTACCAGAGTGGCTAAGTTTTCTAATGTCACACAAATCCTATAAGACATGAGACTCTTCCTCACAGCTAGAAGGTCCAGGGATCATATTTGACCCCCCAACTCTCCATAACACCAAACAGGATAAATGAAAGAGAAAATGAATGAATGCAAATGACAAAGGCACAAGGGAGGGATAGATTTACCTGTCTTTCTGTGCAGTTGACTGACAGATTTGAGAAACATTTCTCTGAGGTGGTCGTTGTGAAAGACGACCTGTGGGGACTGATTTGGGATTTTCTAAGGTAGATTACCCTGAAAACCCATTTTTTTTGACAATGAATGAACAGGATCACCAAATAGCCGAAAATACAAATAAAACATCTGAAGAAGTGAAGAAGTGGAGATAATCAGCTCCCGAGTCAAAGTTGAAATTTAAAGAATAAAGAAAATGATCAAAGGCTAAAGATCAATAAGAAATACTCAGTATTCAGGAATGTGAGGTCAACAAGTCTAAAATAAATGTTCATACACATACACCTCAACTGTTTTAGGATGACATTTCGTAAGAATTTGCAGTTTTCAGGCACAAATGAGTGAAACACATGCCATGACAATGCCGGAATAGATGGGGCAATAGATGGGCCCTTATGTGCGCTCCCCTCTAATGTTACTGCTTTCATTCACGACACAGCCTTACAGGCATTTTTGCTGTACTAATATATGGTCTTGAAATTGGAGGTACAGATTTCCCTGAATATTGATCCCTGCTCCCATTCTCACATGACCCCAGGCAGGAAATGTCACTGCATGTTTCAGGGGAACACTGAATGTGTAAATGAGGCTTTGCTGAATTTTTTGTTGATCTTTTTCACTGAGGAACTTTTGAAGAACAATTTATTATAAAATCTGCGATTAATGATTATAATTAATATCTGTATATCTGTATACTTAGCCAAACTGCTAGTGCATAGGAAGCATCAGGCGCACTCTAAGACCTTCAGGTTTTTTACCCTGTCAGGTTGCATATCAGTTACATCATTTCCCTGTTTTCTCGCTTATGGTTGACTCCTCGTTCTAAGGGATCCTCTCAACTGCTTAACCACTCAATGGAACAAAGTCATTAAGAGTTTCAAAGCCAGTGAAGAATAAAAGGACATTAAAACCATTGTATTCTCAGAGGGGCTTTGCTTTAAGCATGCAGGTATTTGTTGTGTAGCTCATCAAAGAACCTGCTGTGTTTGCTGACCCTTCCAGGGAGGCCTCGTTAACCCGATTGCACTTTTATTGCCATTGCTGCTACGACTCAAATTAGATGAAAGAGAAAGAAACCTCTCTTAGATTGAAGAGATATATGGAGAAAGTCACAGCAGGCAGCATGGTGGCACAATCGAAAAACCAGGTGTCCCCAATAAAGTGACACCAGGAGGTGTCCCTACTAAAATGGCACCAGGTGTCCCTAATAAAATGGTACCAGGTGTTCCTAATAAAATAGCACATGTTCCCAATAAATTGGCACCAGGTGGTCCTAATAAAATGGCACCAGGAGGTTTCCCTGATAAAGTGGCACCAGCTGTTCCTAATATAATGGCACCAGATGTCATTAATAAAATGGCACCAGGTTAACCTAATAAAATGGCACCAGGTGTTCCTAATAAAATGGCACCAGATGTTCCTAATAAAATGACACCAGGTGTTTCTTATAAATGGTTGGCATTGTTCCTCACAACAAGAAGGTTCTTAATTTGAAAACCAGTGCTGGGCGTCTGGTCCTTTATGTTGAGAGTTTAAAAGTGCTCAAGATACTCTGACTTCCCACATCATCGAAAACATGTGTTGGATTATTGAGGCACTAGGCTTCGGTAAAGTCAAGTCAATTTTAAAACTACTACAAGTCAAAATTAAAAAATACTTAAGGCACCAATTACCCGACTGCTGTGTATCGACACTGAGGAAGAACACTTATTTCTGTCCGAAACAGAATCCGTAATCAGATCCAGGTAGATAAAATCCACTGTAGTGGTTGATTTGTCAGGGCCATTTATATTCAAGGTTGAAGACTTGCAGGGTATCATTTGCATTATCAGAGACTCAGCACTAATGAGAGTCCTGATTTTTGGCCTTAATTGGATTGCTTCACCACAGTCCCTTATTGATATTTGCATGCCACAGTTCATCATGATAAGTAATGAGAAGATTATTCACTGGAGGTATCCATTTGCGTACTCCATCTGTGGAGTAAAGGGAGTGCTGTCCATGCTAGGATCCCTTGGGGATTGCGAGGGGACAGTATACAACCACAAACAGCGATTGTTCGTTTCAGTCTGAATCTGACGAGACAGAATAATCCACCTTTATACCATTATTCAGCCCATGTTTATGATTGTGTTTTCCATAAGAAATAAATGACTCCATTGCAATCCAAAATTAGGCAAACATCTGCCAGAGAGCATAGCGGGGGGATCAAAAGGAATGTAACTTCCTTAGAGAAACTTAATCTGAAAAGGAGCATTTGCAAAATTAAGCACCTGGGATTGGAAAAGCTTGAATTCCCATACAAGTAATTTCTTTGACGTGATATGAAAAGACCTCCGTTCATTCCACAACTTGAAAAAAACTAAACACATACAAAAAGCACCCGTCGAGCTGTTCCACACCAGTAAGCCTAACACTGTTATTATAGTTTCTAGATTTTCCACTCAAAAACAGAAACAACAATCTACTAAAACACTTCAACTATGTGACAAAACCTTTGACTCATTAGTGGAGATAATGAAACAAAAACCTGCTCATCAAAAACACATTTTTCTAAAAATGAAACTAGCACAATGTTTATTGAACGGTGCACAGATGGTGCTTCTCCTGTGGGCATCAGAGCATGGAAGCACTTTGGCTGAAACTCAGTGAAACAAATTCCTATCTCCATAACTTGTCAATTATCTCAGAAATGGCTGTGCATCCACACATACAATGTTGTTATTCAAAACTATCATTACATATGCCGTGATTTGTACTCATAAACCTTTTCTCCCCAGAAAGATTAATCACCTCATCATCTATTTTTCATGAGTCTTTGCAACAAAAAAGCAATTATATTAATAAGTAGACTTGCATAGCAAGTATGAAGGGAGCAGTTCCTCAGCTTCTTTTCTGCAAAGAAAATCTTGACTGTTCGTTTGTATCTGCAACATGTGAGATGTAAGAATTTTTTATCTTTTACATACTGTACATTTGAGACAGCATATGTACAGAGCGGCGGCAGAGCATTTCTACAGATATACTGTATATCCAGTGAAGATAGTCAAATGGCTGTGCAAATATTTGAACCTGAATCTACCTTAGAGGGATGATATTTGCTGGCGCTGACTCAATCCTGCTATCATAAATCCCCAGAGAGTTTTCACTGCGGACAATTCTGAGGGCCAGGACTGCTGGTTTGGTGCAGTGTGAATCCCATTTGAAAGCATTCACCTCTGCTTGATAGTCAGTTTTCACAAAAAAGTATGTTGCAAAGTATGCAATTTTTTTATTCATACCATCCAAGAACATGTACAACTATACAAGAGGCACAACGATGAGCGAGGGACCTCCTGAAGTGGTATCAAATTACCATAGTGAAATACAATTTCTCTCCGTACCACAGTAACAATGCAAAAGAGGATGCATAACAAAACATACATGGAAAACATATTCCATTATCACATCAGTGTTTATATTCTGTTGTAGACAATGAACCACTAAAAAAACGTCTCTCTTGCTGCTGGAAACCATCACACACAAAACAAACAAAATATTTTTTTTAATAGGCTTAATTCTCTCTTATTACAAAATTAGTTAACCTTGGTTTTGCAGATTGACTACCTAGTTGAGAAAGGAGGAAGGAAAGTAGGGGAGGAGACCAAAGAGCAGGGTTTTGGGATACAAAAGGACAGCCAGAGTGGGCTTTAATGGGATTTGGTTTTGGGCTGGACAATCTCTTAATGCTTGTATCCTATCCTATTCAGAATTTTTATTTTATTTCATCTTTTTTACTAATTCAATTCAGCATCTGGATGTTTGATTTTGGCACTGGTCAAATATACAGAGATGATGATGCAGTAAAGCTTTTAAAGGACAACCTGTGTACAAATAGGCCAAACTGTGTTTTCAAACCTCACACCACACTGTCATGTCAGACATGATAAGGCTACATCTGCAACTATCGAAGCGTTGGTCTCTTCTGACCTGAACTGGGAGATGGGAATGTGCCCAGAGCAGTATTTGACACCTCAGTGAATCTCATTATCATAAAACAGGGTAGAGAAAAAGCCACACTTACGCTACATGAAATATATAACAGTGTCCCTCAACCAGCTGTACAGTCATGGCTTACTGTCAGCGAATAAGAAGAGCCTCAAATGAGCAAAATGTTCTGACTTGGAGAATACATCAATAATGACAGTGTTTACATGAATCAACACAGTTGCTTGCAGTGTTTACTTTCTTTGAAGCTGTTATGAATGAATAAAAGCTGTGACAGCCTCATGCTGTGCCTACTGATGTTCCCCCTGATGGTCTCAGAATGGTCACTGCAGCATAAACTTGGCTATAGCTGGCACCGCTTGGCCTCTCCTGCTTTATCTAATCACTCAGACATGGCCAGGCCTGAGGCGCGCTGCCCTAACTCCACACTAGCTCCCGGCAAGGTTGAGGCACAGAGTACACTGGCTAAAAGCGCATCCGCAATCATATCCCCAAGATTATCTATAGTAACACCCAGACATCCTCTGCACCTCTGCACACTCCTTTTCCTCTCCGTTCTTTTATCCCTTTTTTTGGCAGAAGGTAGTTTTATGATCAGGAAAAGTGTCTATTTTTGCTGCACAGTTATCTCACCAAAGAAAATGTGAGAACTGTAAGCAGTATAGCTGACTACATACAGTATGAAGTGCTGTAAACATTTACTAATTCTGTTAGTAGCCTTGTTTGCACACACAAATAAAAGCACATATTTAAGTCACTAAATATTTTACCCATGCAAACAAATGTTCAGTCCTCATTATTATGGCAATGTTAGTCTGTGTGTATTTCAGAACAACTTTGATTCAGCGAATACAAACAAACTGAAAGGTCACATATTTGTTTTCAGTGTGCAAATATTCTCAGCAGTGCCACAGTGAAGAATGATGGCCTGATAATACTATATAAGCTTGTATATAAAAGTTCTTCTCAGGCCCTTACTTTCCCCCTGTGCCTAGAAGCGCATTGCAAGCTATAAATTCAGATATGTTGCATCAGTAATCTCTGTACCTCTATTTGTGTCTTACTGGCCCCAGGTACATTGAGGCATCAAAGCAGCAAGGGATCTCAGAGAAGGGAGTCCTCCTCAGCACGCGTCCTCTGATGGTGTGGCAGCTGCAGCTCTGTCAGAGTGGCCACGGATGAACGATGGGCGACGGCTTCCAAAGGTGCAGCATCTCTTTTCTCTCCTTTTATGCACTTCAGCAGTAATGGTAGAAATCTTAATGGGAAATACAAAGCAAGCCATGTGAGGGCTTGTTCACAGATACAGTAGATCTTAAACAATGAATAATCACATTTACTTTACTACATATATAAATAATTTGTTTTATTTTATATATTCAAATAAATGTTCCAGGGCGTGCACCTCTGGCTCCCCATAGACAAACCTAATTAAAATGTAAATACTGAACTCAGAAGCATAAAGTCTGTGCAAATGAGGGATTGTAGCTGTTTAATAATTAAGTAGTTTCAGGTTATTATTGGAACATGTATGCTTTACACTACAAGGTGTGCTGCCTAAACAGACAGAGCAGAGCAGGAACGAGGATGATGTACAACAAATTAAAACCACAATGTTGTAAGTACATATTTAATGACATTGCTGTCTATCTAAGACACTGCACAAGTGTCATCACAAATACAAACTTGCTGGGTAGGTTGGACATGCAGGCAAGAATCAGTTAAATGTTTGTACTGGTTGGCCTGCTAGGGCAACCTTTTGAATTTTCCTTCATTAAGAATCATTTCATCAACAGTTTTTGTACAATGTTGTCACAATCCTTTACATATAGAATTTGGCTGTAACTAGCTGTCAAAATTGATTAGACGTGGCTCATTCATTCAAAAGTGCTGAATCTCATGAATTAATTAGTGTGCTGTAACCAAATGCAGACATGTGCGCTCACTACTTATGCAAAAAAAAATGACACATCAATCGGCTGTTTTGATTTGCATCTTGATGTTTTGGCAGTTGAGAACATATGAGCGTGAAAGCTGTAAATCGCATTTTCTGAGGCATTTCTATCATTTCTGTACATATTCCTGGCAAATCGCGTGCTGTAGTGTGTGGGGTCAGTCTCCCCGGAATGTTTAGCTGGGCCGCCTTATCCCCTGTTCAATCTTGCCTTTTGTTTCCTTCATGAAAATAAATGAAACAGTGCAGTCATCTGCAGAGGCGAGCTGAGCTGCCTTGACTGAGGAGGCCTTCGGGCTTCGTCAGACTTTTCCAGTACGCTGTCATGGCAGTTCAGAGAGAGTGAGGGAGAACATTGCAGCCCGGTGCTGCTGTGGAATGACAATAGGAGAGGGCTAAGGTGGAGAGTGCTAATGTAGAATGCCAATCAAAGCAATGTTGTTTTAATGTGTAGTATGAAAGTCATCCTGGAGTCAAGATCCTCCTGGAATATAATATAGGATCTCAAGGATGTATGTTTTAACCAATGTTGCTGCATTATTTATTAATACTTTCGAGAGCAGAAATAAGCCATTAATAAATATAACCACCTCAAGTTTTGAAAATCCATTTAACTGGTGTACGTCCTCCTCCATTGTGTACATAGTCTTTTTTAGTTTTTCATTCATTAGGAACAGCCTTCTAATAGACAATGGCTAAAAATCCAATTAACAATTTTTCAACAATATGTCCTGCAGATCTGATCGATTATTGCAGTAGAAGAGTAACTTATTCATGGCCTTTACAACAGCAGACAAAAACTCACCACAAAATGAGTTCCTATTTCTTCTGTGTTATCTGTGTATAAAGCATGAATAGATGATTCAGGGATCATCAATAAACACATTCCTTAAAACTTCCGTTGTTACTGGTCAGTTGTGCTGCAAAGTTAGGTTCCTCTTTCATTTGTTCAAGTCCTGAGCTGTGTAATTTATTACTTTTAATTATTTCCTCTATGACTGTTAAGCTATACTGTGCTGGGTGGGAAATAATACTGCTGATTAGAAAGCAGAACAAAGGGGATAATGATGTTTAATGACGCAGTTCAAATGGGCTGCCCTCAAGTTGAATTCAAGCTGTTAGATCAGAAAGTTTTGCAGAGTTTGTGGGTGTCTTATAGTTCAGCCTTCTTATATGGCTTTATTTGCTCAAAGACTGCAAGTTTAGAGGGATGACGATCCAACCCAGGAGAGAGCAGTGAGGTCTTAATGAGTTACGTAACTTCCCTTGCACTGCACATCCTCTGATGTAGCACCAGCCCAAGATTTTGGAGGACTTAAAACTAATCCACAGATGGAGGAAGATTTGCAGGTAGACAGGCTGGTGTTCTCGTTTGATGGCTTTCTTTCTCTCTGGCAGCCCAGAGACAGAGAGGCCAGCAGCCTGTAGTACACTGTCGGTGCCAGATAAGGACACTTTGTTTTGGTTTTTGACCTCAAATGGGAAATTAAACCTCATACAGAATGTGTCAACCTGCTCCAAGAATTTACAGAACTTCTAAGGAGTTATGGGTTAGCGTTAAGGTGAGTCTTTTGAAGACACAGCGGCAAATTGAGCCAAATTGTGTTTTGTTTGTATGCCTACACATCCTGTGGGTATCAGTGAAGTCTGAAACCCATTTCACTGTTCAGGTTTAAAAAAAGAAAAAAGATGAAGACATAAAGTCTAAAACCCAACCAGAAACAATTAAAAAGCATTTAATTGAATATTTCCACAATACATTTATACAAATTTCCAAGTTCTTATTCTCATTTAAGGGTTCGTTTTAAGACTTTGCAATGCTTTAATATGCTTTACTGCATGCCCACTGTGCACATTGAGTCAATACAAGCCGTTGCAGGCCCTCTCTGTCTATAGACTGCTCTGTTCTGATTGGTCAGCCAGGACATGGCAAAATGTGATGTCATCATGTAACACTGTGTTGTCACACAGTGTTACACGATGACATCACATTTTGCTACAAATCAAAGAACAAACCTCAGAATCAAAAACAAAGCTCTCTGTAATATTCAACAAATACTCCTTCTTATATAATATACTTTATTACACCACAAAGATTAGAGAACATAACACAACAATAGAATGTGTCCTATTTATTGGCATCCCTGTGTTTGTATCTAAGGCTTATGATGGTTTCTCTTTGAAATCAGTTTAACGATTATGCAGAATCCACCATTGTGTGACCACTTGGGAAATGTGCAGTTTTGAGATAATTACTGATTAATCGAGAAATTGGTTCAGATTATTCTATCCCCAGCAGATTTGGATAAATCTGTTTGTGTGTATTCTTAGAATAGGCTGCTTACAGTCTGACTCACACTGGTGGCACCACAGCAGGTAAAAGAATTGGCATGATTCTTTCATTAATGCATGATTTCGGAACTGCTATCCTATTTAATGCTTGGAGGTCTGAAAAATATGGAGAATGTGGGGTGCTGATGATAATTTCTTCCCAAAAAGTATTAATAACTGTTATACCTGTCAGCTGGAGCAGAAAAGAGTGGAAAGGAAGTGTGTGTGTGTGTGTGCGTGTGTGTGTGTGTGTGTGTGTCTTTTTGCTTTTATCCAGGCTGTCACTTAAGGTGTCCAAAGCTGTTTATTTTTTCATTTTCATTTTCAAAGGTGTTAGAGAAACGGCATCATCAAATTAAATAAATCATAACCTCTCTGGGATAAATGTGTCCACTCTCTCCATTTCTCTGTGTGGCGTTAATGGAGGAGGTGAGAGACATCTGAGTGTGGGCTTGCGAATGGACACAGAGATGAGGAATGCTCCGCACGTTGGGCCTGCCACGGAAAATAAAGTTCACCAGATCACAGTTCACTCTGGCCCTGTATGTAATCAGTCAGTGGTGGGGCCTGTCTGTCAACCCCTGATGGCTGCCTGTGCCGTTAAATGTGCAGAGATCAGTGGTCGTCAGAGCCCCTCATGTGACAGTCTCTAAATGAGGACTTTAAATTAGTTCCATGGGTGGCAGAGCATTTCGCTGCACGAATGCACACACACACACACACACACACACACACACACACACACACACACACACACACACACACACACACACACACACACACACACACACACAATCCAAATACCTCTATTCCCATCACATCACTACTTCCCATTTCCCATTTCTACTACCAACCAGACTTTGTGATTACATATCATTAATGGTCACGTCACTGTCTGTCACTTGGCTTCTCCTGTCTGACTGTGGGCAGAAGACGCCAGAAGACACTTTATTTTGGAAGATCCGGGCCTGTGTTCAGGATCAAGAAAACAACTAAATACTGCCTGCAATGATGTGATTCTGTGTGAGGACTCATCTATCTTTATCAGTGGGGCATCTGTTTTTCTGGAAGATGAAAACAATATCTTACTCTTTCATATCTTCAATAGGATGATTCATTGTGGACAGAAGAGGATGGTGAACATTTTTTCCATGAGAAATCAGCAAGCAGATCTGAAGAATAATCATAAATCCTTTGCAAATTTCTTTAAAATCTAAACCCAAGTGGTCTTCATAATCTAGGATTACACCGGGTAGAAAAGAGAAAAGAGGCAATCAATCTCCTTTAAAGGGTTTAATCCTTTATGAAATAGACTGGATTATTTCCTAAGGTTAGGCTTTATGACTGGGATTTAATTCCCTGGAGATCCAGTGCAAGCTCCATGCATTCCCCTGCTCTCTCCCCAGCTCCCTTTCAGGCTCCACCAAGGGATCTTTGATTTATAGATATCATTTGACCTGTTAAGGCAACAGTCTGCCAAAAGTCCAAGATTAAGTGCCAATGTCTGGGCTGACAGGGGTTCCTGCTGCTAATTTTACATGATCTATAGGGCTAATACCTGTTCTCCATCCACACCTCTACATTCTGTACAGGATATATGAAAAACTGCCTTTCCTTCAAACCTTCAAAAAGGTACCTCAAAAAGGTTCTGGCGCTGTGCAAGTGGCTGCCAGCAACAGTTGCTCCTACTCTCTTTCTAGCCTTTAGCTGTTTTTCTATTAATGTCATGTGTTATGTTTTTGTTGCCAAATCAGTAATTTCCCTCAGGATAATAAACTTTCATCTTATCTTATCTTATCCGATCATCAAGCAATTGTTCGAGCAAGTTTCGACACTTGACTCAAAAACCTAGAAGGAGAACACCACTTGAAACTACACATGCCCTAGAAGTATGACTGTGCAGGGAAATACAGGTGACAGGTGTAGCTCCTCTGCAGTTTCCAAATAACTGGTGTCTGCAGATTCTTCAGTTCAGTTCCCCCGCTCCTATTTGTGTGAACTATTGCAAGTCATATTCACAAACATGTGTAGTGTCGATGATGTATATGAAACAGAGAAGAACTAACAGAGTGAGGGGGGTTAAACTGTGTCCTATTTCAGGGGCTGCCACTGTTGAAATAGACTTTTCAAGAGCAAATATGCAACAGACAAGGTTTTCTTATTTTAAATCCCCTCAAAAGTGGTTGAGAAATGTGGCTGTTTTGGGACTAATCATCACTGAAGTGTCCTTTCTCACACTGCAGTCCTGCTGCTCTCTTGTTTAATGAAATGTCCTTGATCATATATGATCATATACATTAAATGAACAGGGGCATTCAAAACAGCTGCATGCTGAACATAGTGGAGACATAAAAGGCTTTATACAAGACGATACATTTAAAGGAAGCTATAATCATACTATTGTACTATTACAGGCCAACATGTTTGATTCTTCACCAACTGAAGCAATTTTGTCTCGTGTCATCAAAACAGTACTGACTTTATCTTCTTATATTCCTTACATACCCTCTGTTGTAACAATGCTGTTATTGTTATTTCTTTTATAGTATATATATATATATATATATATATAATAATAGATATAATATTATACTTTCACAGTATTCCCCCCTGGCTATTATTGCATCGTGTCCAATCTTTGCCCACATGAAGGGAAAGAGATTTGTTTGTTAGCTGGCCCTCACAGGTGGTAATTAATAAATGCTTATTGTTGCACACTGTCAGTGAAATATTTATAACACGCCCACACCAGGAGTAATATGCCCACAGTGCAATGTGGACCAGCAGCATCAATGCCAAAAAAACACAACCCCTAATTATCACATTTGATTCTCTGCTCTCTTAAAGAATATGTTTGTTTTAATTTAATGCCCCTTTACAACATTGTTTGTACCCTATTCTAACTGTTCTAAGCACAACGTAGTGGCCGGTTCTTTCGCTTCTGAAGTTCCCAGTAAGACACTATGCATGCATGTAGAGGTTCTCACTTTACTTATAAAAGCAACCATACTACAGCACTGGAAAGAACTGGAGGAAAGTATTAGTCAAAGTTTAAAATTGCAGGCGACATGTTCTTGACCCACTGAGCACACATTTATCAAAATGTTTTAATCAAGAAGGTAAGAAAGAGCAGAGGTTTTATTTTATTGAAAATACAGTGTGGCCACAACTTATTAAAGAGGTGAAACTGAATAATTAAATTGTGGCCATGAATTACTGTAACACAATGTCATAAACAAACTGAGGGCGCTTGTTTGACCAAAGGCAAATGAATATGGCTAATATAGGTCAGACTTGATGGAGCCATTACACTATTAAGATGCAGCAAATACAAGTATATGTGTAAAATTCCAAACTATCATAGCATAATGATCCATCTATGCATCTGTCTATCTTCTGCTGAGAGCTTTTTCACTTCTGGAACCCCTAAATGTAATAAAATTGTTTCAGTTTCCTAACACTAATCCTACTTTAAACAACACTGACTTAACCTAAACATTTATATTACATTTCTTTTGATGAAAAATTAAAATGTGTCCAGTTGGTGCTGTAATTGCGTAATTCTTTGTGGTTGGAGATATATTTAATGCCAATTTTCTCGCAGAGCATCTGGCTGGGGATTAGAAAAACACATGCTACTAAAAACATTAATGAAAAAGAGGGAAATTAATAAACTTTAATTATGCACCACTGCTGTGCAATCTTCACAATTATTTGTCCCATGACGGTAAAACGCCTTAGAAAAAGAGAGAGATGTTAGGTAAACCCATTAAAATATGCTCTGAACATTTGGGTTCTTTCTTTTCTGATATTCCAGGAGGCCCATGTCTGAAGAGCATATTGTAGAAAACCTGTCACAGAGTGGGACCATAGGGAACAGCTGAGAAGTGTGGAAGCAGCTTCATATTATGCTGCCGTATCCAATTTATGGCTACAGAACAGCAGATCCATCTCTGACACTACAATTCCCTTCAGTCTGTACACACAGAAAGTCTAGCCGCTCAAATTGCAGTGTTTTTGTCATGTGAAGCCTGAAATCAGAAGAAATCATGTCACACATATTTTCACTTTGAACAATTGCAATTGAAAACAATACAATTCAAGGAAAAATAACATTTCTTAGGAGCAGGAAAAAGGAAATTATGTGATTGTTTAGCTGTTTCAAGATTTCAACAATCGCATACAACCTCATGTTCCGTGGTGATTACATTATACTTCTGCCTCCCATTGTTGTGATTTTGATTAATGCCAAATAAAGATTGGCTGTTTCTTGGAGATTTCCTTTAGGTGCTCAGTGGCACTCTACTGGGAGAGCAATGGTCTGCAAAGAACATCTGTGGAAGCTCCTTCTTCAAAAGCACTGAACATCCTTCTAAAGTTGACAGGTCAGGGATAAAAATGGACTCTTACCGACAACTTAATGGAGCTGCAGTTCTTGTACTGCATGTTGGAAAAGTAAGAAAACTCATGGGAAGACCGGAATGTCATGTCATCTGTGTACTTGTGTACTTGCTTGCCTTGACTGGACTGAGGCTCTAAACCCATTAGCTGTAATACAAATGAATTATTTCTGGAGGTAGCGCTGGCCTCAGATGAAAAAAGCATGAACTGTTGAACGTGTGGAGTCATACAGAGGACACGCTGCTGTGAACCGAGCCGACAACCACAGATGTTAGAATCAGGTCAGATGGTTTCCTGTCTTGTGAATGAAAAAGGTCTTCCAAGGCTCTTCTTGTACTTTCATGTTGCCTGAATCCATCTGCATTGGCTACGTCTGTCTGAAAGTAAATATCACACAATCATGATGAAATGAAATCAATGTTGCATTAGATTTTGCGACTCCTCACAATATTTTCCTATTTCTCTAAGAATGTTGTATTTTGCCCTGATCACGTCTTTCTATGTTTCTATGTTTACTTACCTCCTCCCATTGAGTTGTGAGGCAAAACACAATCAAGTTGTTCAGGTGAAATCATAAATGAGATATGGTTGAAGTTAGATTTACGGATAATTTTTTGCATTCAGTCTTTATGTTGTTAAGTGAAGTGACAGTACAAGCAAACCTGGAGGAGGAGCAGTTACGTTACGTGAAGTATTTTCTTCTCCATACAGATACAGAAGACGCATCATGGCAGGACTAAGGTTCAGGGAAATGCCGCAGATGACGAAGGGATGACTAATGTAAAAAACGATTCTCTGGAAAGTTCTTGTGGCCCCAACCAACAGCACACGTGTGTTCCACTGTGCGGACCTTCTACATCTCCTCCCTGTATACAACATCAACTTCGTGGGCAGAGCAAATAGCACTTCTATGGCACAATTCTTCGCCCTTTATTAATCCCACAGACTTGATTAATTTAGTTAATTTATCATAGCTTCCTTTGCACTTTACATAAATGAGTCATCGCGATAACAATTAAAATGTGATACATCGTTGAGCTCTCATTTCTTATTCAGGTGTTAAGGCCCTATAATCATAAGAGCCATGGCTCATTTTAACAGCACAAAGAAGTTGGTAGTTGATTGTGGTGACACACAGGGTGCAGCAGATTGCAGCCTGGGCCGGCCTCTAACTAAGGGCTACATAATGTAACTGTTGTACTATGCAGCACCTTAAAAGACCTGTGAGAAACTGAGCAAGCCTTCTCACCGCAGCAGCAGCGATCTGGGATAAGCCAGTTTAATACCAGCCTCTTCAAACACAGTGCCAGTGCGAGTCAAAGGTTAATGAAAGGGCACCTGGTTGTGAGGATGAAGACATGGCAGCAGCCAGAAGTAGAGGGATTAGCCTTGTTCTCATATCAAAGAGATCCCCAGCCAGCGAGGCTCAATCTGGGTTTGGAGTGGAAATCTGTCTCCATTGCAGAGTTGTTAGGTCCAAGTGCAGGCGAGCTGAGCAGTCCTCTCACACCCTCCATATCTATACACTGACATCCACTTTGCTAACAATGTAACACAGTCGCTTGGGGATGAAAGTTAGTAAAGTGATGAGAGTATATTCAGTCTTCAAGTCCCAAACTTTTCTTGCAGAAACACCATAACAGTCCAAATGTTTAAATAATGCTGACAATGCTCACAAACAAACAAGAAAGGTGGTCAGCACAAAGCATGAACGAGCCCGAAAATCAGGCTTATGGCAATTTCTTGGGGTGCAGGTCTGAACCAGATGAAGAATGGGACATGGCTCAGGGAAGAACCCATTACTGTTTGATGGGAATATGGATCCAGGGCGTATCCAGGAGACTGAGAACAATTTCATAACATTGTGAAAATTCTTACAATGTCTGACTGTTAGTCTGTTACAAGACAGAAACAGTAAGAGCAATTTGGTCCAGATCCTGATGGGATTGGACAATAATTAATAGAATTATTATGCCACAACTATTAAAACAATTTTGATGTATAACAAACATTTTGGATCACGTGCTACCTCATTTATTAGTTGACTTTGTTTTGCACATAGTGATTTAACCCAATAATGAGAGGATTAAAGAGATTTTGTACTTTGTAGTGAGCTGTGCCACTAGAGCCACCAAAACAAATGCAAATAATGAGAATAATTATGAGACTGTTTGTATCAAACCGTGCTGCCAAACAAACTTGTGAAACTCTTTGGGGCTTTGGTCAACAAGGATGTCTATTGATACTCCTTTTTTTAGTTCTTTTAGAATATTTAATATACTGTATCTTGACTCAGACACTATGACACATCTCTTATTACAGCAGCTGTGGATAATCTACTGTTTGCTTTCAAATGGGAGCGGTGTGGACAATGAGCGCTGGTCCCTGAAATTACTATTTCGTTGTCCAATTGTCCATGATGCAACACATTTTGGCCACAGGCCCATGTGGTTGCCAGATTTCTGTGAAAGCCCTCACCCCCCTCACACACACACACACACACACACACACACACTTCTCTGCTATTAGGAATCATAATTGAGCATGAGTGCCTTGTGGATGACACTCTTTTGGAAATATTTACAACAGTTCAGCGTGTGCAGTGAGTGGCTGTGGCTGCACGTCCTGCACAGTCCAATGATCACACAGGGAATAATCTACTCAGCAATACTACAAACAACAGAATTAGTAACCAGCTGTGCATGAAATTATGGTCATTAAGATAATAACATCATTAATTTTGTTCTACTGTCACACTGTGGGTTAAAAAAAGGCGAGTGCATAACTTTTTGGTGTCGTTTCTGAGATGATGTTTCCTTTCAGCAGTACATTTCAGTAATTTGAAGCTAGAGTGGCAAAGATAATCCATTAAGGTTTCATTTGATGTCCAAATGAAAAGTATGTCCATTTTTGAAATATGGTCAGTATTATGCACACAGGCCTTTGTATGTTGAAAGATGCAGAGCTATCATGCTACAAGAGGAGTGGTTTTCAAAGTTTGACGTCTGATATCATTTCACCTTTTCCAGCTTTCTGGCTAAAAAGAAACACTCTGCTAAACTAGGTGCACTCAAGATGTTTTTTCACATTTAAGAAGGTCTGTAGCATTAGATGTGAGCAGCAGTGGGTACGACTGCATGTACTGTACAGTGTGCACATCAAACAGAACAGAACAGAACAATGGAGCATTTTAAGGGACATTTTAGTCAAACAAAATCTAGATATTGAGCATCTGTAGGATACAGGATACATTTTCTTACGCAATGTTTTTAAGGTAATAGCAGATAAAGTCGGTTTTTATGTTGGATAACGTTAATGTTAAAAGAACAGTTGGCCTTGGCTGAGGTATGTGACATGTGCCCTCTGGTTTAAAACCTGACCATGAAAGTGAAAAACATCAAGAGAAGAGACAAGAGAGGGTCCAGTGTTGACCTCTTTCTCAGGAAGTATTGACTGTCACAATTTCAGTGTACCCTTCATTGTATACCTGAAGGATACTGCAGTTCTGCGATAACTGTCAAAACAGGCACAGAGGTTAAAGCCATGACCAGACGCAGTATGAGCACGAACACATCGTATCAGCTGAGGTGATGCTGAAAGAGCTGCGGTATTGTAACATGAGCACAATCGGTCCATCTACAAGTGCGACCACTCCGTCTGTCTCCCTGAGAGACAGATGATCTCCACTTTCACAGTTTTCAATAAGAAAAGGCCCATCTACCCGGAGGCAAATCTCTCCTCATCATGCTCTCTCTCTCTGCTTTGCTCTCTCTGCTTTGCTCTCTCTGCTTTGCTCTCTCTCTCTCTCCCTCTCTCTCTCTCTCTCTCTCTCTCTCTCTCTCTCTCTCTCTCTCTCTCTCTCTCTCTCCTCTGTTTCATTTCATTATGTTTCATTGTCTTCTATCCAGTCTTCCATTCCATGACTCATTCAAGGTTTGCCTACTTTAACACAGAGTGCAGAGCCAGAGCAGTGGACTGCGTGGGAGTGTTTGCCCCTCTCACCTGTCCCATTGTACCAGTAAACACAGCAGTGTGGCATGTTGTCAGTAACACCTGCACCCGTCCACCATTTGCTGCAGCTTCACCCTCCTGTCCAACCTGTCTTTCACTCCCTAGTGTGAACTCTGTTACACCGTTTCTTTAAACAATGCAACACTTCCTGTTAACGCCAGGTTATGCAGTCACTTGGTTTGACAGTCTGTCAGTCATTAGATACCAAACTCTGACCAAGAAGGCAGGAAGAGCCAGTAGCAACCGCACACAGCAGAATGACTGTTCCTGCAGTGTAAACATGTCAAATCCTAAGGATGAACTCATCAATCAGGGAGAAGACATTCATCAGACAGCTGTGCTCACATGAGACATCTGGCACCAGTCCCAAGCACCGAAACCTCCCAGTTTGCATTATTATTGGTGTGTATTGTCTTGATAATACTCTATATCCCCGAATAGCATGGTTACTCAGATTATTCCTCAAATGTACGAAGTGAAATTATGGCAGCAATTAATACGATGTACCTAGCTGGGCGCCCTGGGACGGTGAAGCATCTGCACTTATTTTATTACAGATTGCCCGTTCTAACCATCTGCCGCTTCATTTGCCGGGATGAGCTTTTTTGGATGCCTAAGGGTGGAAGTTGTTTGGGCGTAGATGGCTTATCAAGATGACTGACGTCTGAAGTTAAAGGGCGGGATAAGATACATCTGAGTGTGTGTGTGTGTGTGTGTGTGTGTGTGTGTGTGTGTGTGTGTTTAGACACATGTAAAAGATATATGGTTTTGAAGCTACTTAACAAAGTTCACAACAAATTTCCTATCTCATCTATATGTGTATATGAAGTGAATAAAGAAAATATAAGACAAAGAGCAGAAAAGCCAGATAATTAAAGCAGCTTGATAAATGCAGTAAATAATATTTGTTTTTGTCTTTTAAAAGCAGTTCATTTAAAGACTATTCATTTTGATATATTACTGAAATAATGAAATCTTTGTGATTGGATTAGTATGGGCATGTGGCAGCTTTAACAGGTCAGGAAGAACCACATTTTTACACCACACATCTCAGTCCTGTGTCTTAATGGTACATATTATAGTTTGTTTAGCCCTCTGCTACAGTGCGCAGTCTTACAGTAGTTGTTTCAGACATGGCAAAGCTCATTAAACAGCAGCTGTTTCTATTACTCAACATCACACTGTGCAGAATATCAGTCCTCCATCTGTAAAACACACACAGTCTCGTGTCAGGGAAGATGGATATGTTTTTTGATGAATTTTGGCCACAAAGTGTCCTGACATTTGAAAAAAGACCCAAATGCGCATGCCTGTTCCCAAAGGGCCAATTTGAAAGAACCAGAGGGTTGCAATGTGACACACTGACACGCATAATATTGGAGAGAAGTGACAAACAATATACACATACATGCTCTAGGGGAGTCGCAGTCCTCTGCCTGACATTTCTCCCTCCCATCTAATTGATCAGCATTTCAGTTGGGCTATACACCCGCATTCTGCTCCCAAATAATGGCTGACAAGTCTATGGGTTGTGACCAAATATTAAACAACCCTCCAAACCTTCCAGAGGCCATTCTCATCTGATGTGGATGATTCATCAAGCTAATTCAAATGTGTTGGCCGCAATAATAAAGCATAAAGTAGAATACACAAGTGGATGTCTTACGCAACAGGCACCCAGGCACCAAGGCAGTAGGAATTCGTCAGAGCAGAGCTTGCTGGAAAAACAGAAACGCGCACAGTTATATACACTGAGATCCACTTGGAGGAAAAGGAAGCCTTAGCGAGTGAACTGTATTGTAATCTCTTTTGAAAATCTTTCTTTCCCTTTGGCATAGAAATCCTCTCTGTGCTCTTTCCCATCGTCTCTGCTTCACTGGGGCATATGATGGGAGAGGTTTCAGCAGTGTCCCAAGGTAGCCGATCTTTGAGAGATGACAGGCCACAAGTTCCATTTTTATTATGATTTATTCGAGCCAGCCAGTTTTCTGTAATGGAAATTCATTTGAATCAACGCCCCTTACTCAGAGCCGGCCTGGAACCATATTCACCATCTGTGAGCCAGGAGACATGGAGACTGGACCCATTTGCCAAAATGAAAGAAACCTTTTTTAATGCGAACGTTCACCAAGCATAGAGTTCCAAAAGCAGTTCTCAAAACCCATTTCCAGGTTTGTGGGGGTATTTCCAATGGAACTTCCCACAATATAATGTGTGAAATGTTCTGCAGGTTTGACCAGGAGATGTATTTTTTAAAGGGGATATAGTGCTTCTGATTATTTTGCCTCATTTGATGCCAATGTTGCAAAAACTGAGGTGCACACATAAAGAAATGCATCAACTAATATAAACCCAAAGGTACTGAACTGCCTGAAAGCTTTGTGTTTATCTGTGCTCAAAGTACAAGGTGATTGGTCTTGGTCAGCTTAGGCCTGACACAGTTAGCCAATCAGAACAGAGCATGCCTTCCACGCTTGCAATACCTCAAACAGACTGTTATTATTCAGTGTGCACAGCGGTGTAGCAGCAAAAGAGAGTTGAAACAGATCAGTGTGCTTTTTACATATATAAGCATTACAAAGGGTTCAGAACAGATGCCTAAATGAAAACAAGAACTTTTAAATCTGCCTAATAATCCCCCTGTAAATTGTTAGTGAATGGTAGTGTCATAATATTTATGGTTTGGAGCAGCCCATACATGACATAATGTGATTAGTTTACATTACTGCTCCAAATGGTTCTTCTGACTGTATCAATCACATGTGGATAGATACTTTTAGCCGCCAAAATTGATGCCATTTAGTTGACTATGACCTTGAACCATCTGCTCGCTCACCTCAAACTGTGATAAAACGTTCTGGTCTTGTGCTTCCTTTTATTTTTGTCAGGGTGCAGTAAGCCTTTTTCAACTGTGAAATGATGGATTTCTCCATTTGTAAAGAAATCAGTTGGGTGTTTGCAAGGCAGCAAAAATGTGGAACTTTCGTTATGCACTATTTCAGGCCCTCAGGTCCTGTCTGTGTCCCTGTCCACGGAGCCTGGATTCGGTGTCAGCAGCAGTGAGACATCAGCGCTCAGGGCCGACATGAGCCTCTCAGTAAATGTCAAGTGACAAAATGTGAACTCTAGGCAGCATAAAGAGGGACAAGCCTTTAAAGAATGACTTTGTATAGATGTGACAAATGCATCATCACAGTGTCGCAGAGTTCATCTATAATTCAGTGCTTGTGCTCCTGTTTGTGCGTATGTATGCACCTGTGTGTGTGTGTGTGTGTGTGTGTGTGTGTGTGTGTGTGTGTGTGTGTGTGTGTGTGTGTGTGTGTGTGTGTGTGTGCGTGAGTGTGGTTGTGTGTGTGTGTGTGATCTGTCAGGGAAAGAAGAGGTATGGAGAGAGACAGTTAAGCAGTGAGTGGAGTATAACCTGGACATGTTCCAGCTGTTATGGGGACACATTTACTCTTAGACTTTGAACAGTTCACTCTGACATTTTCCCTGTTGATATAACACCATGGCATTTTGTTTGTGTGTGTGTGTGTGTGTGTGTGTGTGTGTGTGTGTGTGTGTGTGCGTGTACGTGTGTGTGTGTGTGTGTGTGTGTGTGTGTATGTGCGTGTTTATATGTGGATGTATACTGTATGGATGCGTGACCAAAGAGATACAGATATTAAAGATGAGTTCTGTGGCTCATGGGCTGCTGTTTTTCTGAGTGAGAGAGTAGAGATATTCTCATCCACCAGCTGGGCTGAGCTGTGATTGTCATGTTCTTGACACTTTAGGTGTGTAAGTTCACTGTGCTGGCTGACTGTCAGGAGAAGTTCTTATTTCTACCAAATATTGCCAACACTATCATCAATGAAGCTGCAGTGTCAGCTTGTGGTGAACTGATACATTATTAGAACGTTTTATGTTGATTTTTCTGCTAATTTGTCCTCCAATTCTATATCAAATAGAATAAGAGTCTTGGCAGAGACTAAAGAAAATGGTCCTTCTAAAAAAGCAAGAACGAAATCGCATTTCCAGTGATTTTCATTCAAAAGTTACCCATAATAATTGCTCGATTTGATTGAGAGTCTGTGTTGTTTATTTTGGCCTTCACCCGACTAAGCTGCAAAGTGAATTATATGTTCAATACCCCAATAAGACATATCACTCTTTTTGACACTTAATGTGGTTTAAGTGGCAGAAGATATGAAAAGCAAATGATAGTGAAATATATGAATAAAACATTGGCATTTGGAAAACACATAGGTAGCGTGGATATGTCTTATGTAAATATGCAAAACAAATATCATTCCAGGGTACATACATAAAGGGAATCTTCTGTAAGGGAGCGAGAGGATGTGCTTGGAGAAATCTCATTAGTTTGATATCAAATAAAAGCAGTCATCTGGAGGGAAAGGCACCGAGCAGAACACACAGAGGGTGGGTGAAATTTGTCTTTGAAGTCAATAGCATTTACGCCGACAATTTGGGGTTATTTCAAGCTGGTTTCTCCCTGAAAGGCACCGTGTCTATTGTTCCAAATATGTGTCCAAGGTGCTGCACAGGGCGGTTGCAGCCACATTTTTAGGTTGTAGTTAAAGGATATTTCCAGGTGTAAACTCCTCACATCAGCTTAATTTTTGTTAGTTTAACTTGATAATATGGAGGTGATTTACAACTGCAATGATGAAAGTGAAGCATTATTCCAAACGAGTGTTTGACTAATGATGACTCATGTGTCAACAGTCACATCTTTGTTTACCACTGCAGCGTCATTCATCCCTTCACCACAGAGGTCCAGTCTGTGGGGGATATGATCAAATAATATGCAAATTATTTTTTGACACACAATCATAATTAAGAATAGCATTTGCACGGTGTCGAGTTGTATTTAATTGTCTTTCGGGCTCATTCGCAGCGTGATGACAAAGCCGTCTGACAAGTTCAGCTTAATGAGGTAAACTGTGGCAGTTAATCTGTACAAAAACATTTGCACAAAATGAGCTCATGCAGATGAATAGATTTGAATCACTAAATATGTCAGATTAAAGAAGTGATTATCAAAGAAGTATCATTACCTTTTAGGGTCGTCTGTCATTAATGCATTTCATGATCATTTAACAGCAATGATGATGAAGAAGGACTTTAATATTTGCAATTATCTGAGTCAGATTTCTCCTTGAAGCCATTATAACATTACTGCACACCCTTCGTACAGAATTGCTGATAGACCCTGATAGCTTACCAGTATGCACGGGCGTACACACACACACACACACACACACACACACACACACACACAAACACACACACTGTATATAAATACAATTCTTACATGTCCACGCTTGCTCTATATTTTTTTCTACCACTCCATTTTCTATCCTGCCTGTGTTTGATTTTCTCCATTGTGGCTTCATATCTATTTTTCTGCAATCATGTGAGTCTTGTCATGACTTGGGAATGATATGAAATTTCCTGTTCAACCTCCTCATACAGTGATTTTTCCTCTGTGCTGTATTGAAGTTGTAGGTCCAGCATGTTGTTGCTTCAGGATATTGCACAGTCTTGTAAAATGCATTATTCACCCCGCTACAACCCTGACATGGACCTGAGTGATGTGCATCTATTCATTTATTAATCAAAAATATACATCGAAATTCAATAAAGGGTCCCCTACCTGCGTTAGAGACCTCCATTACATCATCATCATCATCATCGTCACCAGCAGCAGCTCCCAACAGCAGCTACATCATCCACTATGATATAAAAAGCCCAAAATGAGGCGTGTTGTCACAGCCCATGATGGATTCAGGGGGCAACACTGAATGTTGATCAAGGTGAGGCATGGAGGAGGCCCTGCTTGTCAGGGACCCGCCAGCATCCCCAGGCAATCTCCACAGTCAGGAGAAGGAATGAGCACCACTCGGAAATCCATCATGCCACCTACGAACAGAGCATTGATAGAGAGGAGACGCTGTCCCTCAAGTCACACCACCTGACTCATTTAGGGTTCCAGAGCTCATGGCAATGTTCAGCAGAAATATTTGGGTAATGGAAATTGTTTCCTAATGATGAATAATTCATTTTTTAGCTCCCTTAAAGAGAGTAAACAGAAGAGCTAAACAAGATCCCTAGAGGTTTTTTATATATTGAAATACAGTACCTGATTGGCATTTTAAAGGCATAATTCTACCCATTATGAAAGCATCTGAAATACTGATGGAATTTATATCTCAGTAAGCCTATAATGTATTTTAAAGTTACCGCTTCACAGCTTTGTTTTAACTTTCTTCAAAAGCTTTGGCAATGCAGTTGAGAACAAAGCTATGAGATATGAAGCCAAACCGATGTGCGTCAAGTGTGAAAGTCCATCAGCCTGTTTGTCTTTGAGTTCTCCAGCACAGTGTCAATCATCACAAATATGCTGTCTTTATTTGTTGTCAACATACAGGTCAAATAAACATAAATAGGACATAATTTTAGATGATAAGCTAAACGCTGTGACATTCTTCCCGTATACTTCAAAACTGTGTTCAATTATAAATGTGAATATTCCCCATCTCATTCGACTGTGGTGCGGTGCTTTATCACTTGTTTTAAGAGTCTCAGAATATTCCACAACACACTAAATTTACAACAACTTAACAACTTTGAAACTCAGTTGGGACTTTGAAGAAGCACATGAAGGCATCGCAACTCCTCCACCACACTGCTGCAGGGCGACCTGAGCCTTGTGAGAGGGAAAGTGTAATCGTTTGGCTTCTGATCATTTGGATTATGCAGCACAAGCTGCTTGGTGCGCTTTTATTACTTTTTTTCCTGTTCGGAACATGTTTTGCAGATAGAAATCTAACCCATAACTATTTTTTGGAACATTGTTACAAGTGGAAGTGGGAAGGAAGGAAGATAACTTACTAGACAACTTCTATATGGATTTACCTTTTCACACAAAATCACAAAAAGTGCTTTTCTCTGCAGAACTGTAAGCAGCAATCAATCTAATTCTCCATTTTAGAAAAAATAACATGAATCATTTCTGAAAAATATGCCACAGCAGGCGATTATATCTGGCCATCATCTATCAATTCTCTTATCAAGTATTCTCTTGTACATAAACATTAAATTAAAATAAATGGAAATTACACAGAGCAACATCTTCATAATTGCATCATAATTATGCTCATTAGATACCATTTAGTATGATTTATTTGTTGTATTTACTGTTACTATGACACATTGTGCTGAGCTTACGTACAGGAAGTATTACAGAGCAGTAACATAATGTTGCCATGTGGTCGAATGACTTTGCAGAAATAGTACCGGAACATTTTCCTCTCGTGGCACAAAATTTGCAGACGATGGTGAATTAAATTTTCTGTGTGATTCTCTCATCTCTCTTTCAGGTGTGCAGTCAAAACAGCATTGGTGAAGGTGAAACAATAGCAATGAATGTTTCTCAATGCACTTTAGTGTCAGAACATTCCCTCCAACTTATGAAACAGGAGGTGACAGGCAGCGTGAATATTCAGTCACAGTTACAGTATGTGATATATATTTTAATCAAAGCACGTAATTACCCATGAGAGGACAGATTCCAGTGAGGGAGGTGAGCTCCAGACAAAGAGAGTTGCTGAGGATTCAGACAATCACAGCTGTGAAAAGTGCGTAAGGGCAGGAAGTCATCAAAGATATTTCAAGGTGCGAAAACAAAATCTCCTTTTCAGTCATGAATGATCAAATGCTGCTCTGCTGTTAAATTTCCCAGGTGGGCTAAGCAATGACTCACCCATTTCCCTGCATAAGAAAATATAGATTCAACCTCTATATTTGCTAGGTTTGAATACAGAGAGACAGAGAGAGGGAAAAAAGTGGGAAAGTGTCAGGCATGGGACTCGTGCTCAAGGTTGAAGTTGTCAATAGAGTCACAGCATTGTTAGGGAGAGGAGGGAAAGGAGCCAGCCAGAAATAGCATGGACTCCAAACCATTGTCATTAAAGTCGTCTCCATTTCCCCATGGGCCGCACGGAGAGATAGAGATCTGAGAGGCAGCGCCTTGATAAAGATCACAGATTGACTGGGGAGCCTCCCTTAGGATTTAATTGAAGTCAAACCAAGTCACAACATCTTAGATCCCAAAGATGACCCAAGCCACACTGCATTTTTCATCCTCCATCTCGTCTCCATAGCCCCCCTTAGTGCTACATATTAGTTTGTTTACTAATACATACAATGACCATGAAATGAGCTTGAATGCCAACTGAAACCACCACTTGATCTTCTTATTTCCGAAATGTCCTGATAAATTTCTACCTTTTGCTTTGTGTTGTGTTTTCCTGTTGTCGTACAGGTTCCATGTCAATAAACTAGGCAGGATTTGACAATGCATGATATTACATTTAAGGCACTGCAGTCTATGCTGCTATACTGCAAACTTCATTCCATCGCTGCACATATGATCGATGAAGACTGATTTTTCTCTACAGCTGGATCAATTTGCAATTCATATTGCGAGTGTCTCTTGCACTCGGCAGCCTTTTTATTCCATTGTGACGTTTATTCTTCTCCCATTGTGTGGTAGTAATGCTTGTCTGTGCTCTGACAGTCATGCCTCCTCCATCAGTCAACATTTACAGACAAAGTAAACCCTAACAGCTTTTCCACTACGTATTGCTGCTGTCACGTATTCAGCCACTAATCTTAATTACCTATAGTCCAAGCCGGTATGGGTTCAAGTGCGTCCTCATAGTGGGACACAGCTCTTGTTGTCTCCATTCTCAGCTGTCAGAGTAGGACAAGGAGTCTGTGATTGATGCTTTTTCCAGAGTGGCGGATTGTTCCGCTGAGTTGCCTCATGCACCAATAATGACACATGATGGAAACCCCTGTCAGTAAGCCATGAGAGGAAATGAAGATGGATTGCATGTTGGATGGGAACTGATTTTGTCCAACAGGAAGTTAAGAACATTTTTGTAGTGTTCATCTTGCACAATTACCGCCCGCAGGGAAGCATTCTGAGCTGTGCATGGACGTCATCAACTGAGGGTTCTTATGTTGCATTATATTATTATCTCTTCTTCATGCTATTCATATCAAAAGCATGCATATGGTTGGACTGGCATTCTCAATTACACAGTTATGTATGTAAAATGAAAACACAATACATCAAAACAGCTGATAGAGGATTTTCAGATATTTTTAGAGTTGAATGTGGAAAAAGACAAATAGAAGCCTCCTATAAATTTAACATGCATATTACATCCTCACGATTAATAATGTGTCCTGACATTAATTGATTACTTTATCAGTGAGTGTTACATGCTTGTCATTGTCACACATATATAAAATGCCCTGGAGCCTGAGGTGCTAATCGACATATATAACATCTATATAAATCTCAGCACACAGCAGGAAATCACAAGATCAATCAAAACAACTTGGTATTCTTAACACAGCTGTGTGTCTTAACATCTTCCAGGGTGTCACATTCAAGAATATCTAGCATTAACAGAGTAGATATCATTGTGCAACTGGAGCTGGGAGCATATTCTCCGTGTGCACGCCGTGTGCTGGAGTCGGCCTTGTCATTGCAGAGCTGAGCTATAGTGCCCTCCTCCACTTTACAGCTTTAGTCTCTTCACTTGTGCTGGGTGATTTTAATTTGTCAAAACTGTTTACCAGCATGCCTCCAAGGCTATTACTGGTATGTCATGAGGGAGCAGATAGGTAATGAAAAGCATACAAATGGCAGATGAAAAAAGAATTGCTGAGGAGGGGAGAGAGGGGTGGGGTGGATAATGTAGGTGGATCTTTCATGTAAAAGCAGGCCAGCAGTGATTTATTATTCCATCTTTTCTTGAGAATCTATTATGCTAAAATGCTA
Organism: Genypterus blacodes; assembly: GCF_046128005.1. Taxonomy (NCBI): domain Eukaryota; kingdom Metazoa; phylum Chordata; class Actinopteri; order Ophidiiformes; family Ophidiidae; genus Genypterus; species Genypterus blacodes. Next base: position 496,089 of record NW_027466831.1, read on the forward strand.
ATGAGGGATATTATTAATTTTTCTATTTGTTATGAATAATTCAAGTATTTATGGGGCGTGGGTTGACAACTCAAACAACTTGTTCTTCATACCAAATGTAACCTACACAGCCTAATGAGATGATGTGCGATGCCCTCTACTCTACACTCAAAGCCCAAGCAACTCTGTCTTCACCTGTTCTTGGTTCAATAGAGCACTAAAGGTCCAACTTTGAATGGACAGGAGATCCTCTATCCTCACATGCATGAAACCCCACAAATAAACTTGCGTCACTGTGGCACAAGAGCTACGCCGCCCTGAGAAGGGGACAGTGTGCCGAAGAAGAGGAATGCAGAGGAGGAGGAGGAGACGTGTCAACGGCCAAAGAAGTAATGAGGCCACATAGACACAAGGATGACAAGGACACGTCTGGCTGGCTGTCGTCATTTAAGTCCCACAGTGCGGGCCGCCACACAGTCGAGCCGCATTAATGTCACACCAGCCCATCATGGGGAATTAATTACACACCTGTTAATGACTGGCCACGAGAACGCTTACCTCTAATATCCATCTGGGTGTGGATACCTTATGAAATGATGTTACGGCAGGTGTTACATCTCAAAACATATCGTGATGCACGTAATCATCACTGCTGGAAATGTGCTAAGTACATTACAGTGACGCTTGTAATTACAGTTGTTGTTTTTGATACCTGTAGTCATAGGTCTACTACAAAGTATTTGTACTTTTTTTATTAAGATAGAGAGCAGAGCAAAGCAGAGTTGTGGCAAGAGTTAATAATGCAAACACCATGTGTTGACTCAAAACTGGAGATACAAGCTTTATACACAAGGATCAGGTATACATAGAATAAATTGTAAAAAAAAGAAGAAAAAAAAAAAAAAAAAGGGTTAAATTAAGGTAAATTACATTTTTATGTAACACACACATCACAACACTGTGCCATCTATTTAAAAGCTACAGCAGTCAACATGTAAACAGTGGAGTAGTTCTAGGTAATGTATTAATGCAAAATGAAAATACTCAAGTAATTGTGAGATACATCTATTTTGCTTAACAACAACACAGTTCTATGACGAATAAAAATTAATCTTGTTAAAAAAAAATAGCATGAGCATTATACAAAAATCATCCACACCACACATTTTAATTCAACATTTCAATGGTTACCAAAACTCCTCTGTATGTTGCATTATACCTTCAATTTCATTCAAACAATTTTAAGTGGACTGGTGAGAAGAGCTGCCCAACTATGTTTGCAGCAGTGACACACTAGTGTTAATTAGACGGCTGCATAGGAGGGATCGCTTGATCCAGTGCTCCGGCAGCCATCCACAGCCTGGTAATCAGGTCACGCAGATTGATATGATAATCCCAGGGGCACAGCATAAAAGGAGAGGCTAACTCTGCATTGGCAGGGTGCGAACCGCGGATGTGAGGGGGAGATATCCCTCTGAAGTCAGAATCATTCTCAGGCCTTGGATCACAAACTGAGTGCTGGAGAGAAAGACAGAGAAGTGGAGAGGGAGAAAAGCCTGACTCCTATAGCCATAATAATCATGGTTTCTATGGAATCCCGCACAGCAATAAAGTAGAAGATGATACCGGGACTTGCACCCAACATGTGACGATTGGACAGAATTACAGCAGCCTATCTAGTTCTGATTCAAGGTTGAAGGCTCAAGAAGTTACAGCAAACATTAGATGGTGCAGCAAAAGTAGCAGTTTCAACAAAATGACAAGATAAAAAGAAAGAAAAAGGTCAAACTCAAATGTATATTCACATATTAATGTTTCTATATGTTGTTGCTCTACATGTTCAAGTTGGTTGCAACTCCATCAATATTCAGTAGAGATAAGAATAATAGTTAAACCTCTGAGCACTACCAATGGTTATGTAGATGAGTTTTATGTGTAATTTAATTCTGTCAATCAGTCTGAAGTAGTTTTGTTTCAGCATTCAGGGATATTTTGCTGTACTCTTCTCTTTAACAACTTAAAACTAAAAACAACTTTAACAATAATAAATGAATATATACCACGCACAAGAGAAACACACCACTTAACGCACATTCATTTCCTATATCCTCTTGTCTGTTACATATCAGTATAATGGACATAAGTGACAGAATGAGAACCACTAATTTTGCAACACATTGTACTTGTGACCTCATCTGGTGTTAATGTGAGGCTGTAAAATATCAGATTAAGAGAACTATGCAGTGTGACATGACAGACCGCTGTGTTTTGACATGGCTGATTGACAGCGTCCATGCAGCTGTATGGCATAACCAACTGAGCAGACAACCCACTATACATGTATGTAACAAGCTACACTAAAGCAGGGGAAGCACTGAGCCGCAACACTGAACATTCGCTTATAAATTGTTTTGATTTTTAGTATCAGATTGATTCTAATCAAAGAAAATATCTGTGTCAATAGTTTGAAAAGATTTTATTCACACAGTAAGCCATAATCAATCAATCAATCATTTCTAAATAATAAGTGCGGTATGATATTACAAAAGAATTCTATGAACAAATTTGGCAACGATCATTTACTGACCATATGAATCTGATGAAATATAATACATAGCCTCCCATTCTTTCCATCCAATAGACTCCATCCTGTTTCATGAGGAGCAACAGTGCAAATATGGAAAACTACCTGTATGGAAGATGAAGGGTGAAAAGCACACATCAGACGGTTTTACTCCGGCTATGTGTTCTGCTCACATGAGGGAATCAGTATTTCCCATATCAAAGATAGACATCCTGTATGGCTTCATCAGTGCCACATGGGAGGCCAGGCAACAGTCACTCATCAGCAATGCACTTTTCCTGACATTTGCAACCATGCGCTATTACCAAAAAGGCCTTGACTTTCCTGGAGTGACATTTAGGCCCTGAGTGAGATTTATCAACATTACACGGTGCAAATGGGGACCGATATCTAGTCTGCCTTCATGGAAATGTTAAGAAAACACAGCGTGGGTGTGGGTGGACAGTAAAAAAGAACAGGCGAGATTGTTTTAGTCTTGATAGAAAAGGGTATCTGGAGAATTTGACATGTAGATTATGAAGCTTTGATGTTTCCATTTTTAGTCAGGGCAAAAATATGATGACATATCATTTCATCAAATAAAAGCTTTCACTGCGAGAAAAGTTCAATAGCATATTTAATCAAGCAGATTGTAAGGAATGTAACCAGAAATATAAAAGATACAAAAGTGCACCAAGTATACAGGCTCATATACTGTATAGGCGAAGGCAAAGTTGCTATAATCTCTATGTTTGCTAAAAAATGTTATATTCAAGGCTGCTGAGTGGGAGAACACACAAGTTAGATCCTAATATAACAACAGTGAAGAAGGAAATGAATAAGAGACACAGTTTCAGATGCATTTTCAGCATGTAACCCAGTGGACTGGCTGTGCTTCAGAGAGGCTGCCTTGACCTTTTCAGTATTCATCACAAGATTGCATCTCTAACCCGTAAACCAATCAGCACTGTGGAATTTCCAGGTCAGTGTAACCACCACAAAGTAAAGGTCATCGTGGAGCATCCATGGGCTGCGATAACGTGAGGTGGTGTACAGCAAGCAGGACTATCTACCTGGCAAATGACACTTTGGCTCCACGATAGCAAACTCCTGGGCTATAAGCAAACTTTCAATTAGGGGATGAAATGATCTCTTAGTTAGTTATTTTCTATGTAGTGCCTTGACCCTCTCCCTGAAGAATAAACTTTGCATTCATCTGTATTTGTTTCTGTTCTCTATGGACCATTGAGTCTCTAATAAAGACTGAATCTAATTGAGTATTACGTTGCCATAGTGTGTATTCATGACTGCAGTTTGAACTCGCTCAGCACCAGTGACTGTCACCCCCAGGTCAATAGATGGCGCACAAGCATGTCATCAGTCAGTGGCTGCACACAATGTGATCAGTGTGCTGCTACTTGGTAATGTTAACATGTTTGCTCTTTGTGAGAGATGAAGAATGCTGTAAGCAGAATTCTGTGTAATCAGAAAGTAAATGATTTGAGAGGAGAAATGAAGCCGGACTCAGCCTGACCTTCAAGGAGAGAGGAAGAAAATACAGTGTGTTTGTGTGGAAACAGTGAACAGTACAGTTCATCACTCTCCACCAAACTGGAATTGAGATTACGAATGTGGACTTTGAGGAGCGAAGTCTCAGGAGGGGCAGAAATCAAGGGGCCATTTTGTGGGGTAAAATGGTCCGTCATCAGCAGAGGGAGGGCAGGAAAGTCCGTGACCACAGGCACATCTGACCAAATAAACCATACAAAAGATTACTTCACAGGCTGGTATTTGGATAAATGTGGAGTTGATTGTGTATCATTTGGTTTAAGTGTTAAAGCAGCACCACAAGCAAGTGGGCCTGAAGCTGACCAGCTTCCGAACATATAAGTGTTTGAACATGATATTTCACAACAGCAACTTAGCAACCTCAAACTGGCTAAGTCACGTTTAACTTCAAAGAATCCAAAATAAGCTGACCAAGCACAATAATAATGACAGCCAACAGCAGCAGAGCATTCAAACTCTGTCATGGAGTTATAACATTCTCTCAGCCATAATGCCATCAATATACGGAATACATTTGCACACTCACCATCATTTTGAAGCTTGTATTGTCCTTAGACTATATTCAGACACACAGTAAGACTCAAGCTATAACCAAGCCACAGCTAACTGACAGAAAAACTGACCTATCACTTTGGTGAATATATCTCCGTCTCGCCCACAATGACTTGATCGACATCGGTTCCATCCAATAGTAGACTTTCTAAGTGCCGCCCCTGAGGCAGCCGCCCTTACAAGTCAGTATGGCAAAGGTATTAGACAGAACCTACTCTGCCTCACATAATGATGTGATGTGTGATATTTTGTATTGCCAAGGACAGGACTTGACCTGAGACAGAATAACTTGCCCCCTCACCCCACTCCAATCTGTTGCCATTGTTGTTTGGTGAAATAGTGGTTAAAATAGTTTGCAAACCATAAAGGAAGCAATGTTTTGGAACCATACCCCTCCATCAGTTTCAAACAATAGTTGTCTATCTGAAGCCTCTGACTCCACCTCACAGATAAACACTTCAGAGGACTGTTATCAAGAAAGCAGGTGGAGAGAAAAACAGAAATGCTAAAGGGCTTTTGTCTATGTTATTCTTTTTTGAATAAATAAAAGGCCATCTAATTCAATATGATGGGGCTGCATCTTTTGTGAAAACCAAGTTTTGGATGTGTTTTCCCCTGAAAATAGCATTTGTTGAAATCATTTTTGTAAGACTGTATTCAGCATGACAGCAAATGCAGCTACAGAAAGTACAAATTACAACCAGAGGACACAAAACAGCAGAAAAGCCTCATTAAATCCTGTTATTCTGTCCTGTTATTCTCTCTGATGAAAACTACTGAAAGTGCCCCATGCTCATTACCTGTCTCACTTCATCACAACTATACATGGATTTTGTAAAATATGTGTCGTTACAAAAGGCACTTAATTACAGTAATTTTGTCACTGTACTTCAACACCACTTAGTCACTTAGAATATAAGAAAAAAGTGGCAAAAACTATAAGAAAAACTGTAAGAAGTGCCAACATTTTTCTGTGGCAATCCTACAGAGAGACATATTTCTAACCTTTTATTAAGACCACCCAAGGGTTCAGAATAGGGAGGTGTCACAAGTCATTCCTTTACAGTGCTGAATCACATTATCCAGACTTTGTAATGGCATATGGTAATCGTATCAAAACCTGAAATGTAATGATTATAGTGACGTTTACTGTAACTCACAATCATCATTTAACCTTATTATCTATGAGGCTAGTGTCCACGGACGCATATAATATAATATTTCTAATCATAGGCTTTAGAAGTTGTGTGGGATTCAACTTCAAAATACATGACAAGAAAAGCAGGTGAATTAAAGGCGAAGAGTGTTAAAAGGGCATTAGACAGCATCTTAGACATTCTTTCCAGCTTTGATGAGAACAGAATGTATTATTTCGATGCAGCACATGTGGCTTCGCATTGCACCATTACTTCATAAGTAGTCGATGTGCATTCAGAGGTAAATGATGATGAGCAAGTAAAGTTTATATTGTATTCATTGTTGCGTTGTTGGTTGGTTGTGAAAAATGTTTTAGTTTACCTTTCGTTTTCTGATAATATTGGGTTTTTTGTTGGTTTGTCATTGAGTTGGTTGGTCATCGCACATAATTAATGTCAGGTTGCTGGTTATAATACATTTCAAAGCAATATTCAAGGACAAGAAAAGTATTAAAATGTGTGAGGTTTTGCGTGTTTTCAGCTGCATTTGTTCTGAAATGTTCTGTGAGCTGGAGTGAGAGTAACCTTACCCTCCGGCACCTCAGGCATGCACAAGGACTTTGAAGATTCCATATATATGTTTTGGAAGAATCTATGTGAATGTCAGTGTCTGCTCTGATCAACTGTACAAACTGTGGGTTGTTTATCATATATACAACCCACAGTAATGTATCATATATTTGCTGGAGGCTGTCTTATCGGCTGATTGCGTATTACAGTCTCAGTGTGAGCACTTTTACTAAATGTGCTTTTTTATCTTGAGTCTTTCTGGAGTGTTTCCCATTCTACACGGTATTAACTTGGACTTCAAACATTGCCGCAGACAGTTTCTCATCTCTGCTACTGCCTGGCACTAATGGTCAAGAGTGGCTACTAATACTCTATTGCTGGGTGTTTAATCACCCAATCAATCTTACCTGTGACAAAGACTCCTTAGCTACGCCTTGGCAAGAACATCTCTGCCCGCAATCTCCACCACATTTCGGCCATCAATGGAAAGGGAGAATAGACAGAGGTGAAAAAAAGAGGGGAGGTGAGAGGAGAGCGAGGGGGTGGGGGAGGGCAGAGGAGGGGGTGTTTAATCTACTGATTCAATTCCTGCCAATGCCTGTCACTCTCCCTCTCTGTCAGGGAGGACAAATGGAGCATCCAGACCAAAACACCAAGACCAAATCACATTTTCTCTTCAACTCCACAGTCTCTCTTTACATCTCTCTTGCATCTCTATGTCAATCTCTCAATCTCTTTCAGACTTGATTATCAACACATGGAATTTAATTTAATTAGAAATACATCCATCCATCCATCTTTCTATCTATCTATCTATCTATCTATCTATCTATCTATGACTTGTGTGTACTGACTCATTCTTACATTAAAACAGTCCAATATCCTTCATCATCTCCCTTTGACTTGCTTTCTAAAAAGGTATGAAAGAATGAGCAAATCTAATACATTAGATCAAGTGACAATTGATGATAAATAAATGTATGAACTCTTGTTCGTGTTCTTCACTTTATAATTGTGCTGTAATTAAACTGATAGAATGAGATGTTCCTCCATGACTCTGTCTGATGAGTGTATGCAATGGGATTTTTATGGCAAGTTGTTTACCATTAATGTGATGTATAAACAGACCTGCGAGGGTAAATATTTTATTATGCCGTATGCTTCTGTATAATTGTTCTCTCGCCTCACCCTGTCTAATCATTCAGACAAGCCACATCTCAGCTTCCGAGCTTGGAACAAAGAGAGAAAAGTGGATAAGCAATACGACTGCCTCACTCCCAAAAGATGCATACAGCGGCATAAATTACACTGCTATATTTTGTCTCAGTTCTGCTTGTATAATTCTATTATTCATAAACTGTATATTCCCATGCTGCTGGTAGAATCACTGAGTGGCAACAGTTTCCACAATTTATTTGGGAGTAAGCTCATTAAAGTGTGAATTACAGTTGGTTTCAAGGGGAATTCAGAGGTTACGTTTAAGTCAAAATAGCATGTATTCATACACATATACAGATTTACATTGCCCGGTTGAAGATGAAGCAGCTTTATTCATCCTCTGGCCAGCTCACTTAGTCGACACATTAGCATACATGCTTTATGTTCTGTCTCTTTTTTTTCTCCTCTTTTCATCTATGCTGAGCCTCGGGCTTGAAGTGCCACTATGCCCCTATAAGCTTTGTCTCCCTCACATGGGGCCCTTACCCAGCCACAGCAGCTCCCCGCTCGGCCCTCTCATTTTACACCCTGCGTAATTAAGAGCTTCGACCCTAAAACGCTTGTGGCTCTTGTAGAAGCAGAGCCCTGAAGATTTCACACTAAAGCTGTCAAAGCAGCTGAAGGGGTGAAGTCAGAAATAACACTGCAAACTTTCAGATGGAGACTTGCTGTTCAGCGGAATTATGCCATGTAAAGCAGGGGGAATTCAATGGATACAAGAAGTCATCCATGGACGGCAATATTGGACAGACCAGTGCTTTGACACATTCTACTCTGCACCATATCCATAATCACTACAGCTGTAACTCTATAATACAAATACAATTATATCTTTTTAAAAGCCACCTTTCTTGTTATCTAATCAATTTCTTTCGTACATTCTAGATTTCTATGACAACTGCAAGTGTTCTTATTTAAAGGGGTCATATTTTCTTGTTGGAGTCTATTTTGAGAACTTTCCACTGCTGTACTGTACAAAACCACATGGCCCCACATCTGCTCTCCCTTGCTGCAGCTCCACTATAGCTACATATTGATGAGTCAACTGTGATAATAATGTCCAAAGATGTGAACCTCAACCCATACCACCAACTAGCTTACACTATAACAATTGTGGAAGGATAGTGCAAGAAATGTAATTTCTGTAAACAAACGCTGAACCTTTTGGCCCACTTCTTAGATAGCTGATGCGATGTATCATCAGATATTTGGGATTTGAGTAAAATTTTACTGCTTAGAAACCAAAACAGCTATTACGATACACAATATCTGACCTTTTGGCAGCCACCTGCAACTGGGCGCTGCATTGTATTACACTAAAAGGACATTGCCCAAAATTGTAGCTATGAGTCAGCTGCTTGGTAAAGGCCATATGATAAAATAGGGGCATTACAACGCACAAGCTAACAAGAGCAAAAGATGGTGTATAATCTTAAAATGTTTTGTAAAAACCATTTTTAATCAACCCTGTTTCTCAAATTATCTTAAATTCTGGAGGTTTTCATACTTACTGCTTATTGATGTCAAAACTGCATTGTATCCTCAAGTTATAACAAGCCTGAAGTCAAAGGTTTTTATCACACAAAAGCAACATGTTATATGTGACAATAAATGAAGTCTTGTTTCGCAAAGCACCTGTAGTAAAAAACATAATGTCGTGGTTGAAAAGGAAATTCCCAAGTAAAGCACAAGAAATAAAACAACACGGAGTACTTCAGTAAATATATTTGTGACTGCTGACCTTCACTAATGCATCCAGTAATCTATACAAAACCAACAAGGCCTGCACTGCACTTCAGCCATCTCTGATCTTCCTTATTATTCCATCAGCGGCAGATCCAATAATACCAGGATGATTACCGACAACACATGTAATGTATACACGAAGCGGCAGGCGGGCAGGCTACACACAGGCTACACACAGCACCGAATGAAAGCACACTCACATCCCATACACACGCCGAACAGATCCCCCACGTTGGAGATTAAAGAGGTGACCCTTATTTCCCGCAGGAGCACTTACATCCCGTCTTCCTTCACCCTCTGCCCTCCACCCCCCCAAAATCCCTACTGAATATATGATCATTGCTGAGACGGCGGCCTGGAGTATTGGACGTAAACATCCCAGAGAGGGATGAGAGAGGGAGAGGGAGAGGGAGAGAGGCTGGCTCCTTGGAGCTCCTCTATCAACTTGATGGGAGGTTATTTCTTAAGCAGGCAGCCAATACCCATGTGTTCTGTCAAGGACAGGCTGAGGATGACTAAGGTATGGCAGCAGACAGCCGTACAACAGCACAATGTCCTTATGTGGGTTCCAATGTGCAGACACACACACACACCAGTCTTGAAGTGCTTGCAGAGTTCAACAATAAAAAGGATGGAAATCTCTATCCTGGAGACCTATGTCATTACATGAAAGGGATTTCATTCTGGATTGTGAATTAATGATCATTTTCAAGTCAGAGAATAAGAATGAATGCAATCGAAATCAATGTCACGCCACAGCCTTATTCTGTGCAGGTTCCATAGGAGCAGAGATTAGAAATAGGAGTCAGCACGCTCCGCCACACAGTGGTTTTGTCCTTTTCCAACATCTATTTGTCACTTTTCATCGATGTCACTTGGATCATTGTCATCCCCTCATGAACAGCTTACAGTAAACAGTCTATATACAGATTATATGCCTTAACATTTGCAAACATCAGAATCCAAATAGCAGCAGTTGCCATGGAGAATGTTGACAAAGAAATCTGCTGCATTGTTACAGGTGATAATATTCACAGCTTACAGAGGACAAAAAGATGACACAGTAGAATCACAGACAGAAAGGAATCTACTCGAGCCTGAAGCGCCAAAGTCTGTCCCCTTTTCTCATCGGCATTTGTGTCACACTAGTTTTGTTCCATCCAGATACTGGCAACATTTTAATGAAATATCTAAAAAAGTCAACAGAACAAAATGCAAATCAGTTTTTATTGTCATCAACCATTGTTGTGCAAATAAAGGCTGTTTTGTAAACATTTTGTAAGGTTGTGGTACATCATCATGTTTTCACTGCTGCTGCTTTCCAGTATCATTTTCATTTTCAGGAGTATGATCGTGCTGCATTTTGAGAGAAAACCTGTAGGATGGAAAGCAGTGTGGGATCATTATTCATCATCCATGTTGACACAGGTGCTCCCTGGTCCAGCAGTAGCTAGTTGGTTATCGGACAAAAGGGGGTGTCAGGAGGTCTGTCGAGCTGGAAGTCCCAACATTACAGCTTGTTGCCCCCACCTCCGCTACTCACAGCATAGGGTACATGGCCTGGAGCAAGGACACGAGAAAGAGCTTATTTGTGTGTATGTGCATGCCCACGTGTGTGAGTGTGTTTCTATGTGATGTGAAAAAGTGTCTTTGCCCAGACAGACGTGTGTGTGTTCATGCAGTGAGCGTGTCCTCTCTAATTAATCTCATGCAGCATAATTAAGAAAATACCCCAAAGGGTGTTTGCATCAGGAAGTTGAATCGGAAAATTTGTCACATTCCTCGTAAACGACCACGATATCTTCACCTGTTTGACTTTTCTTCATGCTCTGTATTCATCTGCCTAATAATGAAAGAGGGAGACGTTCTGCCTGCAAACATAAACAAGCATAAAATTCCTCTGAAGTATGGTGACATTTCTCCAGATGTATAATTCATGACACACACCTGTTTTCTTGTCATTCCATCCCCCTGCTACCCCTACCACCCACCCACCACCCACCCACCCACACACACGTAGACACTCCTGCTTTGTTTTGTATTATTTCATGTACCTTCCCAATGCTATAATTATTCATTACAAGGGCCGTCAGTCCACTGTGACAGAGCTCATTATGATGAAGTGGGATTTGTTCCAGCTCACACAGCTGGACCGTCTAAATATGGAGTAAATCTACCTCCACAGGTTTACTGCAACTGCATTTTAGTACTTTTCCTCACTAATGTAGAGTACTGAGTCATTTTTCCAACCTGATGTATTCACAATTATGTCCCAATCAACAATAGATCAACACTATGTTACTTTGTAGAGAAAGAAACTGCAACACAAGGTCAGACAACTTCTGCAGAGACTGTGTTACCAAGTTTCTAAATAGATATACAATTCAAACAGAATGGCTTTGTTATCGTACAGGAATCTTCTACTGTATATACCATTTCTCTGTTTTATTACCACTTATGTATTGAAAACTTTTCATGACCCCAAAACAGAGCCGGACTTCTGAAGCAATGAACACTGTTGCAAATAGCAAATAAACTGCTTTCATTGTTATTTATTGTTATTCATTAATAGTTAACTTTGTGGAGATATTGGATTTCTGTAGGATGCTGGCAAGACATTTCTTATCAGGTTGATGCACTGTAGCTCCTAAATGATGAAAATAAACCATCAATTTGATTGACTACGGAATTAGTCATCCTGTAGGCAATTACGGCCGCTGACACCCTGGAGAGCTATTTATTAACTTTTACCTTTAAAGGCTACAACACAGAAACCCCCCCAGTCTCAAGTGGAATGAGCTGATTAGACAATACAACACAAATACACACTGATCCGCAATCACATACCATAAAAGTGTTGCATGGTTCTCCCTGACTGCATATCAGTTACCCTCTACATTCTCCTCACCAAATGTGTACAACAGAGGGTTTATCGGGCATCACTACCGTCCCATGGTAAGCGAATGTGAGAGGTAATGAGCACAGAGGGCAGGGTTCAGAACATGTAGGAGGTTGATCTGTATTCTCCACAGGCAACCAGGCCCCTGGACCTCTCTCCAGGGGTCACACAGATCAAAGGCTGCCTGCTACTGCAGCTGCTGCATCAAAAAGCAAGGCACTGGCACCTCCATTAGGAAAATAGCAGTGCAGGGCTAATGTTCTGAAGGCTTCATATAAAGGTTTATTAACAGCCTGCATGTTCATCAGTGCCTTACATTTCTCATCTGGGTAGTTTGCTTGGAAGGAAGTAGCAGGGGAGAGCAAAGGAGGCTGAAATCATACCAGCTGGGTAAGCATAATGTTACACTAAATGGGTCAAATGAGACAGCACTGATTACTGGAAGGAACAGAATCGAGTGTGGGTGGTTTGCCCCTAAACCCACAGTGGGGCAACCTGAGAGTGTATTTATGTAACCTAGTGCCTCTGACTTAGTAATGAGAAGTCTAAATACTTTACTTAAAAGGGCCAGAGGGGATTTCTCTCGGCTCTGGAGTACACAGGATATTTGAGTTGGTACATTAGATACTTCAGATTAGCATCAGTTACACCACAGTACATTTCCAGGTAATGTCAGTCCTGGCTGATATGGCAACAGCGTGAAAGTAGGCCCGCTATGGATTTTCAGTCACTCTGCAGTGAGTCGGTTTACAGCAGTGTTTTCAGTCAGCTGTCATCAATACATCAAGGTGACAGGTGTCTCTGCCATGTGTCTACTGACTGTCATCAATCCATCCTTGGACTGTATGCAAATTCATAATGTGGCATAAAATCTGCAAAAAGGCAGAAATATTCTTTCCTTGAAAAAAGGTTGAAAAGTTTGCTGTTGGAAAAAGACAAAATACACAAAAGTTGACAGAAACAGATTGTTTAAATAAACAGTGATATTCTTGTTCCTTTTGCAGCTTCTTTCTTTGTAAATTGCAGAATTGAAGCCACACACAATGCTTCCACCCTCATTCTTCTAGAAAGCAAGGAAGAATACAGATGGTGCTACCAAGTCATTCCATGCCAAACAATCCTCAGACCTGAGTCCTGCCATCATTTGTCTTGCGTGGTGATTGGATGGATTTCTGAGATGTAGAAAATTTTGGTTGCAAGAAGCCAATTTGTTTCAAGTCTCGATTGGATTTCACAAAATTGTTTTGGAAGCTACTTGTATATGTCTGCAAGTGCCAACATCTTTGGACTTGGCCGTGCTTTGATTGAAATAAGGCTTTAGTTTAAATCATCAATATTCAAAAGCGGAGGTTGTATTCAATGTTAGGACCCATTGTGCCGTACAATGTTATCATAGATGAGAGGCTGTGTCTGAAATATCAACAGGCTCTGCACAGTGATAGCCTCTAATAACCTCCAATAAGACGAGCACTTGTAAAGCTTTGGCTATTGGTTCCTATTTTTCAGTTCAATTTCAACATGTTGATATTGTAATGGAAAATGTTGAATACATGACTCTAGGCTGGGCTCTTTCACCGTGTGAAAGACACACCACATAAATCTATTGAATCTCTTTTATTTGTAAGTAAAACTGAAGTGTAGTTTGTGACAAAAGAGATATTCAATCATTGAGATAAATGCTATAGTAGGTACGAAGCACCAATTAAAATATCGTGAGGTACTCCAGTTTCTTTTGTCACTTTATTTATGAACTCAGTCACACCCTTTTAATTACGAATGACTTGATTTAAACAAACACTTATTTGCACTTTTAATTTGGAACTTTTTGCAAATTGACTCTGCTGGAACATTCAGTTCCCCTCAGATAATATGATCTTGAGGTGAGAGGCTGTTTAATTAACGTGAACATATTCTACTTGTTCTTTTTCCTCCAATAAATGATGCTTCACACATCTGTACCCTTGCTTAAAAATTAAATTGAATGTAACAACATTTAAACTGCTCGGAGACAAAAAAGAAATTTTTAATTTCAGATTAAAAAGTGATGGCTGAAATAAAACAGAAGGAGGTAAAGTCAGGGTCATGGTTTTCATTAAAACGGTGGGGAAAGAGAGGAGGAAATGTAGGCAAAAGTTATTAGTCCAATTATTTAGCTCCATTGTGTTTAGTGGTCTGTATTTATTGCAGCAATCAGACATTTTATCACTGACACCAACATGTTTGTCACATCTTAAACCAGAGTGCTTTAGTCATTAAAAAGCCTGGTAACATCTTCCTTTTACGTTCCTCAATGAAATAATGCCTTTTAGTGGGGGAAGAAGAACTGTGAGCTTACTGACCCTTTGGCACTGCTGGACTCCCCATGGCAAACACTGTGAACAAACAAACAAACTCTGGAGCGGTTAATTTGTGTGGCGCGGAAGTGTGCAGCCCCGCCGACGTAGAACCAGGCAGCTCTCAACTACCCACAGTGCCATGAATACGCTGGATCAAGCTTTCTTATCACGTCTTCAGATTAACATGTTGAAGGTTAGCATGTCATTGCATGTGCTGAATATGCACTCTGTTCTCCTCTCAACATGCTGGCATTTGGTCCAAACACTGACTAAGATTAAGAATGGATTCCAGTTCTGTTGTTGCTCCATGTTACTTAGTTACAGCAATATTCTTCCTGCTTCGATTAGAAACCTCTTTTCCACCGTGCTTCCTTGTTCACAAAACTAGAATGGATGTTATAACATGAGCCGACATGGATCAAAAAGCATTACACCTATCAGAACATCTCAGAAACATGAAAAATCAAGGGCCCATAAATAAACAAAGCAGCATTGGAGTGTGTGTGAGTTTGTTCTATTCTAACACACCGCTACAATCCCTTCCCAAAAATGCTTCCACTGTAAGATGTTTGACATAAATGTGTAAGCCAGTGTAGCCAGTGCATGGATTTTAACGAGAAGGGGCGTAAACACGTCATGTGGAGCAGCGATGCTGTGTTCACAGACAGTTTAAGTGTCCAGATTTATTGGTGGTGAGTGAGAATTAATGGCTGAGTTCAATTTAAACTGTTTTTACTGAGGAGCAGGATCCTGGTTTGCTCACAGTAGCGGCTCGGATGAAGGTAAAACAGAATGTGCTAGATGATTCACAGGATGTGTGTGTGTGTGTGTGTGTGTGTGTGTGTGTGTGTGTGTGTGTGTGTGTGTGTGTGTGTGTTAATTACAAAATCCTTCCACCTTTGCTTTTTATTAATTCTTCTTTTTTATTCTCATAGAATTCTGACTGGAACCTTTTTCATAAAATATTATGACGTTGTTCTCAAAGTCCTCCTTTCTATTTACTCCAGCAGGGGCCATAATAAAAGAAGTTCTTTTATTATAATATAATAAAATAATAAAAGAAGTCCTTTTATTATGGCCCCTGCTAGTTCTTTTAAAGAACTAGTCGTAGAATAGCAGACTTGGATTTAGAATTTAAATCGAATGGTCCGTCCGACTACAATTGAATTCATTGCATTTCATCATCAGGTTTGCATGGATATACAGCAAAGACAAATACTGAAGAATAGTGCACACGTAAATGAAATGAGGCATTTGGACAACAGCAAACAGACTGTAGGTTTGAAATCCCCCTTAGTTAATAAGCCATCTTAACCGGTTCAGCCATCGGTTTATGAAGCACAAACAGATTTATTCAAGATTTGTTGCCTCTCACTTTTATTTGCTTTATTTTTGTAGCAGCTATAGAGGCTTCACATTCCATTAATAACCTCCAATGCTGGCCTTTCAAATCACCCTGAATCCCTGAGCAGAAATCTTTCACTATCTGTTTTATTCAGTACCTTTATTTTGATACAGTGGAAAACTTTCAGCTCTACTGTCAGCTTTCTTGTGTCTCAAAGCTGCCCTTTGAGTTCACTCTTGATATAGTACATCATCACACTTCCAGAATTTTCTCACCTTACCAAGAGCACACTGTGAAAACCTGCACATCACACCAGGATGTGATGATGGCCCACTCAGTCACACAAGGGCATCTTAGACAGCAATGGTTTAGCATGCATAAAGTAAAGTATACATTCTGCATCAGTGCACACCCAAGAATCAGTGCACACCCTTCAGTATCCTCACGCTCAATACCCCCACAATATGCAGCTTAGAAACAAACACCATTTACAGAAGACAATTTTCACCTAAAACATACAAAAACATGAATTCTTGGTATCATTACAATTGTTTAACTTTGTATACTCAAGTACTTAAGACGCTCATGTTGTGCTTGTTTGATCTGAAACCCTAATGCCATTGAGTTGTTGCAGGATATTGTAAGATATCAAAGGAAGGAAGGAAGGAAACAAGGATTTAAGTCCAACTTGATCTTTTGTTTTGCTCCAGTTTTCTAACATGTGTGTTTATATCATCCACTCAGTTTACTTATACATAACTCCATCTGAGATAAGAGCTGTTGCCCCACCCCTCACCAATGACTTTAAAGCTGCAATGTGTTACAGGGAACACACAAAGGACAAACATCAAAGCTGCCATACCAACTTCTCAGCAATAGCTTAACCTTTTCTGTCCTTTGCAGTCCAGGTTCTGTATCATTAAAACAAGGGGGCACAGTGACAGGGACAGAGCGTAAGGGCAGAACAGGTTAAGACTAACACATATACAGTACAACAAAGCATGGCGTCCCAGTGAAGGTAAGTCTCTCCTTGGGTGATCTCAAAGATCTGCCGGCCAAGCAAAGGCGCCTATAGGATCAGCAAAGATACAATGTCTGAGCAAAGATGAGTTATATTTCAGGTGGAAAAATGATGGAAAATGACTGTAAAGGTTTTCAAAAATACTTTAATTTGTTTCATCATTGTTCAGCTGCTCTGCTTTCAGTAGCTGGGCATGGAGCAGTGACAGGCCAAACAACAACAACATCAACATCAACAACCACTGGCTGATGAATGACTGCTGAGATGGAGAAGGGGATCGAAAGGATTGATCCACGCCCTGCTATCTCATCCCTGTTTTTACCCTCTGTCAAGCAGGTGCCGAGGGGAGATGGATTCTGTCTGCTGAAGGAGTGGATTAATGGCGGTGGGAGAAGGGGTCTGGCTGTGCCCCGGACCCAGCGAGTAGTGCTGTCCTCTGGGCAGAGTGGAGGTGGCAGGGGTGTTATTGACAAGACTCCAGGAGGAAAGGAGGTGCCAGTGCCTTAGGTAGAGTGGAGAGAGGATTGAGAGAGCAGAAACTCTCTGCACCCGCACAACACATGCTCGCCAGTAAATCCACACACACAATCACACACATACACACACACACACAATCACACACGCAATCACACACACACACACAATCACACAATCACACTGGTGGATATACAGACTAGTGCACCAACCGTCCCAGAGTACCTCTCGCAGGCATAATGATGGATGGTTAGAAGGTTCAGCCTCTTATTCACCTTTGTTCAGATTTCTTGCTTTGTGAATTGAGTGGCCATGGTGATGAATATGCATGCATGCATACATGATGTTCACAACCTCAACACAGAGAATATAAATTGCCAATTGCACAGAGTTAATGACACAAACATAACCCTTTGTTCAATTTCCATTGACTTATTGTGCGCTAAATTAATTGTGGGGTTTCCAGTTACATGGATATATTTACTGCATGGAGATATAGGCTGTAAACATAGATTACATCAGTCTAATTGAGGGAAGAAATATGTCTGAATCATTCCTGGTATCAAATCAGCACTAATGGCAAAACACATGGCAGGAACTTGTTTATCGTTGCCAGCAATAACTCAATTAACTTTAACCCAATAGATTTAACATATAAGTGGCAACACTTGATTGGTATTCATAGTAAACTTTGAAGGTCACAGTCCAGGAGCTGTACTTGTGTGGAAAAGTGTTATAGATTCACTTGCTGGCTTGGAGGCCCTGAGTGTTGTGAGAAGGGAGAGCAAAGAATCTCAGTATGCTAGAGGCATCCATCTCTCTCTCTTTCTCTCTCTCTCCCTCCATTTCTCCCCTCTGTCTCTCTTTCTCGCTCTCAGCACATCTCTCCCATGAAACATCTCTGACAAGTTCTCAATGCAGCAGAAGTGCTAATGCTGGTTTTTATAAAAGATGCTCAGCAAGACAACAGGGTGTGCCCTGTCTCAGATTAATGAGCACTTAAATACAAGCAGACAGCAGTGGAATTAACAACCTCATCTCCCTCCGTCTCCTCCATCTTTCCCCTCCTTGTCTTTTTTGTTTTCTCAAGACTCTCGCGACTAATTTAGGAAACGGAATCATGGAATATGCACGTATTCCTGATCACTCTTCGGTTCTTCATCACTAAGACAATAAGACAGTAATATCCATTCTTACTGCTCTACCACACACATGACAGATGTGCTGTACGTGCTGGTGTTTTGCTGTTGTGAGCTTTATGAGATGAATTGAATTAAAAGTGTGATATATATAAAGACTCACAAGAGACTGATTTAAAAGTTCTGGAGAGAGTAAGTTATCAAAAATGTGCTTAATACAAAAGGTGAGGAAAGTCACCATAGCATGTCTACACACATTTCATATTACTAGACTAAGGTGATAAAAGGTATTAAACAGATGAAGGATGTTTTTTAACACAACAGATTTTGATTGCGTGGTTACAAAGGTAATTAGAAGAGTTTTCACACATATAAAAGGTACATGGAGTATCTGTGAACAGGCTACTCTCATTATAATTAGACCGTAAGCACAACATATTTAAAGGGTTGTTAATTATAAAGACATGTTGAAATCAATGTGTATATACTGTATGTGAGTGTAAATCATCTACACCACAGGCACAGCAGTCATCACTAAATGAAAATGTTGCGTTAATTAAATTTAGCAGGGATATGAGACATTTGCTATACATAACAGTGTGATAAACACCGGACTGTGGAAAAATCCAGAGTTCATTTAATTATTGATCATCAACAGGTTTCTGCTTTTGCCACTCTCTGTAGTTTGAGGCTATAATTTAGAAGTGGAACATTGCTGTGTGGTTATAATGCCAGACAAGTTTAATAATTCATTTAATACACTCACAATATAAGACATGTCTGCCACATAGACACATGTTGTATAAACCACATAACTGGAGAGTCACAGTATATCTGTTTATCCCTGAACCACCCAGTCATGCGGCAGGAAGTGGATGATGGGTTTGGTCTGACTTTTTTGAAAAGCTACTGGTACCAGTTAACCTCATCTTATCTTCGGAGACCACATGTAGAGAGATTACACTGTTATGTGTGCAAGATGTGCCATTCAGTCATGGAAGAAAGCAGCAATAAAGCCAGGAGAGATGTGTGGGTGGAATTCGGATTGAGAATCAAGCGATTTTCAGACACGGCAGAGGCACAGGCGGCGGGGTCGGCGGGTGGGTGATGGATCGTTTTCTGTGAACAGGGGAGAGGACTTGGAGTACTTTTTCTACTGTCCCCAATTGTGCCATTTGTCTGTGTCACGGCTAAATACAGATGTGTGAGGGTGAGCGAGGAGTTCATTTTGAAGAGAATTTTGGTGGAAACCACAACTATACAATGATCAGTTGAATCTCCTGCTCAGTTTCACTTTCTGGCTTTCGGGCTTTTTATCACACAAATCCATTCGGAAACCATTATTTATATATTGATTGATGACTAAAAATGATTAGGGTATCAATAAATCAGTATTATCTGACCTATACGAGTCAGGTCACCAGTTTGATAAGATGAAAGCCTCCCATCATTTCTCTTGTTTTGGCAGGGTTGTTTCTAAAATAGTATTACTGAATTTGTTTTAGAAAGAGAAATTTAAGATAATGCCATAGAAGAGGGGAAGCATACAAAGTAATGACCTTCCCCCCACTCTCCTTTCTGTCTATCCAGCTGAGAGCTCTCCTCTCCCCGATCTCCTGCACACATCAGCCGAGTTGTCCCTTGCAAGCCTCCTGTCACACAAAATAAATTGCCTTCACTGTGAATGGGTCAAAACAACACAGAGATGTCATTATTTCACTGCAATTGATCATACCTTGGGAAACAAAAGTCAATAGTTTCTATAATTGCAATGTCTCCAGTCCCTCAGAGGTTCTTGCATGAGGGCTCCTTTGCTTCTTTTCATCTTCCTGCTGATTAGTATTTTCATGTTTCATATTTTTTTTGCCATTTTTGAGTTTTTAAGGAGAGTAGCCATTAGGAAAACATACTGTTAATGCTTTTGAGAGGCTTTTTAGATTTCAGAATCCAGTTGTCCACTTTATTTTAGCGTTTCCATTTTCTACTGCGCAAATCTCGACATGTCTCCATGAGCTGACAACCTTTGACATTATTTTTCTCTGCTTTGGAATGCACTTTCAGGACCAATTTCGAAGCTTGCATGACTACTTTTGAATGGAACTATTTTACATTACTTGAAGGGTTGTTAGTACATTTTAGTGGTGCTTAAGATGTGATTTTCAAACCAAAGAAAATAGCAGCAAGCATAAACTACAGTATTGGATTGGTCTTTGATGAACACAAATCCATACGTTTCACTCTAAAAAAATGTGGATAGCAGCCAATATTTGTGCCATGGGCAGCTTCATTTCAACAACGCTGAAACCAACCCCCCAAAGTCCTGTGTCAATCAAATCCTGATCTGCTGACCTGTCTTTAACCCTCATCATTCCATCCTGCATGTGACCCAAATGTGTTTGTTTCTATGAAATACCAACAACAGATTTTTTCCCACCTGATGTCACAATATTTGTCCCGACTGTCCACTCTTGTGTGAGTGTGCTGCCTAATTAAATTGACCACAGAGCCAACTTATCCTACATTACATCCATAATGTGGAATCATGCAGCGGTACTCCAACTGTATACAGCAGTTAAGGAGGTGAAAAATGGTGATACTGTGCAGAAAACAGGCTGAACACGGCCAAGCGTGCTGGGACTCACTTGGAGTTTAATGAAAGTGAAGTCCTGCAGTGTGGAGGCAGCCAAGCCTTCTGTTAGGCCTCACTTGTTCCCATACTTTTTCGGCAAAAATGTCCGCATGCACCTCCTTTGATATCCAAAATGCTTCAGTTTTGCATTCATTTGTGATTTCTGTAACATTGTATGCTTAACCTGACATATGTGAGATGCACATTATCACATTATTAGTCATGCATATTAGTAGATGTATGTGAATATGTAAATACGGCATATGGGCACAGTATGTCATCTACAACCTTGCACGCAACCTTTTGTGAGTCATTCCATATTTAACACTTAACAGGAGAAAAGCTTTCTGCAATCTCCACGAATATAAAAAGTAAATGAAAACTGCATTAAACGTCCAAATGTGAAATGAAAAATATTAAGGTTATACCCATGGCTATACTCGGGTACGGATTCTGTATACACACATATTATGTATAAACATGTGTAAAAGATAAGAAATTGGCCACTGTACATACTGCATATTATTATATTATTATTATTACCTGAGGTTTATATTCCGCTATTTTATCTATTCACAGACGGCATCCTCACAAATAGCAGTTGATGGATATGGACCTGTAAATATGTATGGATGAATAGTGGTACCATTACACATATTTACATGTTTGGATCATCAACATCATAACTGCACATTATCCTAATAAAACTCATGGAGACTGTGTAAATATGTAATTTATTCATGCCGGCATGCATAGTCACACACTGCATTGTGTCAGTCTCATCAGTCCCTAATGTAACCATCTGCTCTGCTCTTTATTTCCTTTATGCATAAAATGCTAACCAACCTTTGGTGAGAGGCCCTCACTCACCATCTCATATGCATCACAGCAAATTAATGAGTTACCTGAGAGAGAACACGAATAGATCTTTTGTGAGTCTAATGGGAAATTAAAAATGGCTAACAACCCTGAATCAGCCAAACTAATGGAGAGTGCTGCTTCGGCCTTTCTGGACGGGGCAAGTCCAGCACCGACACACTGCCAAATGCAGTGAGACGTAAAGAGGAAGGGCCACAACATGCTTCGATAACTGGCTGGCATGATGCAAGCATGATGGTAGGCTGCAATAATGTGCAATAAAAAATAAGCAATAGTGATCCAACTGGGAGCGGCAGTTATTGTGTGGCTCAATAGTGTTCGTGTAAGTAGCAGACTGTTTGACCACAATTGGATATGGTTTGCCTGTAATGGATTTTCTTTGAATTACTTGCTTGAGTTGTGCAGATTCAAGCAGATTTTCATTCTTCACACATTTGGTCCTTGGATTGTATATCTGCTTAACATACTTGCAGCTGGCAAACTATAAAGTGAGAGGTAGTGTAAATAAAAAGATAAACATCGTCTTCCGATACTTCTCTAATGTTTGACAAGACGCCTCGTGGGATAGAAATAATTATTGCTGGACTGAAATGCACAAGGCAACAAAGTATGGTAAACATCTAAATGTGATTCTGTATGATGTGACATCAGTTACAATAAGATATAGCTGATAGATTTTGAAGTGTTGTCTTGATATGAATCTGTTGGGAAAACTGCCTCTTCAAGAATCGGCCGGATATTGAAGAATCTTTCACCATGGATGCTCCTATGTTACTGTGTAAACTGGTTTAGTGTACGGCTTCACCTCTTCTGTCAGCCAATATGGTTTATCTGAACCACAAGCCTTGGGTTCAAAAGTCACTCTCCATCTTGTCAGGACAATATTTCCAGTGCTTCCTTTTCCTAGCGGCTATGACCTTCCTGTGACTCTGATCTGTGCCACACAGACACCCAGACCACATTGACAGGGCTGAGAAAGGCAGCCAAGCATATCTTTATGTATTCCGGCTCTTCTCAGATGCTAAAGTTCTTTCTCTGTACAGCAGGGCTTTCCTCAACCTGCAGGTCCATTAGTCTGAGGCGGAGATGCTGGTAAAAGCTGGAGGTTTTCAAGCAGAGGGTTTCTGTCATTTCATGTTATGGAGCAAAACCACCATTTTTCTCTGCTGAAATATTTAGGTGGTGTTTGTGGAAAATATGCACAGTTTCAATTTGCTCTCCTTGTAAACGCTCTGTTGTTAAATTATTCATCTGAGTAAATGTGCCAACATGCTCATCGTAGGCTGTTTTAAGAGCAGAGGCCTCATTTTCAAGTCAGATCCTAAACCCCTTTGAAAGGGGATTCACACAGCATTAAAACCACACACTGGGATAAAGCACCTTTGAACCATTCACTTCTGCTTGTCTTCTTCATGCCTTTTTACTTAAACGTGTTGTATTTGATGAATAAAATAAAAAGAAAAACATGATTTACCAGAGCTTAAAATGCTCAACATGTTAAGACCTACTACTGCACACAAGCCTTTCCTGTTGCACTTCATATAACTTAAACGTGCCTCCTCTTGAGCTAAAACAGCAGGATATAAGGGTGTTTATACTTCAAAATGACAGCTAAAGGTGTGTGTACGTCACAGTATGTTGCTGGTGTGCTTGTCTGTGTGTTTTGCCGAATCCCTTCACAGATGGAGAGGAGTGCCCCAGGTAAGTGGAGACCAAGCCAAGGATATGAAACAGGGATGACCAGGCTCCCGCAGGAAGACAACTGAGGAACTGAGGGATTGTGGGATCTGCGCTACAATAGATAATTAGTCAGGAACATCTGTTGGAGGAAGTTCCCTGCACCTCGTGGGCTATGGATCTCAAATCACTCTTCGGCTCGTAGAGGATAGAGAGCAGCTACAGCTATTTACTTTGATAAATCATTTGTATTAATCACAGAGGTCCACCTGTACATTACCATATGCCTGTAAGGGGCCAGCACACTGAAGAGGGCTACAAGAACACCTTAGTCTGCTGAAATGCTAAAGTAAATATTAAATGAGGTGGAACTGAATTAAACATGTTTAACGTGTTTGAACTGTTTTCCCTTCAAAGATCTGGTCTTGCATGCAGCTGATTTTATATGAAATACGCACTTCGGCTTTTAGCTTTAAATTCTGTTAATGGGTCTTTACGGGAATTTGTTGAAACATGCATAAAATAATCAGTTTAATTTGTCTGAATATAAGTTGCTGGCTGACCGAGTGTCTGAGTCTTTCATATGCTCACAAGCTGTTAATGGCTGGAGATGGTGTTGATTCATCAAAGAACCAGCAAATAAAATGCAAATGCAGGGAGATACAGCATCACGTACAGACAGAGATGAAGATGGATGGACGGAGGCTTTCCATGAAGACTTCTTGCCACATTTGCTACGTAGAACATTATTATTAAATGTTCATCTATATTAGGTTAGCTAAATTTGGGACTATATTTTACTGTAACACAACTACTAACAATAACAGCAATAGTAATAATGATAATAATAATAGCAAATATATAATGATGTGTAAGAACAATGGCACTGGACAAAAAACAGCTCCTCTCCTCCATGTTTCTTCTTCTTTTGTAGATTTCTTGGCATCCATGCAGTTGCATTGCCGCAAGTGTTTTACTACTGCAGACTGTCTCATCCCGATGTCATTGTGCCAACATGAATGACTATATTATGAAATAGTTAGATAATAGCTGTTTAACCTCACTTTAAGCACATGGGTTTGGATCTCAAACTCAACAAGCTTGGCGCAACACGAGCAGGAGTGTGAGGGAGAGGATGACAGTGAAGCCACACTTACAAGCAGGTATTGATACTGTGTGTTATCAGTTGACTGGCGAAGCAAAACAGCGTGATTGTCAACGCAGCTGGTTGTGCGTGTAGATCAGTCAGAGTGGAAGCGCAGTCAAGATGAATCCACAGTAGACGACTTATGAAGCACAGCGTGTCACAGCAGGAAACTAGTTAATTGACAGATAAAAATCTTAGAAAATGTCAAAGAAGAACAGCAGCTGGTGAACAACAACAGCAACCGGAAGTCAGCGAGAGGAGATGGAAGGAAAAAGATCAAAGGGGGTGCGATGATAAGATGATAAGATATATTAGATGATAAGCAGTAAACACCTTATTGTATTGACATCATGAAGTTCACCAATATCTTGACAAATATTGTGGGTCATATCCTAACACTGGGTCATATAAATCAAGATAAGAAACACTGGATTCAGGGGATTGTGTTATTTACATCGTGTTGTATTTACACAAACCTGCTGTAGCTGGGCAGCAACAGTTACTCTCTCCAGAGGGTCAGTCTGGCAGGAAACATACTTCACTCCACACTCTCGTGATGTTCAGGCCTACAGGCAGGAGTTGTAACAGAAATGGTTACATACAGTGAGCTATTCAGCTACTGGGTCACTAATGCAACACATAAACACGAAAAACATCTAACTCCCTCGACATAAAGGTGAGCATATTTATTAAATGAATAACGTGTAGAATACATCAGTAATCAGAATATCATTGAAATATCTAAAATTATACGAAATCTAAATAATTCTAATTCTAATTTTGATTGTTTTGACAGTGGTAAACATCCTACTGCTGTGATCAACAATGAAGATGGACGGATACAGTAAAGATGTACTTACAGACACGACACAGCCGGTCTCCAGGTCTCCTTTGAATGAAAACCTACACAAGTGTCTGGATTAAGACGGAGAGCTACTTACAAGGCCATCAAGGCTATTTCTCCCTTTGTTGGATTTGTAAAGATTTGTGCTGGTTGAAGCAGTCCTGAAGAACACATTTAACTCTATCGGTAAGAGCCACGTTGAGCCAAGAGCACCAAATGTAGCAGAAATGACCGTTTGCTCAGTGGTCGTTTTTACTGCCAGTGGAGCAGAGAAGGATCAGGATCAGCACATTTTGAGTGACATAGTAACAGAGGTTTCCTCAAACCAACCAGTGGAAGTGCTTTCTTCAGGCCGGCTCCTGCTTAAACCAGGCGGAGTCATCATTTCACACAGACCATGATGAATGACTTAAATGCAGAAAGACAAAAACATTTTTTATGTGACCTTACAATCATGCAATTTGTGCAATAATTACCTGTGTTTAAAATGGTTCTAAAGGCCATTTTTAGAGGGTCGTTGCAAATGTACTTTTCTTTGAATGACTGGAATGAATGTATTTCATAGAAACAGTGAGTGTTGATGTGTTTTTCAAGTGTTTAACCTTGAGTTGAAGAAAAAATCTCGAGTGATCTATTCTTGTACAAGTGTGCTGTAATATTGTGTTGGACAGTTTTAACAGAGCTTTATAAAGGGCCCTGGCCCCCCCGAGGGGCACCATTGTTTGGTGAAAGCTATTAATAGCAGTATTGGACCTTTACTCAGCAGAGAAGACCCTATAAAGAAGACCTTTTAATTTTTAAAAGTTACTTCAACTTGTACATGAAAACATCATATGCCGAGTATAGGAAGAGTCCAGCTCTATACAGCATTGGAATATAAGCAATTATATACGTATAAAAAAATGTCATGAAATGAATGAAAGGAAATGAATGAAATGGGGCCGAGAAGAGAGAGAGAAATCCATTAGAATGCCATTTGGTATGTGTCTCTCTCTCCCTTTAGCCCATCCAGATAGACATCGGCTCATTCTAAACCTCACTCCCATTAACCTGTCCACAGTTTGCCAAGAAAGGAAGGAGTATTTCTTACCTTTTTATCAACTTCCACACACACTCCCACACCTGCTTTCTTCCCATCATTCTTCTTCCTCTTCTCTTTTCCGTCTGTCTGAGTAAGTCCCACAAAAGATAATTTCCTTTTTCAAATTACAGCAGGCCTTTTCACTGACCCGGGGGCATTGTGATAATGCAGTGTGGGAGCAGGGAAGGTCTCTGATGAGGGGGTTCAGCAGATGCATTGGCCAGCACTAATATATTGTCAACACAACATTGCAAATCTACTCTGTTAAATTTTAACAAAATGTATCAAGCGATATTTTTGAGCATCAAGAAAAACAACACCAATTATATCAATCTAGAATAATCGTCACAGTAACAAATCACCTCTATTTTTGTTTGAATCTTGCTTTAATTCAGCCCATTGTAGGAGTTGATCTTTGTATTTTCCATGGCTTGCCTTTTGACGAAGCCTGTCAAAGTTCAGTCTCAAAATTCCTTCATTCACTTGACTCACTCTGGTAGAAAATGCTGTACAAATGCTGTACAGACTTCCGTGTTCTGATTTTCATTTAGGACTTCATGCTGAAACCTTGGCAATGCTTTAATGTGCAAAAACACATCAGTCTACAATGACACTCACTTGCTCTTCTGTGGCATTGCTGGTAAACCATTTGCTTCTAAGCAGTGCAAACAGGGGTGAGATGTCAATTCAAAATGATGTAACATGTCACAGAACTGGAGGAAAAATGCAAAAGCTGTGTGCAGCTGGATTGCCAGTGACTTGCCAGATTGTGCCTCGCCTCCCACTGCAGCAGGAGAGTGACCAAGGTAGCAACCTTACGCAGGTGTGCAAAAAGCAGACGGTGCTGCAGGAAAATCTCACTGTGGAGGCCAAAGGCTGTGGCTTGTGCCGGGTCAGAATCATGCAAACAACAATATTTTCCCATAGCAGATGCACAGGATATTGTCTTAACTAGGCTCTAAACCTTACAGGTAGAGTCATGTTTGGCATATGGCACTTGATAAGATCGTTTCCAGTGAACAGGACAACAATGTTTATGACAAGAGCCTAGATCTTGAGATTTAGAATTGTGGTGCATCAGAATTCAAGGGGCTACACTCAAGAAATGGCCAAGATTGTACGATGATTCACACAGAACTTTACATGCTTGTGTAAAAAGATAGGAAAAGCTGTAGAGAGGAAGCTTTGACAGGACGTGTGAGTGACGCAGAAGCAGCTTGCGAGCCTTTGCTTGATTCATACAGCTAATCACCTCTCAGTCCAGTCAGGCATGAGAAACAGGGAGGAGGAGGTGTCAGGTACAAGAAGGAATACTTTGATATTAGAATTCTAGGCAACCGTGTCTTGACCTGGAGCAGGATAATCCCATTATGCCTGGAGTCACAGCAGTGCGCATACGGAAAGAGGCACAACTCACTTCAAAATAAACTGCTTATGCTTGACGAGCATAACACAACAGACACTGGAATGCCATCAAAACCTGACCTAAGTTGAATTAGCACATCCAATCCATAGAAGAAAAACAACACTCAGATATTGATAATGGTGAGAGTAACAGGTTTAGATTAAAATGGTGACAAAGTGTGATTTTTTTTCTTTAAACCTATCCAGACCTTTACAGTTCCTCTTCAGCATTTCTCAAGGTGGAGTGTTTTTTCATCCCGGTTTGTCAGCTTCCATTACCAAGCGAGAAAATCAAATTTTGTGCGGTGTATCTGACAGTTTTTCCAGACTAATTCATCCTGTCAAGATAAAGCTCCTGCAAACCCACCAGATGGTGTTTGTGTAGCTGAGCTTTTGTTTTCACGCTGCACATTTCTTACAGAGCAGGACCCTTCTCCCTTTACATCTCAGGGTGCATTGTGGGTTTTTTCTCCTCCAAGAAAAGCAAAGCCATTTGTCACCACTGACCTCTGATTACTATCTGGTTAGAGTTACAAAGGCCTATAGGTAAATACAAATTGGTTACTGCTCTTATCACATTCTGTATCTTAATACAGTTTGGATATTCTTCAACAAAGAGCAAAGGGTATTGAAATATATCCGTTGGGTTTCATTTGGAAGTGAGATCAACAATTCAGTGTCATCCAATATCATGTGTGAGTCTCCGCGTCGTATGGCTGAGCAGAGCATTCTATCCTGGGAGGTGTGGGAGGTTGTTACTCAGCAGCTGGAAGGGTGTTAGTTTGCAAATGAAACTAACTTCCCCATGCCTACAGCACCCACTGACTCAACCGAAAGAATTTCATTAGTATGGGTTACACTGAAGAGCTTTAATGTGCCAACACGGTTTAAAATCCTTTTCTGAGGTTCTCCTCTGAAGATGAGAGTAAGGGGGTGCAGGAGACATAAAATGCTGGTTAAAATAATTTTAGGTCAGCCAGCTCATTCAAAAGATTGCACTACTGAGCCATTAACACCCTATGGTCTCTGAAGAATTACATCAAAGCAGAACTGCACCTTCTTTTGCAATAGCAGCGTCCATCCAGTCGCCCCATTTGCGCCAGAGAAAGAGACAACGCAAGGATATGATGCGGCAACTCTACAGGGAGGAGTAAGGGGCGGATGGAGCGTGTGTGCACCAAGCAGATTGTTCCTCACTTAAACCATAAGCAACTGTGACGGACTGGCTCGGACCCGAAAGCAAAAGGGAATTCCAGAGGTCAAAGTCAAAGGTTCGTGTTCAGATCAGAATTTCAAGCCAGATTTCAAGCTTAGGTTACAGGTGGCATCAGACTTCACAACAGGTGACTTATCTGTGAGGTATGACCCCAATCCAATCCATCTATTTAACTACAGAATATGAATCTGAATATGAAAAGCAGCACACAGAATAATCAACTAGCTCTTGCATTCTCACTGTGGTTTCCAAAACATGCTGAATCTATTGCCATTAAACCTTTCTGAAGGCCTTTCATGGCAGAGCAGCAAAGCCCAGAGGATCTATTGTTTGAGTAGACACTTCATTATTAATAGAATATTAGCCCACATAAAGGTGACTGACTGAAGGATTGTGTTTCCACATCAGGGGGCTGTAAAGAGCAAAGAGGTTAATTTTCTGATCTAAGGGTAGATTTCTATCATTGTTTGTAGATAGAAAAGGTTTTTCCAAGGGATTGGTTTCATATCTTCCCCCTGTTCCTTGGAGCACCGTGGTGGATTGGCTTGTCTGATTAATCTTAATGAATTATGCAAATAGGTTTTATCTCAAATGATTTAGCAATGTTTCTGTATTGTTTTATTAATGCACTTTTGAATTACTCTGTAAAATCACGTAGCCTTTCCTCAGCCGTTCGGTGTTTGTAATTCATCGCTTGCTCTTTATTAAATCCACGGTGGTCTCCGGCGAATTGCATGCAGGCATGAGAAATTAGTCATTACTGTAATTTAATGATTTCTAACCAAACAAGAGGCAACCTGTATCACTAACCATAGGAAGTCCTCTACGCTCTTCCCCTACAGCGCTGCTCCCCTGGGTCTGATCTTTGGGAACGTGTCTTCTTCATTTTTCCTTAATTAATTACATTCTGTATGAGGAGCATTCTGTGGTGAATGCACTGTTTCAATTACAGACGTAATTTGACTGAGTAAACATGAAATCCCCCATAAAGCTGTGGTTTGTTTAGACATAACCTCATAACAAGTATATTCTCTGCTTGCGACCGTGTGGATTTATGTAATTTATACTTTATGTTAAATCAGATTCAGCAAGACTTTCAAAGAATTCTTTGATTGCAATTCTTATGCTGATGTCTTGGCACAAAGGTGACAGGTATAAAGAAAATTTACATTTCAGATATGTCCCTTATTCTTACATCAGAGGAAAGTCCTCCTCTTATATACACTGCACCATGTCTCGTGTCTCTAAAGTGAAAATGTCACATACAGGAGGAATATAAACATGTCTCCAACTGTTTCCTGCCTCTTCACAGCCATACACCTCTAACCTGTTTGGCTTCTGCAGGGAGGGAAAATGAGCTGCATGTCGACATCAGTAATGACAGCCAAGGTGCATATAATGTATGTTTCAGGGTAGACAGACATGTAATTTGTCCTTGACCCCCGCAGGTTATAGGGGAAAGTCACCAGCATCACGCCGGGGCTCCCTAATCCTCCTCCACTGCATTCTTGTTCCTCTCATTGCTTGTTTCTTCACATTACTGCCTGAATCCCTCAAAAGGTTGATAATGAAATGGATCAGTTGTTTTAGCCTGAGAGCTAAACAGTGTCTCAACTGCCCCAACCGGCCCTTCTTAAGTACTACTGACCATGTAAAGAACCCAAATTTGTAAATGCAGCTGTTTCCATTTAGTTAGATTTATTGATATAATATTGACATTTAAAATCAATGTTTGTCACCAGGGTTTGAAAACAACAGATACCATTAAAACATCTCAGCAGAACTCAGCTGTGTTAAATCGCGGTGACTTGTAGTCCAATATGATTACATTTAATTTTCTGTATTTTGTTGTCATGGCATCTAACTTTGAATGCATCAGCTTTTGAAATGAAGACATAATGGCCTAAGAAAAAGCCAAAAGATTAGATAGATTCAAAAAGATGAGATTTCTTCTCTATAAGGCTAAAAGGAATGAAAATGCTTATAATCTCGTTAGATCTCCAACACAGATATGCATCAAGAGTCCTGTAGCTCTTTGTGGCAGGAAAATAACACAAAAGTTTCACGTCACATGGTTTTGTTTTAAGGGTGATTCTTTTTTTGTTCGTATTTTTTACGTTTGTAATCCACAGCCTTTTACTCAATAAATAGCTTTGAGGTCTTCTAGTCCATAGCAATAAAACTATTATACAAAGAGGAATTTGGTGGGCAGTATGGTCCAGAGACAGCTACTGTTGACGCAGGATCTAAAGTCAGACATCTTTCCCTGCTCATTTTTCCCATCCTTGAGTGGAATGTCCATGATTATTGTCCTTATTGGTCGCTGGCTTCCACCAATCCACAAAACACATCATATTCCAAATGTCCTACGGTGTTGGTCAAAGTAACGTTCCAAACAAGGGGATCCTGGAAACGCAGGACTATCGGGTGACCTGTAGATGAGAGGGAGAGAAAACAGGGTTAGGAAAGAGAATGTGCAAATGGTTGCAGAGGCATAAATTATTTCTCAAAAACCTTCCTTTGCACATTGATTAGGATGAGATCTCTGAATCTGGATACATACATACTGGATACTTGCTCCAAGGATGACGTTCATCTACAACAGGTGCATGTACATGCATGTATGGCAAGTCACAAATCATGATTCAAAACTGTTTTCTAAACCAGTCAGGGCTGATTTTAGCTCACTAATGTGTCTCACCTCTGACAGAATGGATTTACACCAGAATAGTTGTGATTGAGACCCAATAATTTCCTGTCCAATGTGGTTTTCATTGATCTTACATTTATTTCTTCACCAAATTTTGATGAGTCTGACTCCATCTTTGATTAAATGTTTATTCTACTCTGGTCCCTTCCTTTATTGTGTTTTAGCTAAATGTACCAACTGTATGTGACTGAATGGGATGTGAGCAAGTATGTCAATGCAGCTATGCCAAAATTACCCTGAGGGGGCAATAAGTTTATCCTCTGCCTTCTATCCTATGTCCTCTACGAGCATTTACACTTGAATGAATTATCGTTTTTCCTTATGTCGGTAACAGTAGATAACATATCCTGAGAGAGCTCTCACGATAATAGAAGATGTAAATGAGCTATAGTGTGACACTGGCCACTGAGAGTGAAATAAATCTCCTTATATCTATAAAGAGCTACTTAGACATTAAATACACTCAGATCCAGTTTGCCAAAAAATACTAAAATAGTAATTCAATAAGTTCCAAAGAATTGAGGATCCCGTTGACAAGCACAACAGTTTTGTCAACATGGATTAAGGTGACCTGCTGCTACCATAAATTGCTTCTATCTGCAATCAATCATTATTAACTCTGGAAAAAAACAAAACAAGCAACACCACCTTGTTTTCTGCGGTGCGGCACAAGTGACACCGGAAGACATCTGCATGTCACGAGTGTGACACATTCAAGGTGTAAATTCCCAATCGGGATATCCATCATTCATACATCTTTGGAGTAATAAAAATAGTTACACAGCAAAAGTGTGAAGACAGTGAGCAGCCAGAAGTCAGTTTTAATGCAGTCATGTCACACTCAATGACTGTCATGCAAACATGGTGGATATTATTATTCATGATGGAGTTCTGCTGGCATAAATGTTCTGAGACATCAGCATGAATATTAATCTGATAGATTGTACATGATACATTTGTGTGAGTCTCATTTTAAGCATATTCTATTAATAAAGCAGGTGAATGTTGTTCCTTGTTAGTTTGCCCTTTAAAAGTGGAACGCAAGTAACTTTTTGACTTGCCCTCCAAAGCGTGCGTGCGCGCGCACACACACACACACACACACACACACACACACACACACACACACACACACACACACACACACACACACACACAAACACACACACACACACGTTCATGTGTGAGTATTTGCCCATAACTTGTCATTCAGTGAGCAGTTGGACAGGTCTCAACAGTCTAAACAAGAAGAGACCGGGGTGAATTATTAGAATATTTTTAGATATTTTGTTCCTTTGAGCTGCAGTAGAAACACAGGCTGCTGGCTGTTTGGGGAGCCACATATTAATTTTCACTTCAGTGTGAAAAACCATGGGTGTGAATGTGGATGATGTTTGATTTTGCTGCAGTTGTTGATACAGACTCATTTACATGCATCATGGGTTACATGGAATACTCACCAAAGAAAATATGTTTTGATCACTGCACTCCACCTAGCAGTTACACAGGTGTTTGTTTTGTTTTGCTTATTTTACTGATTAGACCTCTTTTAGGCCATGTGTGTGTGTGTGTGGCCATGTACACATGCTGGACATCTTCATGACTCTCCCTGTCACCCTGTTACACCTATTAGGGCAATTTGCACCTTTTATACAAATCTTTCACACTTGTCCGCATCACTCTTGCGCAATTTCTCATTAATGGCCAATTTGGACCTGCAAATTTAGAATCAGCTGATCTAATTATGCATCTAAAGAGTTGCAGACAATGTGTTATGGAATCCAGAGAGAAAAGGACAAAAAATAGACTTTATGGAGACCTCAGCAAATTCCCATCAAAGTTCCACCCACCTTCAACCCCAAGAAAAGGTCTAATTATCGTGAAAAACTAGGAACACCTGTGTAGGTGAGCAGATCCTATAAATACAAGGACGGCTTTAAAAGAGGAAAGTCACCACACCGGGGACAGAGGGGAAGAACAAACGAGCTGAGACAGGCAACATGCACAGAACAGAAAAGCGACTGCAATATTAAAAAGATACAGAACAGAGGAAAACTATAACCTTGTGCATTTTACATGTTTGATTCCATGTGTTTTCCAACACCATTAGACACATTATCAAGCTGTCACGTTGCCCTGAAATTCAAAATTGAAAATGATTCAATTTCAGCCTCTAGTAACGTCTTAATGAGCCATAAGAAACAAATCAATCATCAATGGAATGAATTAGCTCTTTCCAGCCTCTCCACACAATAATTCTGCCATTTAACTATTAAAATATGCTTTGATGAAGCGCGTGTCTGAGAGTATAAAGTCAAAATAAATCTAATCTAGCACAGCAGTTGCTTCAGTGTCAGTGACATTAACGTGGTCGTCTCTCCTGTATCTCATCTTGTTGACGAAGTTGGCAATGTGACCTGAAGGAGGGAAATGCCAGCAGGTGATCAAAACCCGAACAGTTCAACCTCTGAGGGCCTCGGTTTTCCACAGCAAAGTTGTTTCTTTTGAGTGGTACTTTAAGGCTGGGATTACACGTGACGCAAATGCCTGTTGCACACTGTTGCTATGCAGGTGGTGGTGCATATTTTGTCAATCTGGAGCCACCAGGGCGCAATGTGAGGATAGAAACATAAAACATAATCCCTCCTCTGCACCAAAGCTGAGGAGATCAGAAACAGAAGAGGCAGCATCTCTCTCACACACACAAACACACACACAGACACACACACACACACACACACACACACACACACACACACACACACACACACACACACACACACACACACACACACACACACACACACACACACACACACACACACACACACTCTTTCTTGAGGACATGCACAAGCAATAACAGTGAATTCACACTGATTAGTTGGACATAATCACAGTGTTTGGTCAGTGGGCGAAAATTGATTATTGCTAATTTAAGCACTTTGATGCTGAGATGATCGCAGACCTTCATCACCTGCGTCACAGCATCACATGACATCTCTCCTATGCTTGGCAGTGTTAAGTCTGTGGTTGCTACGGTATTTGCTGCTTGTTATCCTATTTTGTTCATGGTGACATTTGGTTCTACGGTTAATGATTTGTATGCAACCATGCCAACTGCTGAAAGTGGGGTGTTGGGTCCTGGTATTGATCCATGTGTGGATAGTTCAGAGTGTCCCAGTGCTGTTGTGCTTTCCAATGGAAATGCATATAAATCCACTCCACCAATTAACTTGCATTATCCAACAGTTCAGTAGTTCAAGAGAGTAACAGGGTTTCAGTTTTGTCTCACAAAACTCCTTTGGACATTTTTAGAGAGAAGGACAATGCGAAGGACAATGCGAATTACACAACAGGTGATAATGGAGCACTAGCCTACCAGGCGCATGGAAAAGGTCCTTTTCATTCATCAAAATAACAGTGCAGTCGTCCATTCCCATGCAAGTCATAGTAAGAGCCCTCATACTTGATTCATTATAATATGTGATACATAAATTCCAAGCATGTTTTCATTATGTCCTAAAAAAATATCTGCAGCAGATGACGATCCATCATCAAAGCTCAACACATTGTCTATTAATGTCAGGAGCTGTCGAGGGAAAAGCCTCTGTGGTTCTTTTGCCTTCAACCCTCTGATGGATTGGAAGTGAAAAGCAGGAGCTGCTGGGGTTATAATTCTTGACATTACCAGCAGGACTATAAAACTAGCAGCTCTTGGACATGGAGAGAAAGAGGGAATGAGTGAAGTTGTCCGAGAATGGCCTGCAAGGCGTTAAGGCCTCTGATTTATTGATGTGACTTTATCATGAGGTGAGACGATGTCATCATTTTTTACCAGCAATTCCACAACTGGACATCAAAGAAGAAAGGATTTATAGCACTGTATGTGGTGTGTACTGCAGCTGTTTACACACACACACACAGGGGGAAATATGACCTGAAACTTATGTTAACTACAAATAAACCTTTTCATTCATAAATTATGCTTTCATATAATTAAATGTGTATGATGAACCCCTTTAGAGTTCCTAAAGGGCTTCACACAAAATGTGAAATGTGCAAAATATGGATGTGTGAAAGTAACTTGTGTCAGCTCCAATGTCTTCTTATGCCAGATCTTATGAGCTAGTTTTCAGAATTTGTGCATTTTTTACGACTGGAAGCCGTGGTGATGGACACACACACACACACTCACTCCACCTCTGCAATGCTACAACCAAATCAATAGATCGCCTTGTAGTTGATTCAGAAGCAGTGCAGTGTATTTTCACACCACAATTGACTCATTTAGGGACTCTATCAAGACCCCTTCCTCCAAAGGTTCTTGGTGTGGTTGGCTTGGTCCACATGAGTGTGATTACTGTGTTTAAAACTAGACCAATCCATTGTGCCAAGGGGTAAACATACCTGAGTCAAATTCAACATGACTAAACCACTTACACATAAGGCTTCATAAACAAGACTTGTAGTCTATAAATTCCCACAGAAACTTCAAATCTCCAGTTCTACAGATTCTCATGACAGGAACCATTCATCACAATGAATAGTTGATAACCCTGTTGACTTCACTTCAAATACCTGTCTGTTTGTAGTTGTAATGAATTATTCTTTCATTGTAGCATTGCTTCTCTTACTTCAGTGAAGCATTGCAGCAAACCTTCTGTCAGTACATTGCACCAATGCCACATCAGTCATCCTCAAGACCCTGATCTCCTTCAGGACCAGCTACTGTTAATTGTGCAGGTAGCCATGGCACAAACTGATGCACACACACACACCGTCCCATGCTGGCTCTCCATGGGAGGCACCAGGGCTGCGGACATCCCCCGCGGACCAGCATATCAAAAGAGTCAAAGTTCTGACGCCTTCTACTAGCCACCTGGACCCCGACTTGTCTCTGCCACTGTTTCTGCCTTCCCGTGGCTGTGCGAGAGGACATGAATTATTAACCCGGCTAAAATAAAAAGCTCTGCTTCGTCCAGGTCTCCTGTATCTATGAATTATGGAGGAGGCAGCTCAACTACAGGCGTTTGGTGAGTCAAACACTAGGCCGTGATGGATGGCTCAGGGCCCACTGTGTCACCCTCCCAGCCTCCTACCTACCATTCACTTCAGGTCTGCCACACCCTGAAACCCAGAACACGAGTCCGAATAACCTCTATTAATCTTTAAAAGTGGTTCGGTTTGAAACCTTCTTCGGCTGCTTCAGCACATCCCACTCAACAATTTGGCTTCCTGGGGGGATTTTTGTTTGTTTTTCGTTATCTGTGTTCTGCCTTCACTTGCCTTTGTTTTGCTTCTCCTTGACACTTTTGAAGTCATGAGAAGCCTGCTCTGACTTCCTAAAGGCAAGACCCAACCCAGGCCTGTTCTCTCTCACCGCTCTCACCCTCATACCCAAACCACGAGCTCTACACAAGTGAGCTTTTTCACACAGCCACAAACCATTATGTCATTTCTACAGTGTGTTGTCTCACAGCGCACACAGGTGATTTGTGATTTTCCATTCACAAAGTTGTTTCATACTTCTGCATTTCACACATTGGCCACAAACAGAGAGCAAAGAGTCTCATCATAGTTTGATCAAATCTTGACTCCCTGTTAATTAGAATAACTGACATCAGTCTTTGCTTATTAAAGCAAAAACTGATGGCAGTATTATGAAAATTAGTTCTTCAATTTTCAGTTTAGTTGACGGGAAAAATAACTTATTTATATAGTTTATCAATTTAACACTACACCTAGGAAAATATTGAAAAGATGCAATAACTGACAGAAGTATTATATATCACATTAATTTAGAAAGACATCATTCAGAAGAAATTGTGATCTGAATAATTTGTCTCAGGCCATCTACAGAAAAGCTATTTAACTAATAAAGATATTTGATTCTTGTACAAACTTAACCTTTGGGGTCTTTTCAATAATTATGTGCGCTTGTGTGAAAGGCATGATGTGGCATTGAGAAGCTAATTACTATTGAGAGTCTGTACAGAAGAGACAGTATTCAAGCCAAGACAGCACGCCGCTTTCCATTTGTACACAGAGTGCTATTGATAAATCACAGCAGACTGACGGCGGTACATAAAAGGGGTGAATTAACACGAACAAGGAGATAATTGGTCGAAATGTCTTGAATCTAAAACGTTTGAAAAAGAGCTTCAACTCTAACATGTGGAAGTGGATCAGATACAAAAAAGCATCCAGAAGTTATAAATGGAGAGATTACCATCCACCTCAATTTACGTCAAATATAATCAACCAAATACTCTCAGACATTTATGGAGAGTAGTTTTGTCAAACATTACCTGAAGTGAACTTGACACTTTCTACTGGAGTGAGACCTTCATTGAGTAAAAACCTTCAATAACATACATACAACCTCCCATTTAAATGGTGTTTACTTCTCCATCTGTCTCACGGTTAAACAGCCTCTCCATTCTCTCTGCAATACTTCCATCTGTTTCTACCTACTGAGCGCCCTGACCTGAACATTACCCCCTTCTAATGTTGATCCTTGAGTAAAAGCATAATTGTGTGTGTCTGCTTAATGTTTACATGTACACACACAACACATTCAAAATCAGACAGACTTTATAAAGCATTTATGAGATGAACTAAAAGGTAATTGTTCAATGCAATCATTTATCAGTCTTTCACTAATTCATGATAATAATTTGTGGTTGCCAGGTTGGAGTGGATCTGAATCAAATTCCATTCAATGATAACTTACTTAAATTTATGACTGCAGGTTAAATGACTTTAAATTAATGATTAATTACTGATTAATGGTGTCTTCTTAATTGTGTAAAACAAGACAATTGCTTCAATAACACCAATTAAACATAAAACTTGTGAATCCTTTCTTAAGCCTTATTTAAAAAGGACCACAGAAATGTTTGTCACCCACCTTGGTTGTCTTCACTTTGTTTCCTGTACTGCAGCTCCATCCTTTCAGATCTGGCAACACTTTACACTCCTCCCCGTCCATGCATGGGTGCATCTGGCACCACCACTTCTGTGCAACTATGGACGCTGCGAGGAAAATAAAAGCAGGATTACGTTGAGAATGGACCGCGGGCAATTATCTTTGTGGATGTGAGCGAGAGGAGCCTCCTTTGATCTCCAGCTGAACCGTCACTCCAACCCAATGTACCTTCAGGAGTGAATTACAGGGCGTTGAGCAGGTGTTATCGGTGTGAGGAGGGTGTATGTGTGTATGTAGGCCGGGTAATAAAGCGCCCAGCACAGGTTGGCACGTTAAGGTCTTAAGTTGCTCGGGGGACGCCTACAGGCCAGAGACAATGTCCCTTGACATTTCTGAAGTGAAAGGACGCCTGTCAAAATAGAGGAAGCCCCTGTCAGAGCCATTAGAGTGATAAGAGGCGACGGGGATCGATTCACCTGTAACAGAGTCCACTTTTGACATGATATTAAATGACCCGGCCTGCTTTCTTCTTCACTGCACACAAGGTCTGATACCGCCTCATGGCCAACAACAGTGAGAGGGGAGGATGAATGAATGAACCTGTGGGTGATTTGATTTTGAAGGTTAAAAATCCTTTAAAGACGCACTTCAGCAGAATCATGATCTTTTTTTTTTTTTTTTTTACAATAAACCACTTGGAGCGAAATAATGACAGAAATAAGGACTGAGCCTCAGTGACAGGTGTGACATTGCTGTGTGCCCTGTGCTACATATCTGGCTTAATCAATAGTCAGTCTCAGATCATTACCAAACAATATAATGAAATGCCTGGCATACCGTCCACACAAGATGGAGCAGCTCTTGTTGTTCCCGCCACCTGTCCAGGAAAGCAGGAGCATTTGACAGTCTGGGATCGTTCTTCGATCTTGTTCTTGTTGCAGCAGCGGTGTGCGGCAATTACCTCACAGGTTCCAGCTTTCACATGAACTGGGAAAACAAACACGGCAAGATGTTAGCTTTTGTTTATAGGCCTCGGCACAATACTGTGACGGTACATTGTGGAACTCTGTAATTATCAACCCATGTTTGTGCATTTTCTTCATTGTTTTCATTGTGAAAAGCAGAGAAATAGTGTAATCCAATCTTCCACTTGTGTGTTCATTTGTTCAAAGATGATTTAGAGGCTCAGAGGCTATCTTGGAAAACATCATACTATGATACTGAAATGCAGAGGCTGAGCTCAAAATGTCCCTTGCCATGGTAACATAATATACATAGATTTCAACTAAAGAGTTATTCTGCAAACAACCAGAGGGCCCTGCATATACCATGGGTGGTTCACATACCAGAGGTACTAGTGAATTAGCTAATGAGGTATGAGCAGAGCCAGGAGGGATGGAAAACAGTCCTTTGAGTCCCGGGAGCCGGAGGGACGGCTGTTTAATGGTATTGCAGCAGGAAGCACAGAACAGTCTATAATCAAAACTGTATGACCTTAACACAACCGTAAAGGCCATGGCTGGACTGCCTGAAGCGAACAAGAATAGTCATCTTTACTGGCAATCCAAGAAACCCTCAACTCCCTTCACATATGAGTCTCAAATGTTCATGGTAACTGTTCAATATACAGGAGACAACAAGTCATGTATTATGCATAGAGCTCCAAAGAAGCTGATTTCAAGTGTGGGTGTACAGCATTGAAAACACATTGAAAATGTTAATACGCATCACTGAGAGTAAAAGATTGCTATTTGTCTACTATGATGCCCATGAAAGCAAGTGATTAATCATTAATCTAGTAAATCTAAAGCAAGCTCCACAGAAGGTCGAGCAAGGTTCCTTTAGTCTGTTTCCAGGCCTCTGCCGAGTCCTGTGAGGGCATTTGAATAATATCTCAGTGCAGCCTTCTTTGAAACATCCACATACAATGCTATGTGAAATCCAGGTCATCCCCCCAGTTGGAGGAACCCGGGTTTGAACCCCAGCATGGTCGCTCATGTTGACATGTCCTTGAGCAAGATACTTACTGACCTTGCACCCTAACCAGAGGACAGACAGACAGATTGTCCATTGAGATATGATGAAAGTGGAACACAAAAGACAGTGAAAAATGGCTTAGTAAATATTATTAAACTGCCTACTTTTGTGAAAGACCATTACATTCCTAATTTCATTGACATCTTTTTTCATTGCCTCTTAGTCAGATAAAACATCAATACTGCTCTCTATTTTATATGCATTACTTTTCTGCATAGACTCATCACCATTCTGTGTGTGTCTGCGTATTTACACATAACAGTCAGGATTGGACGGGAGGAAAAAAAATAAGAAGCATTGGAAAACTTTTGGCATTGCTTTCAAATAAGCCTTAATTATGCCTGTAAAGATTTTCAATTTGGAACTTGACTTGAAAATAGATTGCAGTGAGCTTCCATCTTCCCATTAGTTGGCAATCCAGAAATCTCATCTACAACATTAAAAACATTTTGCTTCCAATCAATAAGGAGCTATTCACATGCCCACAAAAGGCAAGACAACAATTGCCGATCGAGTGCTTTTCACTTAACAGAAACGTATTGATGCACAAACAGGTCGGGGTCTTTGCCCTTGATGTGATTATCTTTAAGCCACAAGCACGCCCCCCTAGTCAAAGTTAATTTTCAAAGTTGGAATAGCTTGGATAAAATATTCAAACTTTCAGAAATAGCAGTGTGTGTGGAAAATAGGCAATCAGGAGAGACACCAAACAGGCACAGGCAATCGTTGTAAAACACCTGATTATCAAGGAAAACGAATAACCTAACCTTTCCTATCGATACCTGCAAAGAACATCGAGCATGCGTGACAAATTAAAAGCCCACAAAACAATAACAATAACATTTCTTCTATTTCTCCAATATAATTCCATTAACTTGTAAGAGAAGACAGTGTCAGGGGAGAGATATCCCCCCCTCCCCCAAAGCCTTTAAGAACTCCTCAGCCTCGTCTGCCAGGATGGTGGTTGTTGTTCGTACCACCACTCTGCTATTTGTGGTGTGAAGAGTCTAGCAGCAGGAGCTGTGGTTTGGTCTGGGCTGAGGCGTAACTCATTAAGTGCATCAAGCGGCGGGGATGGTGCTGCAGGTGTGAAGAGAAGCACTGATTAAAACTGGGATTTTCAGCCAGGGTCAGTGACTCCAGGGCCGGGCCTAAAGCCACCATGTGGAACGGTCCAGAGGTAAGACAGCAGGGAAACAACCCTGAACCACCTGCCCATTCATACAAGATCTCAGTTCTGAGAGAAGTACTTTACGTTACACACTGTGTGTTTTTGATGACTGTGGTTACTTGTGACTTTGCTGATCAAGAATTTCATACATATTATACTTAAACTCATAGGTTTAGAAAATGGAAACAGATCACAATTTTGCTAAGCGAGAAAAACATCATCATTAATCATATTATAACCCAACACCTACATACATAGAAACATTCATACATTCATGTTTGCATTTCAATGCAGGTAAGAGGTCAATGTTCTGCACAAGGACACTGCCAATGGGGAAATGATGGAGATTGAATTTCTGACTCCTTGGTTGTGATGTATTCAGTCTCGCTGTGAGGTCACTATCCTGCCACCCTATTCACAGTAGAAAGCTGCCCTGTGTGGCATCATTCACAGGGGCACCGGGAGCAACTGATCAAACCCTGTCCTGAAAAGTAACACTTCACATGTTTGAGAGGAGCTGTCTGCTTTCACGGGTGCTTTGTGTCTTTCCAGGCGACTGTGTAAATGACCTGTGATCAATATATTTCTATCAAAGCACTTAGGACCGTCATCCGTTCCAATCAGCAGTCACCTATGTCAGCAGGAGAGAGAGAACAGAGAGCAGATAGGACAGAGACCACTAATGAGAACTGGCTTGAACCCAAAGACTTCAGCCGATCGATAGCACTCTGAAGCACAGCACTCTGCTCTGCATCATATTCATTGATCCCTGATTGATAAGTCACAAAATACAACAAGCACCAACAAAGAGATAGAACATAATGCTGCTACAGGTAGTAAAGTGAAGCACTCCCCGTATGTGACCCCTCCTCCCAGAACAAACAACACGAAAAACCAGAACAAAGAACAAAGAACCCCTTACAAGATTAAAAACATGTTAGATTTCTGTTTAGAATTGCAAAGTGAGTTTCTGCCCTGAGATGAAATGGTGGGGTACTTCAGAGTTTAAGAAGAAAAGGCAACCAGTATTCTAGAGGGAAATACTTTAAAAAGTCAGTGAATAATAATCTTTTAAATAAGGATGTGCTGGATAACATTCCATGCTGTTCTCTAAAATAGTGAAAATACTCTCTGAAATCAGAATCTGGAACAATGCTGACAAAATACACTGGCTTGAAAAAAAGTAGGTTGTCCATAGCTAAAACAAAAATACATTGAAAAGCTTATAATTTATAAATTGCAACTTATAACTATACACACACTCAACAAAATGTTGCAGTTTCCAAGTTGTAAAATTGTTATTTTCCAATTTCCAACACCACTAGATTGCAGCATTAAGGCTTTACTTCTTGTGATTGGCCAGGAATGCATGCACGGAAACTGAAGCTGCACACTGAGCACACGCGATGATGTAATGGTTGCCTCGCAGTCTGCAACGCGTGTCACAGATGCACATTTAATTACTGCGATTGCTTCCAGCAATTGCCGTATTGTTCTTCTGTTTTTTCCTTCCATAGCTTTTTTTGGTACTCAACTAGTTCCGCATACTTCAACCTACAGACATCATTCAAGCGTCAAACTGTTCAGATGTTGGAAGAATTATTGATATTACATTTGCTGTTCTTCTCTTTCATTTCTGAAATATCCAACATTTTTCAGATACATTTGCAATCCAGGCTGGAAAAGCCAAGCAAGTAATACCCAAGACTACCTCAGGGCCATCTGCTTAAACAGTACAACAGTGTTTGTTACAAAGAGACAGAACAGGGCCTGCCGACCGTATGTATCTACTGACACTGACACATACAGTATGAAATCAGATAATGTCATCCAATAATATTGACCAAGCTGAAACAGCTCTGTCTGATGTGCTATTTTGATACAAGCATTTCTTCTATGTCTCTTATTAGCAATAAATGTTCAATCTGAAGTGCAGCAGCTGCATACATGACATCAACCAATCCAGCTGAGCAAAGTTAAAAATAAATGGTAGGAAAGAGAAATAATTCTAAGAAGCATTCATTTACTCAAAGCAGGTGTGTGTGACAAACAATGTGAACTTGCACTTATGGTGATGAGTGAGAAAAAAACATAAAGCTGTCATTTTTTTATGAGGCTATGGGGTATTTATAAATAAGCAATGTGTGAATCCTCTGACGCAAAACAGCTGACGGATGAAGTCTCACTTATTTTCTTGTCACATTGCTCAAAGTGCTTTCTTTTGAAGCAATATATTTTTCATACATTTGCTAACATGGTGACAGGAAGAGGACAGCCATCTCCTGTGAGTTTTATTTAGAAAATCTGTTCACAGGCTTATTTTGTGCTCTGGTGTTTAGGAGGCATTCTGCTCTCACACACACGTCTTGCATTATCTTCATCATAACAAAAGGAAGCAAGAAAATCAAACAGGAAGACCTGTCTGTGAATTCAACAAGGATGCAAAACTGCCTATTACAAATTGCGATATGCTGATTATAAATTACGTTGAATAACACCAATGACATAGAAAATGTGATGGCCACAAGTTAAAAAAACAATACATCAACTTTAA
Source organism: Genypterus blacodes (assembly GCF_046128005.1). Classification (NCBI taxonomy): domain Eukaryota; kingdom Metazoa; phylum Chordata; class Actinopteri; order Ophidiiformes; family Ophidiidae; genus Genypterus; species Genypterus blacodes. The sequence goes on from NW_027466831.1 coordinate 540,913, forward strand.
AATGTGATTAACATAATTACATACTTTACATTTCAGTAATGTATACACATTTTTTAATGGAATTACAGATTCATCATGCAAAAACGATTCACTTTGCAGGGAGGACTTAACCTGCCATCTGGACGCCTTCAAAGGGACATATCTCAAAGCTTCTAACTGTCAAATGAGCTCCTTTTATGGTCTTTGTATCCGTCCTGTTTATGGGTCATAAAAACACTCGTCGAGACTAATTGGACAGAGTTGTGTTGGACTGATAAAAGGCTGATTTCTAAGGCTGATTAACAGCCTTGAAATTATGCAACCATGACACTGTGGGTTTTCTGTGTTTCTCCTCATTATCAGAGAGTGTAAATATTTAAAAGACTATATTAAATAAATGATAGTTGTTTATTTTCTGAGAGCTAGAGGGAAAATAAACATATTGTGTTAAATATATTCCTGAAACACTACGTATAACCAGAAATAGACGGTAACAACAATACAACTCAATCAAAAGGGTTTTTTCTAACTACATTTTGATGTTTTATTTGATTGATAAAGGGATTCTCAGATGCTGGGTAAGACATTAAAACTCGCCTTATTTCAAGTGGCTTTTATAGGATATATTGCTCACATTCTGACCTATGTTTAGGTCTTGCGTAGACCTTAAATGTAGCAAACAATACCAAAATGACACCTCCTCCCCAAAATTCAAGCACTTGCACCTGCAACATAAAAATCTATTTTAGACACGAAACCACTTACATACGACTATTTCATGCTTTTCTACACCACTTTGATGGAGATTCATGAGAGCCATGAAAACACAATGTATGGCCGTGATAAGGGCTTATTAAAGACTCTCTTATGCAACACAGAGAATCAATACGCAGCTAATGACAGACAGCATTTAATCTGGTTATATGATTATCAGCCTTGACATCCGCATGTCCTCCAGCTGGCACACAAGACGGAAACTAACGAAACCCTTTGCATTTTGCAGGTACATTATGTGCTTGCAGCAAATGTTTTAAGAATCAAAGCAATTATTTAGGCATTTGCAGAGCATTTCAAAGTGAGCCAGTTAGCTGTTAAAGACCATTTCAGCGCCGAGATCAAACAAGCACACTTGACAGGCGCTGGCACACAATCATGGAGGGCCAAGTTGAGTGCCTTGAAAATGTTCTGTTGAATTAATGTCAGATCAAATGTTATTTCTTGACTGGCTTGTTGACATGAACAGATGTATTGCTCTGACAGAGAACAAACTTCTTCGTCCACTGAGGCGTAAAGCAACAAGTCTAGCTTCAGTGGGCTTTCACTACACAAGGTAAAAGAGCAAATATACAGTACATGTTTGTGGTTCAAGCTTGCCTCATGCATGGTGCTGACAGCTCGACCTTTTTCAGCCTGCAAATGCAGAACACTGAAAACAAAGTCACCTCCTGGCAGCAAGGCCTGACCTGAAAAAGAGCGGCAGCCATAAAAACAAAGGTGGTAGGTAATAGAGACACTGTGTGAATTAGTAATGACTGAAATCATACAGCTCGCTCACGATGCTCATAATCCATTTCGGTAGACTCAGAAGCCTCTACAGGCGGCAGACAACTCACTGCAGCATTTTTCCTGGTAAAATTGTGCACTTGATACTAACAACCACAGCTGCCCTTTTCCTACAGCTAGAGCCCAAAACACTCATTACTGATATATATGGGTGGGTGTTAAAACAAAACTAGTTAAAAGTGAACAATGCAACTTTTTGACCAGACAATATGATGTTAATATTACGCAATATATGACAAATATCACTGCAGAGGAGCTTTGTGAAAGATATTGTGTGTTTGGGTCCAACAGAAGAGTGAAACCGGGAGAAATGCTGACTTAACGGGGGAGGCAGTGGCTCAGTGGGTAGTGCTTCCGCTTTGGAACCGGAGGGTCGCCGGTTCGAGCCCCTGTCGAGGTGCCCCTGAGCAAGGCACCGAAACCTTACTTGCTCCCCCCTCTGCGAAGGGTGGTAATGAAATGTAATGTAAGTCGCTTCGGATAAAAGCGTCTGCGTAATGTAATGTATGTATCGTAATGTAATGTAATGTAATGTTAACGGCCGCAATAACAACAACACAATGCTGGGGGGCTTCAAACATTACAGAGCGCTGCTCTAAAGATGTTCCGTTTCGACCGTCAATAGAATAGGGCGCACATAACACAAACTACTGAGGTTGATAAAAAAAATTCATTCCTCCGCCTGGTGCGAAACATGAAGTGAATTCTCACAAGAGCAGAGCTTAATTGGATTGTTATTCGGAAAAAGACTGACTCATTTCTGCCCAGCTGTTAAACCTGCTGAGCTGACAATCAGACCCAGCAACGCCCAAGAAATCAGCCCACGTTTGAGAGATTGACACAGGAAATGGATTTTAAGGGGGCAGTTGCATTGTGCTGATATATGCTGGTTTAATGCGCCTGTGAGATCAACCAAAGCAACACTCAAAGCCAATCGGAGCTCCAATGCAACATGAAACTGTGAGATGCAAGCGTATGGGAGCAATATGGAGGCTTTTAATTACTATAATGGTGTGAGTACTGCTTGCTGGTTGCTCTTTATTCTCATAGGTTAGATCCTGCTAGAAAATGCAGAATTATACTTCTCTAGTTTGGCTCACTGAGGACTGTCTTTACAGTGAAAGGCTGTGGAAACAGATGAGTGGGCCCTGGCATCCCCCCAGTGTATGCTTTAGTGGTTTAGATGAAGTCCATGTCAGTAGCATTCATCTGGCTGCCACCATGTAAGAGCCCACAGCTGACTGATCAATTGAAGTCCCTTAAGGAATCATGCTGCTTTATAAGTGAATGGCTACTGAAGTTATTAGATTCAGGGGCGGCAAGAGTGGCAAAAGCAGCAGAGCCAGAAAAAGACACACTCAGGAATCTGGAAAGAACACATTCCCTGATGTGGTCATGCATACTAAATGTAACAAAGATGAGTCATCATCAATGGTTCATTATTATTTCTCACTCATGTCTTGTTACCTCAAGCATTACAAAACTCAACTCTACTTAACTTTGATTTGTAAATACATGAATGTTTACTTAGTTGTAAGAGTAATATGCAGATGGTCTCATTCCATCAGGTAGATAAATGCACAATAGATGATATGACATATGAGTTTGTTTTCCATCTTGATCAAACTGGGACTATATCCGGAATATTTGCCATTATGGAGACACTGGGTAAGTCAATAGCTCACAGCTGACATCAACATGTTAAGTAAATAACAAATCAGAAACAACGCTTTTTGGGACTTTGGGATCTATGAGATTTTTTTCCAGATGCAATTTAACAGTGACAATTCCCAACACACACTCGATACTATATTACATTTGAAAAAGAGGGATACGAACAAGTATAATTGACTTTTAATTGGATTTGGAATCCCTGAGACTCTCTGTGGATAGAAAAGACTTGTCTGAAAGTCATGGACAGAGCCTCATCCATGCTCATTTCCACCATGACTGTGATTCAGTCATCAGAGAAGCGAGATCCCTGTCCTTCATCTGCTCCCTCATCTGACATGGACACGTTGCGGTTATCTGTCAAAGGGATGTCATGTCTGTTCTAAATGGCTGCCATCCCTCCTGTAGTCCCATGTTCTTTAGCTTAAGCAGATTCCACTGGTGCCTTTCAGGACAGAGTGACAGACACAGTGTCATGAAATGCAGAGGACCGGCACAATGACAGGGGGATGATGGTCCTTTCCCCTTCAAGTACGCCTGGTAAATAGCACATATCTGTAACCATGACAGGAGCACAGCGATCTGAGATGCAGACACACACACACACCAGGGAGAAAACACACTCCAAATGCAGTTTGTAAATAAGAGGATAGTTAGCTTCTAATGGCTACTTCCTGAAGACAGAGTTAATCTTTCCTAACTGACAGATAATTACATTAACGGGGTGAATTTGTTTTCTAGATACTATCTCACCCAGGAAAGCTATATTAGTCGCCGGCTAGAGTTGGCTGATAATTCAGTAGAAAGCACAGCTCCCCTGTTGCATTGCTGGCAGGATGAGGACACTATTACACCAGGGTCTGACCTGTCCACCCACTGACAAACAAATATAAATGTGGCTATTTTTAATAGACCATCTTGGTGAAAAATATGTCGACAAACCTTTTAAAAAAGCCATTTTAGGAGAACTCCAATGGTTCCACCCATTACATTTTATGCTCCAGCTCCATTCACATAAACTTGATGCTCAGCCTTGGTCACTGTTTTTATGGCCCGATGTGGACACTCAGCATCACTTCATTCCTGGGGAAATGTGAGCCAGAAGGCAAAAAGTCATGGATCGCAGCCGCGAGATGGAAGGAAGCAATTGATAGGCCGCATTTTAGAAGCTTATATTTCACTTTATTCAGCCTGTATCAAGCCTCTAGTGAATAACTACCAGGCCAGAGTGTAGCATTACTTTGAATAAAAAAAGAGGAAAGAACCCAAGGCTGAATGGCTGACATGTTTCTCTCCCATTCCCAACATTGCCTGACTACAGATCAGCGCTCATAAATGTCTGCCAGGATTTATATAATCTAATTGCATAGAAAAGTGGTTTTAGGGGACAGTTGTTAAAGCAAATGCGTGAAATTTATGATCGGTGGCCACCCATCTTTAATAATAAGTATGGGGAATTAGTGCTTAGAGAGAACATTAAGCTGTCCGGGCTGCTGTCAGCCACCTTAAAATAACAGTATATGCCAGTTCAGAAACAGAAGTTCAGCTGCTGTAAACTCGTCTTAATAAAAGGTAAAGACACAACTGGCCCTTAAAAATGTAAAAGGTGAATTTCAAAAGATCATTACAGCATATCTTACATCCAAGCAAGCCAAGCATCTACCCAAGTACTACAATAATGTAATTTTGCAGTCCTCTACCTGTAAATTACCCTTAATCAGACCTGCTTTCAATCAGTGTGCACAGCAGTGCTGCACCATGGGAGATCCATGTGTTTTTTGCACATAAAAGTTAAGCTTGTGTTTTTGAAATAGACCGGAAAATGAAAGTAAGAACATGGAAATCAATGGATGTACCCTGTCATTTCGCTCGCTGTCAACTCAGCCATCTCTGGTGGTCTATGCTCTTTAAAATCTGTAATCCCCACACGACACAGGATCTGGGCCCATATCAGGTTGTAAATATCAGATGTGTTTGATAAGATCCCAGTGGCTGTGAGGCAATTTTTGTGTTTCTAATTAAATTTGTACCAGATAATATACTCGGACAAACACACAAAACCTCTGATTCTCCATTGTCTCACCAGTTTTAATGTGAAATTGCTAAGGATCATTGTAGAAGGATGTTGCTCACTTATGTTACTGTGCAATCAATTATCTTCATCAGGGAAATATTTGTCTTTTTAAAATGTTATATGTTGACTGATTGCTTGTTGTACCTTGATGGGGATACTGTATGTCATTACAGTCATTGTGTTGTATCCTTATTGCTTTAAATAATGCAAGGCTTTCTGTGTCCAATCTGTGTCAGAGAATGAACCAAATCTACCCCCCTGTAATTTACATGGGAAACATTGGTATGATTACATGCAAATGGTCATGTACAGCATATGTGGAGTGTGTGTGTGAAAATTGGCAGCCCACATGGATGACTGCACAGGTGACACTGGAAATGACTGGATTACTAATACGTGTAAATGTGTTTTTTATTGTACTTAAGCATTTCACTTGAGCAAGTTTACAATTAAATGATTGCTTTATGCTGTGTTGTAGCTTCTGTCATCCACCTGGCCGTCTCTGCACTAACACATCACAGGCTTCTGTCTAGTCCTGTTTCGTAATGATCCAGCTGTCCCTGCTTTCTCCTCTGAAGCCATTAAAGCCCACTATGATGCACTATAGGCTCTATACTGCAAGTGTGCCGCTGGAAAATGCTCACTCAAAACCATTTGGAGACCATTTAGCATTATAAAACTCAACTTAGGCATTACCATGTACTTTTCTTACAGCCTATGGCAGCTCATACAATATGTGTGAGCCTGAAGTGGGCTATAAAACTAAACAGCACAGAAGCAAAGTCTGTGCTGCCGTGCTGCTGTTCACCACTCACAACGCTTGGATCAGGAAAAGGAACTGTGCATTATCAGCATGATGTGTTTTGTCAGAGATCCTGCCTCATAACTAAAATTATATAAATCACTAAAATGTATTGCAAAATTTGTTGAGAAATAAACAATTTAACAAGAAGCACTTAGGTGCTGTAATAAGTAAGGAGATGGAACAGTGGCCAATTTCAAAGACAACTGTACTGCCTCTGCTAAGCTTCAACCAAGCAAAGACAATTAACACCAATGTAATTGACTAACTTTAAAGAGGTAGCACTAATTACTGGGTAAGGGCAGGCTTTTACTTTGTAAGACCCAATTATGGCCACGCTGTTAGCAACCTTCCACTAATTGCATTCATCAGATCAAATCGTTATCACCGAGTTCTCCTTCAATTGCAATCAAAATCCCCCAAAATCCTCATTTCTTTGAGTTTGAAAGTAGCCAGAGGTGAGCCAGAATGTGGGGAAGGGATAATAGGTTTGGATTTGAGCTGTAATTAGAGTGGGAATGGAGATGGAAAACTACAGGCGTATCTAATTTTAAGGAAGCAGGTACGAGTCCTGTGCTTCAATGCAACATTAATGACTTAATGTATGAATTTGCCTGTAAGTGCAAGCAGAGTGCAGAGATCCACATTATATTTTGTCTGGTAACAGGTGAAGAGAAGATTACATTTTCAAACCACTGTTACATTACACAAAGATAAAAAGAATAAGGCCATGAGCAAACTTTGATTTCCCTCCGAGCACGTGAACAAAACCAAAACTCCAAACTGCTTCAGATGACACGCCCGCACACACTGGGAATACAACTGAGGCCACAAGCCGCCGTTTACAGCTCATCTATACAGCTGCCATTCAGATGCGTATAGCAGGGGACGTTTGATGGTTTTCTAATCTCGGGAGCTGCCACGGGGAGATGGGGCTAGATGACCTCTGTCATCCCCACAGTGCATCTCAAACAGCTCCACATCTCCATCTCAATCTTCCTCTTCTCACTATCTCCGTCCACCATTGTGTCGTCCACCTGCTCTCCAAATGTCAGGACGAATGCTCAGCAGCCGTCCTCACGCATCCCCAGGGTGCGGTTGACCGGTTCCGCCGCCACTCTGGCTGTCACGCTCTCCCTGGGCAAGGGCCTCCATGCCGGCTCGCTGTGCATGTCTGTGAAGCTGAGAGATTACTATGCAAACATTTGGCAGTTCTGAATAGCACTGAGAACAGCAATAAACAACACACTGTATGTCTGCCAATGAATATTGAAATTAACTTGTTTTGTTTATGGCTTTCCAAGCGTGTGGACCCCCTTGGTGTTTTCACGTGAGCCTGTTGATTTATGGGACAAGGATTTCCAGTGAGCAGACACTGTTTACTGCGCTAAACAAGCAGGCATGGTGATTTGCAAGTTTAAATGAGCTAAATGGGATTCGAGTGACTCTGACTATAATGTTCTATAGTCAAATACTGTCAAAACAACAGTTTTATGTGGAACGACAGACATTTAAAAACCTTTCAACCAAATATTGCTTGGTTTTAAGATGTATGTCTTTTCTCCTCCCAATCAGCAAAACCAGCCACCCTGTGATGTGATTTCCTAAGGTCAGAGAGCTCGTTATGAGAGCTGATGTTAGAGGCGCACAGTGTGGGTCAGTGGGCAGCTCAGCACAATTCCACACACAGTTTTGCACTCTGTGATTTCTTACTTTCTCTTTACTTCCATCCACTGGCCGTGTCCACTTCTTGTGAGTCATGCTGTTTGTTTTTCTCTTCATCCATATTTTTCAAAACATGTCAGAGATTGGTAAGAGGTATGAATTCTCAATCACAAGTAATATCATTTATCTGTATCCCTCTACAGCTATTCTTCTCTCACAGCTGCTTCTTGTTCACTGGTAAAAACACAATGGCTAATCCATTGAGCTCGGAAAACGGCAAATTCCAAAATAAGTCTCCCAATTTCCTTTCCACCTGGATCACTGCATTGCCATACACAAAGATGTTTTCATTTATGATCTATCACATTTTGTCCAAAGCACAACATGTATTTGTAACATCTGACTAGAACTAACATTACAATTGTGAACTGCATGGTCTACAGCAAAACTACAAAAGCTACTCATCAAAGTAAAGTCAATTTTTAACACAAAATGGTGGAAAGGGGAATCTGTCACTGTGCACCGTATTGCGACATCTTTCAAATAAGTGGATGTTTCCAACTGGGAATTACGAGTTCAATGATCATTCCAGTTAATTTCTTCCATGTTGGAAGTCGGCTTTCCCTGAACTCCAAGGCTTGATTGCATGAAGAGATAATGTATCCTACTATCCACAACTGCACTGCCACATATTGTCTTATATTTGATATTCTAAATAAGCCTCTAATCACTAAAGGCTCTCTCTTCCACGCATTTCCAAATGAGCCATCGAGCACGGGAAGCTTGTTTGGTCCTCAGGCTAGAACGGAGAAACTATTCTAATTTATTGAGCAAGCATATTTCAATTTAACATCTTATTAATATGCCACATCTTTATATACGTCCTCTCAAAAATTAATCTGTCTGGGGCAGTGGGAAAAAAGTTATTGTCACGGAAAAAGTTAATGTTCAATTCTGCCTTAAATTTGGGCTTCAGAGAATCAGTTTGTTGCTAATATGAGACCGTGAAGATGCTAATTTGCGTAGAATACAAAAAAATCCCCTGAAGCATGAAAAGCAACTTGAGAGGCATTAGAGTGCTTGACAGTTTTGTGGGGTTTTTTTTATAAAGTCTACGCCATAAGGAGACACAGAATTATTCCACTGATTTCAAATGGGAGCCAGTCGGCAGTTTCATCTTATTAATAAGCTATCATAACCCCCAGTGTGTAAGAATGTAGAACGGGACCTTGATTTAAACCCAACGTAAACCTGAGCTCCAAAGTCATTTTGATTCCAATTTGTGGAGCTGTACACATGAGCTTGTAGCTTAATGCATTATATTTAAAAACCTAACACAGTTTTCCGAGCTGCAAAGTGTGGCGCTTGGAGCATTTTTATTTTATTTTTCCCCTCACAAAAATCGAGTGAAGCTGCCACATTGCATCACACAGCCGAAGAGGGAAATGTGTTTTTTACTCCTTTTCCTTTCCACCCCATTTCAATAACTGCCCTTGCAGAAACGGAGCAAAGAAAGCCACTGAGAAGTTGATTACTGGTTTCAGAATGAGGCCGAGTGAGTTACTGCTTTGGAAATAGCTGAGTAATGAGCCTCCTGTTTGACCTGCTCACATCATCAGTTAAATCCTATCGATGGGACCAAAACAAATGGTACGGCCGAAAGGTACTTGTTATCACTCTCTCGCCGTCCTCTCACACCTTCGCTCGCCCCTTCCTCTCCCCTCCTCGACTCTTTCATGACTAGCTAATGAATGTAGATGGTGCTCCAGGGGATGCAGTAGCCTTATTATGTGGGTGATGTGGACTCGGTGCGCTCTCGTCGGGGTACGGTGAAAGGTTCAATTGCCTCCACGAAAGCCCCCCACCTCAATAAACAGAGGGGCTAAAGAGGTTTGTTTATTGGGCCCACCTTGAGTTGACCTCCGTAGCTCGGGGGACAGGCTACGTGATTGCCTAAGTGTCAGCGCAGCCCAGGGAGAACGGGGCCAGTCTACTCCTGTTGGTGCCCCCCTCTCTCCTAATAAATCACAGGAATAAGCACACAAACCACAATAGAAGAACCGGAGAGACGGAGGGGGTGAAGCCTCAGCGTTAAGAGCTTTACCTGCCATGTTTCCAGTCAAACCAACAGATTGTACAACCATAATAAATAGCGTTTGTGGAAATGTTCCTGATTTCATGCATCGAAGACAATATGCTTTTCACTGCCATTGTTTGTTGTCTTCGTGGATGTTATGGCATCGTCCTCGGGTCAATCGGTGCAATTTTGACAGTAGGCGTTTGATAATTACGCAATCTTTCAAGTTAACGGCGTCCTGCTTGTTTGTGACAGATGGCCGGATGAAATCCACAGCCTCCCTCCTTCCACGGTGTCTTTACATGATTGCATTGTGAGGGACGAGAAACATTATCCGCACGGTTTTGCAGGTAAATCTGAAATTAAGATCTAAGACGAATAGCAGCTGTTGAAGCCAGGAAGCAAAAACTGTGGAGTGGACGGAGTTAATCCTGCCGCTGCTGCCGCTTCTGCTTTATTGAAGTTTTAGTGGAGCTTGAATGGAGTTTTGGAACGTATCCAGATAAGAAACAACACACATATGCTACAGGTCTCCACAGTCTCCATACATGCATATCTTCTCCCTGTGGCCTCTCTGGTGTCGCTCTGTTGGGATTTGAGGCAATCAGAGTGTGGTCATGTCTTTGTCTCCAGTTATGGTGGAGAAAATTCACAGCGTGCTGATTGTACTTCCTCCAGTTGGATAAAAGCTCATTATTATTATTATATGTAGAGTCACAATTTCTACCATTAAGCTGAGGGATCAGGACATCTCTCTGTTACAGGAAATCTCTCTCAAAGGTCTTGCCCTGTGTGTCTTATGCATACAAACACACACACACACTGTATTGTTTAATGCGTTTCTTCACATGACTTTGTGAACCACACATAAGCACATTGTTGCTGTAGCGGTGTAGTAGTGTTGCTAAGCTACAGCTGGTCTGAGTATCAAAACAAGGCCGCTAATTATGTTTGTTTTGCAAAAGGAGATGAACTGGCAAGTGGATGTGTTTGATGAGAGACTGACCTGGCTATTAAACAGTGTTTCTGCCCAGTGTGTCCCTGTTTCCCCCTCTGCAGCCTCTCCGGTCACGTGCCGCCCCTCGGCCTCTCTCCGTTTCACGATCCCAGTTCCCAGCGCTGCACACCTGATCCCGATTCCCTCATTAGTCTCCCCACTTCACACATCCTCTCTGTCCTCCTTAATCTTCCTGTTGTGCGTTTCCTACTTTTGATGCTTTCTTGTGCTGCTCGCTGCATCTCCTCGTGAGCGTTATGTGTTCCTGTTACCCTGTACTTTTTTCTCTCAGTATTGAAATGGTGTGCATGTGTTTTTTTTGGACTCATTATAGAGTTTGTCTCGCCCTCGTTTGGACTCTCTTAGCCTACCTTGCCTTCTTTCGGAACCTTACGCTTTATTTATAAACTCAACTGTTTTTATAACCATGAGTAATATTAACAGACTGACACTTTGTCTGCAGCTTGAGTCCTCACATCTGGCTTCCCGACAGCTGCAAACACCCACAGAATGCGGAATGAACGTTATTGTGTCAACTGTTAAACTCCGATGTGAAATGGAGACGTCAACATGTTACAGAAGGACACATCGATCAGTGACAGTAAATGAGCAAACATAACATTTTCACCTCAAATGTTCTGCTGATCTGTTTTTGACATAGCTTCATTAAAAACTATAAAAAGCAGAAGGTCTGTTTAATGATTCTGCGTGGACGATGACTGAGGGGTTGTTGTTTGAAATCCCTGAGCCGACTGAAAATATGGATGCAGGAAAAGTCGATGAGTAATGCTCTCCCTCTTTCCTCCCTTCCCTCAATAAGAGCCATTAAAGTCTAGTCAGCCAGGCAGTTAATGGATGATGCCCGTGTTTTGTTGTTGTTGTTGTTCCTGCTGCCATTTATGCTGATGAAACTTCCAGCGTTTGGCCCACCGGTCTACGCTGCACAATCTAAACACGCTAAAGTCTGGCATGCGAATTTGCCTCCTGGATGTTGATCGAAAAATATAGAATCCCATCATTTTTAATAAACATTCATGGAAAAATACAGAAGCCCAGAAGAAGATTTGTGTTGCTCTGGGTGAGATACAACACAGTGTCGACCAGCGTATCTCAGAAACTTGCATGTAAAGCAACCAATCCATTTGTGAGAGACATTAGACAGACGTGTGCGGTGTCCTACCTATGTGACTCCTGTGCGATGAGGCGCTGGTCAGTTGTCCCCAGAGAGACACCATACAGATGGTCAGCAGCAGCACCCTTCTGCACATGCTCCGTAGGTCTCTCTCCCACATTCTGAAAAAGCAAAAAGCAAAATAAACAGTGGTCAGCCTTCCAGTGTTTGCAGCAGTCCGATGTGTAGGTTCCTGGCTCGCTTGGGCTGAAGCCAAGCAGGTCCCACAGCTTCGGCTTGGCAGTCAGTGGTGGTCAATTAGAGCGACTCCTGAAATCACAAAGCATGGATCTCCAGGCTTTAACTAGCCGCCTTTGCTGTGTTACGGATTAGCCTGCTGAGGGCCACGTGGAGCACGTTCCCCCATGATGCTTACCTGCTGCCAGGTCATTTAAATACCAAGCACCATTACAACAAACACAAGCAAGAGCCTGATTACCATACTGCTCCCTTTGAATTTTAATCCAATTCAGATATCCATATTTTGTAAGCAGCTTTCTTTAAGCAAAACAAACTATTATAATTCAGCTCTCTTGTAGTCTGCATTCATGTGTACATGTGTGGTACATGAATGTTTTCTCTGTGTTATCAGCTTCTACAAAACATACTTGCATTTTAACAAAAGCAGTACAACCTTAGAAACTACAAACATAACTGATATGTAATGTGATATGTAGTGGAGAGGGCAAACAAAGCCTATTTAGCGTCTCTGTCTTCTCTCCCGACCTGGGAGGTGAGTAATGCTGTTTATGTGCTCTGTCTGGGCTGTGCACAGCTCAGTAATCTTCATGTACTTTCAGCGGGCTGTTGTCCAGTACTGCTCTCCATCTCCATCTGAGGGGCCCGTGGAGAGCAGAACAAACAATGCAATCAGTGGCTCATCTTATTGCCAGCAGAACTAGCCTCTCTCATGAGAGGAGCAGTCACAAATCACAGCTCTCCTTTGAACTCTGTTCCAGTGCAGCTACTCAAATTAGTGAAACGCTTGGTTTCATGAAAAGAGAACAACTCCTGCTTATCTGGCAGGGGCAAGCAGAAGAAAGGGGGCTGGTTTGCAGTGTTTGCCTTTGTACTGACAGCCAGAGCTGCCTGAGATCTTAACAGTAGGCTCAAATTCTGTGCTGTACAGTATTAGACAGCTGAGGCAGTCGGGGTGCATGTGACTGTAGAGAAACATCATGTGCAGATTTCTGAGAGGATGCTGAGGAGCCAAGAGTTTGGGGGTGTGATTGTCAGCATCTTGTTTGAGTGTAAGAGTTCAACATTAGAACTGAATGCAGCCGATGTAGGACAAGCAAGCAGCTACCAGTATAGCTGAATATGAAACAACTGTCAGTCAAGGTAAACTCATCATAACACAGTGTGCTGGAGAATAATGCTTTCACCCTGAGGCACACATCTGAAGAAGGGAAATACACTGTTGTGATAAAAAAAATCATATGCAAAGAGGCCATTTGAAAAGCTGCATTTTAAAGCACATGATTCACACTGTTTTCAACACTTAGCTTTTGTGGCGCAGACACAGTGCAGATGAAACGTGCAGCAGCACACTAAACTCATCTAATTATTTTTTATCTCTTACCAGTTTATCGTTTAACAGTTGCGGTGTCATAACTTTTGTCTAAGTAGAATTTACATCTACCTTTTTGACTAACGTTACTTACGTTTTTACTAAGTATTCAGGTGGCTTGATGAAGCGAGTTAACAGGAAAATTATTCCACCTGATGGATAAGACGCAGAGACCAGGTGGCTCATCAGAAGAGAATCATGAAGAGAGGAAACTCATTTGAGTTTGGACTGGGCTCATTTTGACCCATGAGAGGCACATGTACCCTTTAAAGCTGCTCTCCAGGTGTAGCTCATCTATGTGTGTAGGCTCTGGACAGAGTTAATGGACAGTTAGGGTGACACCATGTGCAGTTCTTCACTATAACTCAATGGCATGAATCAAGTATGGCCATGTGTCGTGTATATTTGCAGCACTGACTATGCACCATGAGCTGTCACCTCCATCTATGAATAACACTAAAATCCCCTGATAGGCTTTGTGTCGAAACACATTTGGTAAAAAGTGAGAATTATCTTTTCACATTTGGGTATGAGTCAGTCTGCACCCTTTGGCTGACAGAATGGCTCCTCACGTTGAAGCATAAAACTCATCATATAACAATGCTATGGGTTGAATTAAGCTTGTTTTCTAAGATTGACTTAAGGCAGGACTTTACATAAGATATCACACAGTTGGTGATCCTTGTGCCTTGTCCTTGACTTCACACGGTCTCCATTTGTATTAATACTCACAGAAGCTTCCATCAAAGCAAATGGAAAGAACATCCTTTCTTATTGCTGCTAATGGATGGAAATATCACCACAACAATGTGCAAAGTACGCCCTCGCACATCTCCCATATCATAAACTTTCCCCACAGCGTCTATTGCCTAATAGCTGCAGTGAGTCGATGGGACCAATAAGACAGAAAAGTGTGTTTACAGCTGAGTGGACAAGGTCAAGATGGCTATTGTGGTTGGAGGGCAAAACAAAACCAATGTTGTTGTTGTTTATGTTAGACATTTTTATTTACCTCTTATCTGAATGTGACACACAACTGATTGTGTTGGGGCAGTAAGGCCCAGGGCCAAGACTTCGCTTAGTTCACATAAAGAACCATTACACTCACGCCCAAAACACAGAAAATTAAAAAGTAGCTAATTAGTCAAACAGAATTTAATCTTTCAGTTCAGAGGCAATTTAAAAGGTGCTTTAAATCTATTGTGGCGTTGCAGAGAATATCAATGGAACACAGTAGCCATGGTGACCGGTGCTGACATATTTCGACACGAGAAAAAAAAAAAGTTAAGGCACAGATGTTGAGTTTAATAGAATATTATAATGTAATGAGATCAAGAAACAATGCTCAGTTTTATAACATGTCATAAGTATTAGCTCAAACTTAAACGTATAGAAGCCACGAATGTGAAAACAGCATAAATACAATATGTTGTATTTACAAAACTCTTGAAATTACTTTAAGCAGGTAATTCTATTTTAGTGCAGGACTGTTCTTCTGTTAAAGCAGTTAACAGGCCAAGTTCAACCAGAGCACCTGCCTTGTGGGTAACGCATCCTCTGAATAAGTGATAGTTTATCTCAATTCTCTCTTGGAATCAAAGAAAGGTACTTAACATTGTAAAGTGTGCTAAGAATAAGGCCACCAGACTTGAGCTCTGCCTGAGGCACGCACAACACAACAGTGCAGAGATTATACTGTAAAAGGAGGTGCTCAAAAAGATAAATGTAGAAATGTGTCAAAACACAAATCTCTTTCAGTTCAATTCAGTGTTTGACAGCTATGTTTAACACCAGAATCAAATCTCTGGAAATAACTGAAATCGCTTCTGTAGACTGCAAGAAGAAAATTGTAGAGATAGAATCCACTGAAACTATCGCTGATACATCTATCATCGGTTTGGAGTGACTTCTTCTGTCTTTTGTCTTATTAGTGCTACATCAGAAGAAAGGGTGATGAAGATGAAGTGGCAATGATATCATATCAGGTTGTCTGTCTTGTACGTCTGAAATAGCTCAATGTTTTGAATGGATCTTACAGCATGCGCTCATTGTGCTAATTAGTCTCCTTGTATGTGGGAAGACGTCTGACATTTATTTCTGCTCCTTGTGTAAAAAACACTTCTCTTGATAATAATATTGAGGTGAAAATCAAATGCGTCTTAGATCTTAGACGCAGCAAATCCAAATGTGGCAGGAGTGACAGCTTTACAAAGGAATTAGAATGACAGGACGGGCCAGTAAGCACCACTTAAGTCCCCAGATGAATGGATGGAGGGAATAGCCATTTCCATAAAGTGATGGAATTTGCTCCCGGAATGTTTTCGTATCCGCAAATCCTGTGCAATCCTGCAGATAACTTAAAGCAAGAGAAAAGATTTGCACATTACACAACTGACTACCATGGTGAAATCACAGATTCCAGAGACCAACAAGTGAGAGACGAGCCTCACACAGCCTGTCAGCAGAAAGACTGATTACCTGACAAAATTCGAAACTTCTTGGGGAGCAGCGTTGGCATGTAATCAAATGCAAAATTAACATTGCAGCATATGGCTCGACTGGCAATTAAGTAAGAGAGGCACAAGAAAATCTGAAAGCACCAATCATGGATGTGAAAAACCAAAGCGGACCGCATTTACATTTATACATTATTGACTTTACATCATTATATTTATCTAGGCTGGGACACAATGTAAAAAATGACCAAAATATTTTCTTCCTTTTGAAACATTCATCTTCCATCCATTGCGTTCCTGACATCAAAGCTAATTAATCCGATGTAATTAAGTAGCTAAAGCATCCTGAATTAGAGATGTCAGAGCTTCATTGAATGCATCATCAAGAGGAGTTTCAACAGATGATTCAACAACATCAGCATTACATTTGTGTCCTATTTAACATTCAGGTTTCTTCACTAGCCACTTGTTTACTTCAGTTTTCAGCCATTTTGTGCTCAGCTGATGCACCAAAAGTGGCCATAAACTGTATGAGTATATTGTAAATAATGTCCACCAACAGCAGCAACAGTGATCGATGACTGATTAGGTCACACTGTTCAACAATCCCTTTTCAGAGTTTCAGAGTGTGTCCCAGGTATGTCCAATGCTCACAGGAAACAATGGTGAGAGACTTTACTGGGCAGCAGTGGGAGACTGTGGCCTTAGTTTAGCATTTCCTCCCCGCTGGGCTCGCTGTAGTGTTCGTTTAGAAGTGGCAGACTACGTGAAGCTGAGTACTTAGTTCCAGAAGCCAAGCTCAGACCTGTTGAGAAACGTCCCCTCGGGTATGGATGCAGAGGTCATCTCAGTGGAAGTGGAGTTCTCTGCCACACAGCGAGTCTCTCTGTCACTCTGTCCATCTCTATCGCTCTCTATCTCTATCTCCACCTCTGAAATTGTGTTTCAGCGAGGTCTGCTTGCTTCTGACTCATCCTGTGTCCTCGCAGCATGTTTTGTGCCACCGGACACACGGCACAAGGCAGCAGGGATCAGATAGCTGTCCTATTGCATCATCACGCCGCACAGACAAGGGGAACAGAGGGAGAGTCAGACACTGTGGGTTTAACGCAGCAGCGCCACTGGCAACAAAAGCACAAACAACTCCTTTGTTTTTACACTGAACCAAATTTAATGCAAATAAACACTGTATGGTCTTTGCCACACTGGAAATTTGCATCCGTCATTATAATGAGGTTTACAGTTGGATTTACAAAACGTAAACTGAATCCATGACAGGCTGTTGTGCTTTTTGTTCTGTCCCCTCGTTTTTGTAGTGTTACCTAGCAGAGTAGCAAGTGTGTACTGAGCAAAACGTGAGGTTGACACCTATAGAAAAGCAGAAAAAATGCCCTGTTTTCAATTGTGCACAGTGGTGAAGGGAAGAGTCAAAGTGCAGCTGAGTGAGTTTTGCTCATTTCTAATCATTGCAAAGGCTACAAAGTAAACACATCTACAACTGTAAAACTCTACATAATGTGTCTTATTGAAAAGCTGAAAAAGACAGACATCATCTACAGCAGCTGTACTAGAACTTACTGTACACATTCTGGCCTCAAACACGTAGTAATAAAATATAATATAATGCTTGTTTGATCCCGAGGAGGCACTCCAGGTTATTAACTGCTAAAATATACCAAAATACAGAATTGCTCATTTCTGCCTTTGAGCTGTTTCACAGAAACTCTCTGGGCTGCCAGCGCATAATCACATGCTGTATATAAAAACAAGAGATATACAAAATTCAAACACAAAAATATGCTTATAAATGTTGTGTTGGATGCATCAACAGTTCTAGCAGGATTTATAGTGTGTGGATACTTAATAATTTGCATTTGAAACACTACAATATTTTCTGTAACGTAATGTGTTCATGAATTTAAATGAATATTCACAGCTGTGGAGATAAATTTGACATATAGCCAATGCGTGAGCGAGGCCTAAGCTGTAATAAGATCAAAGTAATGCTAAGTGGATCTTCAAGCTTTATTTCCACATTTCATCCAACAATGCGTTTGCTGAGGCAGAAAATTATTCTGCTGCTTTAAAGCAATATAAGTCACTCCAGAATAAACAGTGTTCACTCGGGTCCTCCGACTCAAACAATTAAGCTCCAGCGACTGACTGAGCAGATAAGAACGATCGAAAATGGAGCCCGGGTGAAATGACTGATGACGCCACTAAAGCAGCCCACCGACAACCCCTGTATGTGTGGCTGAAGCTGGCCCTCTACCGCTTTCAGGAACAAGTGAACTGGGAGCCATTTCTACCACGCTCTTGTCACACACACACACACACACACACACACACACACACACACACACACACACACACACACACACACACACACACACACACACACACACACACACACACACACACACACACTTCACATTTCACATACCAGCGACTTGAGTGCCTAACAACACAGTGCTTTTTGATTGCTCCCTTCAGCCCTATTTAACTTGGCTGTGAAGTCTGTTTACCCACTTATGTACGGCCCTTTGTATTTCCTTTGAAAATGCAAAATTACACTTCTTCTCACATTTACAACATTTTCTAAAACTCTAGATTATCATTTAGATACAAAACGTTATTCAACTTATTTCCAGATAATTTAATTGATTGATTGATTGATGGATGGATTGACTGACTTACCAACTTCATATCTGATTATTTTCACTGTCTTACTTCTTGGCAAGATTTTACTTGTATTTGATACTGCTGATTCCCCAAACATTGTTCTTTTTGCCAGTGCATCTCTCTGTCAGTATCAATCACAGTTCCATTTAAATAATGTGATTCTCTCATGCACACAAACTGATTGATTCTCAATTCTGCATCATAATAACCGTACAGTCCATAAAAACAACCAACTCTGTAGTCAAGGACAACGCTGAGTTCCTCCACTTAAAGTCCACCAATATCTTTGAAAGACTGCAGGTTCGTGCAAAATGTATTATTTACGCTGGAGCAATGCAGGGTTCCCGTTCCAGAAGTAGCTTTGCATGCATTCATAAATAATAAAGGTGCAGAACAACGCGTGGGAACGAGGAAGAGCGAGCCTTAAGAGAAGCCCAGTCACACAGCATGAAAGAAGACAAGAATGAAGCTTAATCTGAGCATGGCAGAATGTCCTCTATGCAAGTGAATCAGCCATGAAGACAGATGACAAAATGCAGACAGAAACACAACAAGGGTGAGCAGACCACAAAAGGAAAAGTACATTTGCATCTCTGGCACCATTTGGGCTCAGTGCCACTGGGCTGCATTGATCTAATCACCAGCTGGCAGGGGGAAAGAAAGCAGACAGAGACAGATATTTCATGTACTATGAAGTACAATGAGAGGTTTTCACTGACAGTTATGACATCGAAGCTGAAGCACACTTTAGACTTTATCAGTCGCGTGTTTCCATGCACCTGCCGCTGATCTAATCCCACCTGTCAGCTGCACGGAGGATTCCACCCAGGCTGTGGTGACTGGTGGCCTAAAACTGAACAAACCTATCATGTGGGATTAGACGTCAACCCTCAGACCCTCAGCTACTGAGGATATGTGGAATGTTTGGAATCATTTTTCATAACAGTAATTAATAAAGGTTTTTACAGCCACTAGCTTTGGGAAACAAGCAGCAGTAATTTGGATGTCAGAGTCCTGTGACATGTTTTGACGAGCCAATTCTCGGTGGTTACCCATCCTTCCTATAAATTCCTGTGTTACCATGGCAGCCATATACTCCTCTTTCTAAAAGAGTGCTTTAATTCTGTAATTAGTGGTGTTTGGCTCTGGTCAGGGTGGTTAAGACTGCACATGTACCAATTCCACTCTTGCTCACATGTGCGCTGATGTACATGATACTGAATCTGCTGATAACACGTGAAACACGCAGAACACATTTAGTCTAAATCCAAAACAAGCGAGCACACTAAGCACGGTCATCATGAAAGTAAATCAACAGCCAATCACACCAAGAAAACCCTCGATCTTCAAGCAAATATTATTCTAGTGATTGAACTCGTATTGCTGTGTTTGTGTTGTTTTCAGAGTTTATTCTAACATATTTTCCCAAATTCCTCATTATATTGTAATGTATGCACACTCCCACCAAATAAAACCACCGGATATCCAAAGGACTCAAGTGTAAACTGAGGGCTTATTTGATGGTAGAGTTGATCATTGTGCAGTAAATGTGCAATTACAATGGAGGCACACAAACAGAAACATTTCATTTCATTTACAGAAACTTCATCATGGAGGTGTGATGAAAAGACAATTAAAACTGGAACATTATGCAGCGCAAACACTTCCACACTCATGCAGGGTGAGAGAGCCACTTGTGGTGGGTGGATCTTCTCAGTAGTTTAGTTTGGAGTATTGAACTGCTTTTAACTTGAGGAAGCAGCCGAGATCTAGCTGCAAACTTTTGACAAATTCTTGGTGAACACGTTCCTCTCATTCCTGCCTCCTGCACTGGCTGCCTGGGAGTTTTGGAATTGATTTTGCTGATAACCTTTAGGACATTTCTTGGCCGGGCCCCCAGTTATATTTCAGATGTGTCAACCTCTTATGAGCCACCATGCAGTCTGAGAACGTTGTGTGTGTGTGTTTGTGTGTGTGTGTGTGTGTGTGGGGGTCAATAGACACTTAACACTTGGACTAAACTGCACTTTCACTGTTCATCATTTCACTTTGTTTGTTTCATTATCTTGTCATGCTTTTGTCATATGCTGCTTGCTTGGTTGTTTGAACTGAACATCACTTTCTAACCTATTTTACTGAACCGCTATGCAAATAATGTTATTTCCATCATTAAAACACGACTATCAGAGCAGACGAGCATACAGGGAGCCGAACGAGCTGATTTACTGGAGCATGGAGAGGTTCTTTTTGTTAGTGTTCCCCCCGACAACAGCAGCGTTCTGTGGAGCAGCACATGTGTTGTGGCAAACATCCATCTCTGACACAACCATCTGGATTCACTACTTGGCAAAATAAATATATATGTCTGCAATACTCCGCCAAGGTAGAGCAGTCCTCCTTATGCATCTATTTATTTAGTTCAAATTATTTCCGCGTTATTGACGAAATGTAAGTGTTCATCAAAAACTCCTTGGCAGAGGTAATTGAAAGTACACACACACATACATGATTTTCTTCCGTACCCTTGAGCAAAGCCGTTGCCAAGGAGAAGGACACTTACCCACTCCAAGAGGCGGGGGGACGGGGGGGGTGGGGGGGGTTTGTCCACTCCACTTGTTCAAAGGTTCTGCGCTGGTAAATGCACTGACAATCAGGAATCATTAATCGCCATAGCAACCTATAGATCATTTCACAAACACTTCCGCTAATAATACATTTATATTTTAATATAATATGGTCAAATCAGAGGTCGAAGACATCTTTCCTCTCTGGCTGACATATCTGCACTGTTGACCCCTGCAATGCATTCTGGACACGATGCAGACATGATGCTGCAAGAATCCCTTTTCAGAGCCAGTTTAATTTTTGACTGACCTGCTTAATTCCCTTTTGGAGTGTTTGCAACTGATTCTGTCCTGCACTGCTCCTCTATGGATTGGCTGCAGGGGCTCGTGTGTTTGGGTTTTCTGGGCACACTTACAGGCATTTATGCGAGCTAATCTAAAGTAATAATGAGGGCGTGTTTGTGGCGTGTGTGCAGAGAGGCGAGTTGGCTATTTGTTTGTTTTGCCTAAGTGAGGATGCAGCGTCTCCTGAGAATGTGCTGCTGCATAGAATCACACAATTCAAAGGAAAACTGGACCTGCTGTACATGTATGAAATCATATCGTTTCGTCTTACAAAGTCTGCACACACTTGCTTGACTGATTACAGGTATGCTGAAGTGTACAGTGCATTATCCTGATAAATCTTTGGGGGTAAATGTAAACATATTTTTGCCTACCTTGGGTACAATCCGGTCAAAATATATTCACAATATTGTCCGTTATTTAAGTTCATGCACTGCTGTGTGCTGTCATTCATCCAACCATTACAGCATAACTGTTTATTTCTTATCTAAAAACCTCATCCCAAACGGCTCTATGTGACATTTCTGCAGCATAGTTTGAGAGAAGCAGTGCTGCACAGAGCGTCTGTCGGTGTCTCAGCGGCCCGTCCCTGTTTGCGTCTCGGCGGCTCATCCCTCCCAGGTAACCCGCGGCTCACATGCCACCCTTTAGTGATAATGAGCTTCTCTCTGAGCACGTCACAGCACCATCACGCCAATGGCACCGGCGACCGCAAAGAGCCCTGAGGCCGTCCATATGGTGCCAAATGGGCAGTGTGAGGTGGCGTGCGTGTCTCTGTATGTGTGTGTGTGTGTGACAGTGATGACAGCGGGGAACTTTAACAGGATCTACAACTCAGATTTGGTACGAGTATTAAAATCACAGCTGTTGCAATTTCTGCTTTACAATTTGTTACACGTTTCGGTTTTTTCTCTAGCTGCCATTTTAGGTCAAAAAGTAATAAAAGATCGTCCTGTTCAGTTTATGTGCTGAAACTGTCAATAACATCATCCAGAGGAAAGCCAGTAACGCTGACTTTTAAAGTCAGTCAAAATTGATTGATTGAGGAGTTTCCAGCCGTGATCATCTGCTGTGCGGGAGCCTGAGCAGATGAGAAAGAACCAAAAAGAGAATAAGGCAGATTGGTGCACTGATGCTGGATAAAAGGAAACTCTTGAATAAGTTGATTTTGACTTGACAATAAGACCTGTAGGACTCGCACATGAAACAGCCAGAATAAGATGAAGATTCTATCGTGTGACTCACTGCTTCCCTCCTCTTCCCACCTCCTTTGACTCTTCCTTTCCTTTGCCCTTTCCACTCAGCTCCAGAGGCAGCCCATCTATTTCCTCTCCAAAGTATCTGAATACTAAATACCACACATACCTTCCGCTCTGCCGTGTGAGGAAAATCTGCTCTCAGCTTATCTTACAAATCTTCTCGGGAGAATTGATTAATTCATCACCGTGAGGTGTTTTTAATTACAGTGTCAAATGATCTGTTAATGGACAAAGTGAAATCTATGACATCATTCTATATGTAAGCGAGCTTTCTGTGTACCAGCCAACAATACTTTCTCTCCAGCGGCTGAGGTCATATAGGATTACTGATATATGAAACTGGATTGGCTTAATTAGCCGCTCCCTGCTCCCCGATCGCCGTCTCAGTCTGAAACTTGCGGGACAACAGCTCGGACACCATTTTTTTTTACAACGACCTTTGCTTTGCCGTGCTTCAGTGTTTGGATGTGGAGTGGCAAACATGAGCTCAGAATGTGGAGAGTCTACGGTTCAACCTTGACATTGTGGTGAAATAATTGGTGGCTCGGTTGCCAGCCTGCAAGCCGAGCTCAAGGCCCCCAGGTTGAAAACTGCTTTCATTGCGTTCGGCCCCGGAATGAAAGCACAGCACATATTATAATGGCATTCCACCTAACGTCAGGTGAATGTTGATATGTGCTGTGTTATCACTTTCACTCAGACCCTTTGAAGGATTTTTCTCAGCTTTGTACTTTATTCTGTAAATGAATATTTAATCTCCAGATCAAGGACGGAGAGCATCAATTATCTGCATTCCAACAACATATGTCCAGACTCTCTGTTTGTGTTTACTTCATTCTCTCTTTGCCTCTCTTGGAGACGGGAGCGAGTGGGACGGGGGGCAGACGTGACATTTTCAATAAGAAAGATTTATGGTTCCTATCTAACCCAGAAATGTGAGGATTGGAGGCTTTGTCTCTGAAACTCCCCTCAAATAACTGCAAAATAAAAGGTAAATCTGTTTGTTGTCCAGATGGGAATCAAACTCTGGATACACGTGTAGGTTTGTGGTTCCAAAACCGCGGTGGTATATTGCTATATATCAGCCCCATTAGCCATGAAGATCTACAACACCCCTCCTTAAAGACAATAACTAAGGCTGCACTGATGTAATGACTGCACCGATCCCCTGAGCTGTGCTGCAACATTTATGGGAAGAGATGAACGATTCGGATGCGCCGAGTGTCAGTCAACACTGGGGTTAGTGAAATGGAAACATGTTATTTAAAAGCCAGCGTGAGGAGTGTTTCTCTGGCTCTGGGAGCATTAAAAAGCTGCCCTGAGTGACAGTTTAGCAGCAGCGTTTCCCTCTAATGCTCCTGCCTTGATCTGAGAGCTGGATTGGCTCAGCTGGGGCTCTCGTGATGATCTGGTAACCACGGCTCATTAAAATATTACCTTACACACTGAGCAGCTTTGTCCATGCACCCCAAACCGATTTCCTCTCTTTTCCTGTTTGCTATCCCTTTTAACCACACTTAACACTCTTTTCTACTTAGCGTCACCCATATACGCCGGCCCTCTCCCCCCCTCCAGGGACGAGCCTCGCATGTGTGTGTGTGTGGAGGGGTGCAGAGTGCAGGCTCTTAGATATAACAATCAGGAGTCCACTTTACTTGGGATCTCAGCCACACGCTCGGTAATTCCTCTAACCGCAACTCTGGAAGACCTGGTCCGCTGGCTGCACATGTGCTCTTTTAATGCTCTTTAACTGCTGGATTAAATACAGATCTGAGATGTACACTGGGTCACACATTAGGGAAAGATCTGATTGGCTTGGCAGATGGGTTTCCGTGAAAAACAAAGCTTTAATCAATCCTGTTTACATGCTGCTTACTGGATGTAGCGGCCAGAGAGAGAGAGAGAGACAGAGACAGAGAGACAGAGAGCGAGCAAGAGAGAGAGAGGGTATTAAATAAATGTTCACATCCTCCAATTGATTTATTTGTTGTAGTGTCTGTCTTCTTATTGACTGAACCATTTCAGAGGGAACTTGCTTGAATTCATTTGGCTACGAAAAACAACAGCTTCTACAAAGTTACTACAAACACACACTGATTGCGGGTTCAAAACGGCATCTAGGCCGACGTTACCTTGGTTACCTGGGCTGTGATTACTGGGTAAGAATAAAAGGGCCTCGGGTCGGTACACACTTAACCAGAACCACTGATGACACCGACATATCACATGTGAAGACAAATCTAACACATAAACACTTTCCCTTCCACGAACACTGCAGCCTAACAAACTCCCCTCTGCTCCCAGTTAGATCCAAAAATGGGGGTAGGGCCACACATTAGGGGCGGAGTTACACACATAACACAGCACCCCATGACTGTGCGTCTAAGGCGGGGCTCCTGGATCTTCAGCGGGTTCTTCACATGGAGACAACAGCAGATATGTGTGCAGTTGTGAACGTACCAAATCTATAACTGTGCCTCCTGCTGTCCTGCACATGATAAGGAGCCTACAGTGTATTTGAGCTCTAGTCAGTGTGTTACAGGAACACACAGTGACAGACACACTCATTCCTATTCGACCGCATTGCAACTTGCCCTTTACATCACTTTAAGGACGAGCCTCTGTTGTTGTGTGGGTTGGGCCTCTTTTATGTTTGATAGTATGGCACGCTTATGTATTTAGATCAATGTGGGCTGTCAAACTGGAAAATGAAAAAAAATCTTTTTGAAAATTGATTTAATATTCATTATGCATGAATGAATAATGAATACAGAATTATTATTCGGCACATTTCAGAGAGGTACAGTATGTGCGTCCCGTCCTCTGTTATCACACAGCACCTGGCAACCCTGCATTAGATACCACATCACCGCACTGTCGTTTATGATCCATAATGTGATGAACGACGCGTCATGAATCACATACGAGCTGCACGGTGAACAGGAACAGAGGGGAGGATAGTCTGCAGGCATAAAGTTCAGAACTGGTGCGTTAAGTTGTGTAATGTGACAGAGTGTGTGTGAAGCTTTCACAAGACAGCGACAACAGCTGAGCCGAGTCGACAGAGTCAAAGGACGGATGATTGACTTATGATCATACAACACACATACACTGAGAATGAAATGGGGATAAAGGTGATGGTTTAGCTCAGTACTTCACATCGTTTAGTAAATAAAAACCTTAACAGTGGATTTAATATGAGTCAATGCTGTATAATTCACCATATTGCCACTAAAACAGTGCAAGGATCCAGAAAGTATTCAGTGTGATTGTGCTTGTTAAAACTTTATTACAGCTTTTATGCCTCAGCTTTCTTAGCACAAAATCAGGAGTGTGAGCGTCGCCTCCCGTTCTCTCCCTGCTTACACACACTGAATATTAAGTCGAAACATGAGCTCACTTGACCAATAAGCTGGTGTGTTTCTTTATTCCATTGTGATTAAAAATACCCTTTCTTGTGTTCCCATGGTAACTGTTCTGTTACAATCACATGTAAATCGTCTGAATTCTGCATGTCAGAATATTTCTTTGATGATTCATCCTGCAATTTGCTTTAATGAAGTGAGATTTGTGTGTGTTTGTGCATCGACCTGATCCCTGTCATGTAAAAACAACAGTTCAACAGTACACTCTACACACACCTCCAACTCACAGTACTGTGTGTTGCACAGTCAGCTGGCACACACACAGTCACAGCGTCACGGTCTGTGGGCAGGTTTATACATTTGGAAGATGGCAGCATGTGTGAAACCTGCAGTTAGAGTGACACATTTTTCTACCCATCAGCAATATTCTACTAAACTACTAAAGTAGCTCCATTGAGTCCATATGTGAAGTCACACTGAGCTGCTGTCACATCCGGCCTGTATTGACACGTTCAATCAGTGACACAATGCTGTTTGGCTGTTTGACTGAAAGCTCCTTCACTCTCTGAACTCTGACACATTACGGCCATTTTCACAGTATTTGACATTTATAGGCCACAAATTTGTCTGAATGTCACAAATGTTACAATTTGACACAGATTTGAAAGAAATCCTTTACTAGAAAACTAGCATAATGTTGGTAGAATGTTGTTGAACTTTTGAGTTTTTTAAATGTTGTACATACATGGAAAATGTTGACTTTTTCTGTACAATTTGTTTTCCTTGGTTTTTAAGAATTTCCAAATCAAAATGTTTCAAAAAGGAAAAAGAGGAGTCCACAAGTTCAAATCACAATTTATGTATTTGTTTCCGTTGCTGTGCGGCTCCATTGATGGCAAATGAAAGACAAAATCGATGAAAATTGCAAGATGTGTGTGTGTGTGTGTGTGTGTGTGTGTGT
This sequence comes from Genypterus blacodes, assembly GCF_046128005.1. Taxonomy (NCBI): domain Eukaryota; kingdom Metazoa; phylum Chordata; class Actinopteri; order Ophidiiformes; family Ophidiidae; genus Genypterus; species Genypterus blacodes. The sequence goes on from NW_027466831.1 coordinate 568,114, forward strand.
GTGTGTGTGTGTGTGTGTTACTAAAGCTTCTGCAGGTCTGGAAGTGCAGGGTAATCTGGAGAGCCGTTTGACATGTTGACTGCTGACGCTGAGGCTTTTTTGTCTCCTTCACCTCCTTTGTTTCTACTTTCCTTTCCTCTCATCTCATTTTCCCTTCCCTCCTCTCTTGTATCTCCTCTGCTCCTTCTCTTTATCATTTCCCCTCTCATCTTCATCCTCCTCTCGCACTGGCAGCTGTCTGCTTAGCAGGTACAGTATCGCCTTGTAGACGGCGAACTGCAGCAGAAGCTTCACGCGTTTTTCTATGTTTTCAGCTCACCGGTGATGAAATCTCTCTAGTGATATTTAGGCCAATAAGAATCACGGCGATGAATCCCACAACATTTTAGCTCCGGGGCCGTGCACAAAAAAAAAAGGAAAGAGCCTGAATTGCCGCATGTTTGTATGAGATATTATTGAAGACTGAATATTTTCACAAATGCATGTCAGAGCATTAGCATGGATCAGGTGAACAATCTGCCAGCACGAATGTGAAATATGCAAAGAAAATACTTTCCACAAATCCAATGAATATTTTCCCTCTTTGAGGAACGACATATTGCAGGAATCGCTGAAGTCACAGCTCATTGTAAACGAGCATTTGTCTGTTTTCCTGCTTGTATTCTTTCATCAGAGTTCACCTCCTTTTCTTCTCGGATTTGATCAAAGCATTTCCGCACACATACATTCTGTTTTCTTGTCCCTCACATTCAATTCTTTTGTAAAACAACAGCATACAATCACATTCTCTCAGCTCGGGTGGGCATATAAACAGGCTGCACTTCTTCTTGAATATCATCTGAATAATAAAGTCACACTTCAGATGACCCGCAGCACATTTGTATGCATAAGCAAACTGACAATCCAGGCAGGTCACAATGCAATAATACTGGCTGCATTAGCAAGGGAAATCACTGAGGCCCACGCTGATCCTGACTGGCTCAGTTTTAGCCTCTGAAATCCAGGAAAACTAAAACTAACTTCCACAGTAAAACATATTTCTCTTAAAAGCCATTTCATTTCAGATTCAGTCTCCTTTTTCTTAATGAAGATGGAAAAACTCGATCATCAGTCGGCAGTCCAAAAGTAGTTTAATTTGCTGGAACACGAGTCAGTATCATTAAAAAAAACAGAAGGAGGAAAATTAAACGAAAACGCTTTGTATTAAAGATAATTGTTTACTCCGGATAAGTGTTGCATCTGTACTTGGATCTGTATTTAAATCAAAACACAGATTATGTTTTTAACTTTAATTCATACAGTATAGGATATGTACAAACTTTGCTGATTTGGCGAAAACGTTAAGTTGTCTCACATGTCAACACATTTTTGTTACTAAGTCAACTATGTTATAATGTGAAATGTTTAGAAAATATGAATCCATGCATGCTGACGTTGTGTGGTTAGACTGCACATATCAGTCTCATACTGAATATCACTAGTATGATCACTTTCCCAAAGGAAACCAAAGATCCGACATTGATTGACATGCAGCTCTCCTCGTTCAAAGCATTGATCAGGTTTGGGAAACAAGGAAACAAAAACATTTCAAAGCCTTCTGGTCTCAATTAGGGAAAGATTGCTTAATTTTTGCTTGATTTTCCTTTCAACTCTGCCCTGGATCACCTCCAGTAAAAAAATAGACAAGATAATAAGACTTGTTGTAAAAGTGAGTGACTTGTGCCTGAGAGTAATTTGTCCCTCACGGATTCCTGGCACGTTTCCTGGTCGTCTTCCAGAAGTGGAGCTTAGTGACAATCTGCTATTGACATCAGCCTGCAACCTGAGAGGCTTGTCATACTGACTCATGTTCGGATCTGTCATGTTAAATTGCCGAGGACAGCTGAAATGTGTCAACGGACGCGCGGGCATAAACACCCATACAAACTGGACAGCAACTCTGACCTTGCACGACGCTCAAACCCAGGAGGGGAAATTGAGATTAGACGAACCAAAATAGCTCGCATGGTTCATTTGGCAGTGTTGTTTTTCATGTCCCTGCTGTCTGTTGAGTGATGTGTTTCATTAAACCATCCCTCATGTGTACATCATTTTTGTCTGCTTGTTTTCTGATCCTCATGATTGCTCAGCTGCCTTGACAAGGGAATTAGTTATTCTTTGTTTTTTGATTTTTGAGCAAATTGAATATATCTCACTAATATCTGATGTGTGTTCCTGCTTTCATATGAATGTCAATATATCTGTGGGAACGTTCAGGTGTATAATATCATCCATCTCTATCGCTTTAGCAGTAACTAATGCAACTTGCTGTAGGTCAGTTAAAATGTATTCCAACCTCATTTCTCACATAGTGGAGAAGGACTTATCAAAAAGTACCAAAACATCTGGAAAGTCCTGTCCACCTCTATCGCGAAAAGACCACAACCTGAGCGACACGGGCTTGGATGTAGTCATCCCCAAAAGCTCCATACTTTTAGAAAATTGCAACGACAGCACGTGCATAACACAATCAAGGGGATGAATCCCACAATATTGTAGCTCCGGGGCCGTGGAGCTACAATGTTGTGTGTACGTCCAAGCGCCTGTCGCTCAGGTTGTGGTCTTTTTCCCATAAAGGTGGACAGGACTTTCCAGATGTTTTGGTACTTTTTGAAAAGTCATTCTCCTTTATGTGGTTAAGTGACCAATAACCAATGTCACAGTTGTAATGCTGCGATGGCCAGAGCCCCTAAAGATGGAGGCTGAGGGATGATGTGGAGATGCCGGAGATGCTGTGGCAACTCTAATGGAGAGTTCTGGGGATTTGTAAAGGCTGGGTGGCGATGGCAAGAAGCTGCAATTGCTCATTGGTAGTCATCCTCTGACAAACACCAGGGTTTAGGTGAAAACGGGTTCCAGATATGAAGGTGCAGGTGGTGAAGCACCTGAACGTCACAGTGTGAATAAGGTGTTGAAATGATGGCGACACGTGGATTTAATGAAGAACAGTTATAGAAATACTGAAATAGCAGTGCGACTGTCCACGCGGTAAAGCTGAGAGCTGTGATCAACTGAAGAGGGACTGAAGGCTGGAACAAACTATAAGATCTCTTATACATAGTTATCTCGCTCCTGGTGGCGAGAAGGCAAAGCGGAAAGGAAAAGGACGAGAAAGGTCAAGACGTTTGTATTGAGACCTTCATGTTGTGCTAAGCTTACATAAGGAGGAGTGGTATCCACAAATGATCTTTCTAACACATAACACGCCACAAAATCTGTGAACCTGCTAACTGGCCTGTCAATCAACTACCTTTCCAAGGCTGCACAAGCATCAATACATCCACACACACACACACACACACACAGGACTGGAACAGACAGGCTGCAGCACAGACATGTGGTGGGTGATAATGAGATCGTTCCCATTTTTCTCACATATACTTCTTTTCTCTCTTATCGTAAACACCAGTACGCCCGAAACGGAAACACACCAACGCAGGAAGGAATGCACTCAAGACACATTAACACAAGCCCATACGGAAAGCACGGGGCTTCATCTGTTCGATTCCGACTCAAGATGACGCCGAACCAGCAGATATCAGCACAGGGTCCAGAACTTTTCACCCAAGAAACCCGAACGGACATTCAAAATGGCGAATATTGATTTCCCTATTGGATGTCTGCAGTCCTGCTCGCTGCTTCTTGAAATGAGCCTCGGTGCTGCTGAGGACTAATTAGTATTTTGACAGAAAATGCTATTAACTCTCACATGTCAGTAGTCACCCACATCTTCCATAATTATCGGCAAACTTGCACAGGAAAAGGCTTTCGGAATGTTTTCCACTTTCAATCACTACTTACTGAGGCTTGTATTGGTTTTGGTCTGTAAGCGGCTGAGATCCATCCTTAATATAGACGATGCTACCACAGACATAATACACACACACACACACACGCGCGCGCGCGCGCGCGCCCCCATCGCTACCCGAACATGCAGAGCGCCGAGGCAAGCAGGCGGTGTGTGTGGAGTGCTGCTGGAGATGCTGTGAATCCTCCTTGCTAGACTGGCCAATGAATTGGCAAAAGCCCCCTGCATCCGGCGCCAAACAGCCGAGTACCAACAACATAGACTTGACATCTGTTTCTCAGCCAGGAGTGCTTCATTCTTCCCGTTTCCCTTCCTCTCTATTTATTCATCATCACTTTTTCACAATCTTGTTTTTCTCCGGGAAGAGCAGCATGTTTCTAATTACCTCGAGGCCATTCATTACAAATGACACCCTCCACGTTGCGTGCAGGAGAAATTGGGGTTTGCCTCCACACTGTGTTCTTCTATATTGATGAAACGGGAGATAGAGGGGAGGAAAGCTTTTATCTTTGACAAAACGCGACTTCGGGCCGAGGATATCTACTTTCGCCGGCCGACTATCTACCGTGCAAAGAATCAGTCAAAGGGAGTTGGTCCTGCTCTAGTGCCCAGAGAGGAAGTTTGAGCTCGGCCTATCTGAAGCCGTGAATCACCTGCAGTGGGAGATACCGCCGACACCAGAGAGATAAATTGCACCTCAGAGGGATCAAACCCACTGGGAGGAACATCTTCATCACCTCAGCCTGAACGACAGCCACCGTTTTCCGGCAATTTTCCAACTGTAGACACCATGTTGTGGGTATACATTGCAGTTACAATAATAAGACCTCCTGCTGCCTATTTGGCTTCTAGGCAAGAATTAAATAAACATATTCAATCAGCCCCCGATGGTGTGCATGATTTACCTCCTGCTATTTAAGGCATAGCGAGAGCAGCTGTCAGCCAGGCTAATATCGCAATCAGACAATCAATGGCATGACGTGAGTGCCTTAGCTGGCTTTCCTAAAGCTACGTTTCATGATTGTCCCCTCAGTTTAAACCAGAGACGGACCAAGTTTCAGTTTTTCTACAACGCCTAACGAATGTTTCCTGAAAACAAACATGCTGCAGCAATTAATTTCACTAGAAAGGTCAAACTTAGAAATTTAAATCTTACAGCTGAATTTAATACCAAGTGCAGATACGAGCTTACTACGGCTAATAAGCAAATCCTTTGATGCTAAGGTGTAAATGATCCAACTAAAGCTAAACAAGTTTGTCTAGGCAGCACATACACTTTGAGCCAAAACTAAAAGTGCAGCTTCAGGTCTTGAACACACACATATGGTTTATTCTTTCCCAGACAAATTGAGAAAAAAACATTCTCTCAGCTTGGCCTTTTTGTGTCTGCAAAAATACCCCAGAAGCTGCAGCTGTGAATTAAAATGGCACAATAATGAACGATGTAGTCGGCGATTGTGAAGGCAAATCACCAGACTGAGGTTCTGAGTGTCTTTTTATTAGAAGGCGCTTGACGAAGACAGAAGGCGAAGCTGCGGATCGACGTGTTTTGGAAAGAGGAAGAGACAGTTGACGAGAAAGAGGAGACGATGTACGTGAGCCTGACAAATCTATAGGAACAGATTGAACAGAAGGGGTTCAATTATCCACATTTCCCGCTGATTCTTCCCCTGCTTGTGATTGGACAGCACGGATACATCACCTCGCACCGCACTCATTCATACTAATTAGTGTTTGTTTGGCCGATCATTTCACTGTTTAATGTTTCATCATTATTACTCCCAGAATTCCAAGCTGTCTGTGTAAACAGCAGATTAAAACAAAACCCAACCCAACTTAGCGATTGTTCTCAAACTCCGTTCTCCGTCCCGCAGAGACATGATGTCATCGCAGGCTAATAATAACAATAATTAAACACACTTTCTCTGCTGCTCGTATTCAGCTCCCTGCTTTGTTTCTCTTTCGTGTTCACAAGTTTGATCAAACACGGCGTTTCGCGCGCACACACACAAACACACACACAAACACACACGCACAGACACTGAAAATGGCACCGGACAGACACTGGTGTATCCAAGGCCGACGGAGGCCAGATCAATAAAGCGTTTGGATATTTGAAGAAAATGACTGAGGAGGCAGGCAGGCGGCCCCGAGCTGCGGCGGCTTCAGCGTAGTGTGTATTTAGAGAGCTATTCCTGAGGGGAAGGCAAAGAGCAGCAAAGCTCAAACACAGACACAGAGTCATTATTTTTAGTCCTGTATTTGCTATGGGCTGGTTCCAACGCCCTCTCTCCTCCGAAGGAAGAAAGAGCGGCACAATGAGATAAGAAATAGAGAATAGAGCCAGACCCGAGCACACAGGTGAGCGCGTCATTAGAAATATCTCACACAAACATAATTCAGTTCCTTCATCAAAGAATCAATTTGGAACTTGATCCAGTGTGTTCTGAGGGCTTTAAACTCACGTGATTGAATGGAAACGTTGGCGCGGCGAACATCCCACTAAAACATTTTCCACATCAAACTCTCTGATCTCTTCCGCCTCTTTGTGCAAGTGGGCTTTTGTAGGTCATTAGACTGAGGAAAGGTCCAACGCTGTGCTGCTGTGGGACTTCAGAGATGAAAACACTCCTTTATCATATCTGCTCCGCTCTTTTTTCTCTCTCTCTGTGTGCGTGTGTGTGTGTGTGAATTACATGTGTTTGCATGTCTGTGTGTCTCCAAACGAATTGATGAGTTGATTTAAAACCCTGTAGCCCTTTGTGCTCTGCTCCCAATCAATATTTGAGTTGTTCCTTTTGTTGCTTGGTTCTGTTTGGTTTCACACAAAAAAAGTCGGTCAATGGAAGCAAAATATATCAACAAAGTTGCATGTGAACGGTACTTCTGCTAGTCTGCTAATTCATGTAGATGTAGGTGAGAGAGAGAGACAAAAGCAAAAGGAAGTCGAGCTTCAATCTTCATTTGTGACCACTCCCTGCTCCGGGCCTGGTCAGTAGGGGGCACTGTTTCCTGCCGCACCAGTCCCCCTGGCCTCAACACCACGCATCGCTGCATCAGTAACGCACTACCCTGACAATCCACAGCAAACAATACAACATTTGTTTTACCTTCATCTCTCCTCTATCTTTATTCCCCTTTCAATTCCTCGTTGATTTGACTGTCACAGTTCCTGATGTCTCAGCCTGGTGTGTGAGCGAGTCCAGAGCTCCAGAGAAGAGAGCAGGACAGATTGGTGACTGACGACCATGAACCAGATCAGTGAAACAGTTTCATTAAGAGGGGACAGGAAGATGAAAAGGAAATACAAATTGTAAAAAGCCAGTGAATACTACTACTACTAATAATACTAGTCAGATTCAATCAAATCCAAATGACACCCAACCCTTGACTGTGTGTACATTGTTGAGTAAATCTCTTATAGTATCTGTATGACACCACTAATACTTGCATGAGCGCGTTTGTGTGTGCATGTGCGTGTCTGTCGCGCCCGTGTGGGTGTCACTGAAGCACTACAGACAGGAAGTCATTCTGCAGGCACTAATACAGAACAAAGCAGAGGCAAGAGATGACATCTATGATCTATCACACTCAGCCACCTGCTTCCCAAAAACAAGGCCATTTAAATGCCACATCTGCTCCAGTGCACCGCCGTCCGCAAACCCCGCAAACACACAACAGAACATCAGAGTATCACAAAGTCAGAACACATACAAGATTCCCCACCGACGCAAATATAAATGCACCGTCACGCACGAGGCCTCCTGGAAAATAAATGTATACATAACCATGTTTTTATTCCCAGAAACTCACATGGAATCACATGATGCAGGTACAGCCGTCTTCTAGCAATGGCCAAGCAGAAGGTCAGAGATTGCGGCGAGGCACCAAGAGGTAAACCCCACCGGGAGGCTTAAGACCGTGTTGGACTAGAAGCTGTGTCATTGGGCTCACGCGTAAAGACAAACAATGCTCTGACTTGTACTAACAGGAAGCGATGCGAGAGGTGTGCCAAGGGACATCAGTTCATTAATTTTAGCAATCAGTGTCTCTTCCATTTCCAATATGAACTCATTATGTTATAGATTCTGCCCCTTTTGTAGTTTACCTGCTCAGACTGATGCTTGGCTACTTCCACAGGCAAGAGTGCCAGATAGAGACAGATAGAAAGCTGGAGTTTTAAGTTTGTTTCTTCAGACAGGTAGGTCGATTCCACACATGTAAGCTGACAGGAAATACACTGATGTTGTTGGTTATTTTCTTATTCTGTAATTAATTCATTCTCTGTTTCTAAATCATTCATCACCCACTGACAGCATTGGGCATTGTGCTTTCATAGTATTTGATCTATTGTTCTTTCAGTTCCTGCTCTGCCTTCTGCTCAGGCTTCACCTGTGGGAGCCCATGAGTCACACCACTCCCTCTTTTTCTTTTGTTTGTCATGACCAGATTCCGCTGGTTATAACAACCTACAATCCAATAAATTGCTTTATTTCTCCATTTACACATTGGCATTGTGTTCCTTTCCTTCCGTTGAATAACAGCTAATTGTCTTTTTGAGAGACAAAGAGAGCACGCGACTCCACAAACACACACACTTGAATAATCTCAAACTGCTGGATATCATCTGTGCGTGATGTTCAGTTCGAGTTTGGAGACAAAAAAAAGTAATTTACTTTTAAAAATGTTCTCACTTCTGTGGCTCATCTGTTTCTACTTCAGTTAGTAATTTCCTCAATTTTCCATAATAACATTCAACAACCACTGGAGAAAATAACTCCCTGTGCTGTCTGCGCCGTCTGTCTGCGCGAGCACAGGAAGCCAAATGAAGTGCCGACGAATAGAAAATGTGCCTTATCAAACATTTCAGTTACGAAAAAGTAATTGGAAGTCTATGTACGTATATTAGATCCATCCCACAACAGATCTACATGAGCTACTTTACATTAGTGAAAATAAAATAACATCTCAGCCACTTAACTATGAGCAACTACATTGTTTCTTTAATTTTCACAATACATTCCCATTTAATATTAATATGCAAAGCAGAATGTATTTCTTGGGTATACACAGAATTAGAATGAGTCTCCTGGCCCCGTATGATTACACATTCAAGGACTAATTCAGTGGTTCTCAGTGGTTTTACATGCTGAGTTGAAAGAATGCGAGGAAAAGATGATACAAAATACAAATGCAAAACACCAAAGTATACAAACAGCTTCATAAGCAAACACACATGCAGTTTCTATATTGATATAAGGGGAATATAATTGTACTTTTGGTTTTTAGTTCAAAGGTTTTTTATAGGTTAATATAGCTTCTTATATTAGGGAGCAAAGTAATGCGCATTTCCTCTTCTTTGGTCCTTTATTGTGGAAAACTGGCTCAAACTGGTGTGTGTGTGATGCTTTTTGCGTTAGTTGTCAGCAGCATCTTCTCATGTGGCGTAACGTGACGAGACAAGCTGAGCCACCAAATCCAAATGTTGTGCAGAAGAGAGGGAAGCCTGTGTGGAACGTGACGGGAGAACCGAGTGGCAATCAGCACAGCTCACTGTACTTCTCTTTAAGAATCTTGTGACAATTGGAAGAATGGCAGAAGCTTTACGGCAGCTTCAGCTTCAGCGGTTTGGATGTGAAGTGAATTGACGTGATGCAACATAATGTGATCTTACCTTGATGCGATGTGACAAAATGTCATCTTACATGACACGGAGCGATTCATTGCGATTACATATGGTGGCATGATGTGATCTGACGTGATGTGATGTTTTCTGATCTTATATGACATAAAATAACAAACGAAGGCCTTTAGCTCCTGTATGGAAAAGAAGCAAACTTAAAGACATTGACATTTGACAACACTGATTCCAATCGCATTCTATTTTTAAAAGTGAGGAGTTTATGGAGGTATTTTTTTGGCTTTTGGCACTGCAGTATGAATATTGTGTGTGTGTGTGTGTGTGTATGTGTGGTGATATGCTGTCTTAATCCTGCTTGTTTAGGAGGGAAGGCTGCGGCGGTTCAGGCTGCGTGGGCTATTTTAATGAACTCCCTGCTTCAGAGTGATGAATGGGTGTGTCTGCACTCAATGTCTGCTCCACCCCTCCACAGGGCTCAACCACCGGGCCACTCTGGGCACAGCCTTGTACTTCCCCCACACACACACACACACAGTATACATGCTAATAACACTTCTAAAGCAAATGATAATACTGCATACCTACACACACACGAGCACATATTCTTGAAATAGAATCAAAAACGTGCAATACTTGGCAGATAAGAAAGGTACAAAGATGAAAGAGGCGACGCAAACACACCGCACAGCCTCCAAGGCCAATTATGAAAGAAAAAAACACTTATGTTCCTTAAAATAAAAATACATCCATCACAAAGACAGAAATCTTGCAGAATATAAAGCATCAACAGTGATTTCAGCTCACTGTAAATGTAAACAAGATGTGAAGTTTCCTTATAGGATGAAAAATATGTAGGTAGTAAATAAGTATTGGTGCTAAAGGCGAATGGTTTTCTAACTGATTTTCCTACAGATTTTTTCTGTTCTAAAAGGAAAGAATTGATTTACAGTTAATTTCATTTGGTTTATTGTTCCCCGTGTATCCAATAAGCCGTAACTGCCCATATTATGGAAATGGAAAGTAATAAGATAAAAATAAAGAGAACAAAGAGAGCATCAACAAAGGGAGGTGTTAAAGTACAGCTTGTAGCTCCGCGTGTTATTTCTATACCTCACTTACATCTAGATTCTGTTATATTCTATTATTTTATTCCCAACTTCACTCATTTTGAAGAAAGAACTTTATAACGAGCACGGAAAAAGTTGCAGATTGTTTTTTCGACTTGAAATACTGAACCCCTTAGACTGGATCCTGTCTCATATCAGCGCTGGACAGTGATGCAGTGTGATGTACAGCAGCAGGTTTTAAGGCTTCTTCACTGAATGTATTAACCTTTGTCCACTGTGATCTGGATGAGCGGCTCGTCTTTTGCACCACAGTGCCTGCGAGAAGTACGACCATACGCGCATACAGCACAGAAGGGAGGCACGCGAGAGATACAAGCACCTACAAAACACCGCCAGTTCATTACCAGTGAAGCAGAATTGTTTAATTTTCTTCCCTTTTCAGAGAGGATTTATTCATGCCGTTGCAATCTGTCAGAATAGTACAGTTATGTCACAGAATATACTCTAGAAAAAGGACGTGCTCCAGCTGGCTGGGCTCCAACACGAGGCCGTTATAAGCCTCTGTGTAATGCAAATGTCCAACTGTATGTTCGACTCTGTTGTCCCAGTTGTGCAAAAGGGGCCCGCAGGCCAAGATATGCCATATCTTAATACTGAATCACTGTCTGTCAAGTCACACACCATTAATGCTGTGGAGGCTCCACAAACTGTTAACTGTCAAGCTATCGGCTCCCTCTCGATTTGTGCTGCTCTCTCTCTCTCTCACACACACACACACACACTCTCTTTCTCACTTCTTATAGACCTCATTTACAGATAATAGGCCATACAGGGGAAAATGCCCTTTTTAATTATCCCGAGGATTATGAGGCTTGAGTCATTCCCAAATGCTAATACAGAGATGGCAGCTGTGCATCTTTGCATAAGGAGGAGTATATTACCCTTCCATTTGGCCTCTGTTGCTGATGGCTTACAGCTGATCTTGGCACACCTCATTTGAGAGGAAAATAAGAGCTGGAAAGGCTCTGCATGAGAGACCTACATGGGATGATGTTTTCAGATCCAATTAGGGAGAAAATGCCAGATCTCACACATTTAATGAGGAAAAGCGACAGATGAAATTAATTAGGAATGTGTTTTCAATAATAAAAATGTACTGATGAAGGTGATTTCACAGTAGTCAGTCGATTTATTTATTTATGGTGCGGTTAGCTGTATTAATCAGGATGAGCCGACACCATTGTGGAAACGAGCCTAACACATTTTAATTTCATTTGTACAATTTGGGCACCAGATAGTATTTTATGGTCTAAGCTAAGATAACTCAGAATGAACTTGCTGGGCCTGGATACACATCTACAGATGAATTACAGAGAACAGACGAGTGTAAACTGATATTCTCAACACTCCACACACGTCAGAGTCCAGAATCTTAAATATAAGTACAGTTTTGAGCAAATCCAGAACATTCACAGTTCAAATTAATAACTGATGCTGTGCAGGGGAATGAAGGATTTGAAATCTCCCACATGTTCTATATACAGTCCCCAAACCCCCACAGTGGAGATGTATTTATTCTCTTCTCTTTAATTCTGTATTTTCTTCTTGGCTCGGTTCGCTGCTACTTTGTCAGCGAATGTGGGAGACAAAATAATTGCCTCTATATTTCCTGAATTGATTTCTCTCTCACAGAGTTCTAATACAGTGGTCAGGCTGGCATGACAGATTCTGGACTTCAGGCTTTGTATTTCAGAATGAAGCACTTAAGAATGAAGACTCCTTTTTTTTCTCCACACCTTGTTATGAGGGTCAGGACATTACCAATTCAAAACAGAAAGACCCTAAGAAGATTTCGAGCCACAACCGAGTTCAGGCGTACATGAGAGAGACTAGTAAATCCCTTCTATTCAGCATGTCAGCAAAAACGATTTCTTGAAATTTGCGCTTCATTCCCATCCTGAATTATTATCGTTCTTTTGCAACACAATTACAAAATGATACAGACTGAACTTGAGCAAAAGCAGACAGCCAATTGCTCCTGTCATCTCCCCTCCTTAACGGCAGAAACGACAGAAAGTCTTTCTTGCGTGATTTCTGCAGTTCTTAATCACTTCAATTCTCATCCTGCTTCACCCTTCATGTTCTGCTCTGTGTCGAACGTCGAGAAAGGGTGACCTTCTTGAACCTTCCCTTTCTGCCACAGCGCGCCTGCTCTTTAAATTAGGCACCGGCAGAGGAGGTAACCGCCACCCACACTCTGGGCTGACAGGGAGAATGTGGGGCTCGACTCAGGAGAAATGAAAGGAGGACAGAAGGACAGAAGAAATAAATGTGTGTTGTCCACTCATAACAGTCCAGGCACCTGCTAGATGACCATGGAGTTTTCCTTGAGATCTGACCCCTTATCTAATCCACACTTTGCTCTTAGCCGGTGGGGTGAAAACACACTGTGAACCATTCCAGCGTGCCTCCACGACAGCGTGTTGTTTCTGTGAATACACTCGTGCCGTCTGTGTGAGAGAGGGACCGGGGGCCACCTTCTAGGAGTGCATTAGACCTCTGGCGTCAACCGAAGCATCAATTAATGAGCAGCCTGGGAATGTGTCCATCCACACACACTCTTGTGTTAGGGTGGCGGGGGAGGCAGGGGTCCAGGGCCGCAGACAGCTGGGGGACATGAATAATTGAGGTCCCTGTTTTAAAAGTTTAAATGAATTAGTGCCAAGGGAAGTGGTGTTAAGAGATGAACAAGAGGGGGAATGGGAAAATATCTCCATTTTGTCTCTAATCGTGAAGCAGGAGGGCGTCGGTTTGGACAACTTGCTACGTCGCGTCATTAGATTTGGTTAAATAAGTGAACGATAAGGTTTACGTGCTTTTAGGACCGTGAGTTTAGGTTGGAGTGGGCAGGCCTGTGGTCACACACACACACACACACAACTCTCTGCCTCAAACCTCAAGCAAATGAAGATGCAGTGTGTGTTGGCTTTGATACCCCTCACAGTAAATCCAAGCATAACTCAATTCCTCATCAATGGAGAGAAATCTCAAGGGACTGAGGGAGTGTCCATAGCAACATCTGGTTTAAGTAGTCTTACATAATAATCTTTAATATTGAATCATAATTTTAACAAATAATCTTAACATAATATTAGAATTCTAAGGCTATTTAACATTTCAGGACAGAGCTAGAATTAGAATACACTGTAGAATTACCATCAGATCTCTACAGATGAGACCTTTACACTTCCTGTCACACTGCCTTGAAATTCCAGATAATGCCAGTAAAAACACTCACACACCACAATGTCCTGCACATCGACAATTCAGGTCACACTGATTAACAATTTCACCAAACCATCACTCAGGTTTATTGCCGTGCTGTCAAAAAGTCTGAGCACCCTGGCGGGTCCCCACCCACCAAAAACACAAACCTGAACCCCTCACACTGTTGCCTCACACCGTCAGGCACATCAGGACAAAGCTCATTCAGAGGGGAGAGACTAAAGACTTAATAGTGAAAAATGTTTCCATTTCAGACAGCAGCTTTCATCATTAAAGTTTCATGAAAGTGTTTGTATGGCGCTCCTTTCCGTCATGCAACCTACACTTTCAAGAGGTTTCTATGAGCAGATATCAGAGATAGAAGCCGCAACCTCCCCTGTAATGATCAGGTCAGACAGACCATGTAATACCTGGATACACATCTGCATTAAATGGCAGCTTTGTAGTACATAAATGTCACGAAGCGTAATTCAGTTTCATGCATTTTTCAAAGGCATAGTGTGTGACACCACAACAGCTGATATTTGTAACAACCACTTGTCAACGGGACACCGAGCGTAAACAAAGCCCTACTGATTAGCAGTCGTTCCTCTCCAAAGAATCCTGTGCAGAGGACATAAATTGGATGCAAAAACAGCACACTTGGATTTCATTTTTTCTTCACAGATGGGAGCAACGGGCACATTGCTTGTGATTTGTCTCCAATACCTGAAAAGTGGAAAGTAAACAGTGATCAAATTGACACAGTCCCAAGGACGCTAGCAGCCTGCTGTGTGTTCTGGGATCACGTCGGTGCTGAGAGAGAACAGACAGGCAGCCAAACAAGGAAGATGAGAGGAGTTATCAGGCTCCTTTGGATGTGGGCGGCCTCCTCTAAGCTGCCGGTGCACCGCTGCCTCCCCTCTCCCTTTCATTTTCTCCTTTTCGCCCTCTCTCGCACCGAAGTCCAAAGCCCCAGAGAAATTAGTCACCCGGGCGGCGTGGCGAAGGAGTGTGTTTTGTGCGCGCGTGCTCCCTGTTTGGAGTGTGTGTGTGTGTGCGAGGAGAAAAGGAGAACAGCGAGCGAACAAAATTGTTTTCCATCCCAAGGCTTATAATTCCGCCTTGTATCTGAAAATTGATGTTGAGCTGAAAAAAAAAGCCTCTTGTGGCCTGAAAAAGGACAACAATCTCAGCATCAGAGACATGCAGCAGCGGGAAAACGCCTCCATGTACTGCACACACACAGCGGCAGTCACAAGGGGGAAGGTGTAGAAAAGAAACACTAAACTCTAAACTCAACAAAAGATTAGGCAGTTGCATAAAAATGTGACTTGTTTGCATTCCTTTGTGCCGCTCTCACATAAGACTGCACTTCTTCCATTAGTAAAGCAGAGGTCATCAATCAAACAGGGAAAACTATAATTACAGCAATTACAGCATTTCTGCATGTATATATCGAGCAAACACACAGTGCACTTGTGTGACAGACGGGGGAGGCGCTTGAGAGCGGATGAAAGAGCCGCGCAGACTGCAGCTGTACCCTGGAGCTGTTCCTTCGCAGGGAGATATCACAACTATCTACATTTCTGTTCCTCGTTCTCTATATTGCACATTGAGATCAAGTGGCAGATCTTGGCCTCTCGCAAATAGATTTAATGACACGGGCGCATTTCTTTGAAGATAGAAGCTTTCTTTGAAGTCTCTGCCATTGTTGAATCTGAAGATGATGATGAGGATGAGGATGATAAAGAATAACCGGGGCAACTGCTCCACCAGGTCACCAAATCGAGACAAGCCCACCGAAAAATCATTGATTAAGTCACGTTGTTTCAACTTCAGCCTCCGTCGGCTGTGAAGCAAATGGAGGCGACTTCACCATAATAGCCAGTTTCATCGACTCGGATTCCTTTAATTATAATCACGACGCGGTTGCGTTTTCGCCTCCTTTCTTCCTCAACAAAGAAATAACAAGCGGGGAAAATAGGAGAGTCATTTTTAGAACCCTGTAATTGCAATTTTATATTCAAATTGCAGCCTAATAATTGCAGGTGTGAGGTGGAGCTTGACAACACCAGGGAAAGAGCAGGAGGGGTACAAAAAAAGTACACATTCCCAAGGACTCGATGCAAGAGGGAGGAGGAGAAATTTCTGAGCATAAATGAGAGCTTCCTCCCTTTCTCCCATGGGACACAGGGTTTAGAAGTGGGCTCCTCAAAATCTGCAATTCCAGATCCTTTTCACTTGGCGGATGCTTGAGGGTTTGGAGGATTGAGTTCCTCGCTGACTCGCTGGCGAAGAAGTTGATGGGAACTCAGTAACGCAATGACACAGTATTGAGAGTGAAGGCTGCCAGATACCGACTACCTCAGAAAGCTGGAATGGAGGAGAGAGAGAAAGAGGGGGGAAAAAGAGAGAGAGAGAGAGAGAGAGAGAGAGAGTGGGGGAGCGAGATGCCAGACAAAGCTAAAAGCCACCTCCATGGAAGAGCGGATTCCTAAGCTCTGCAGGGGCTCGCTCCACTCAAACCTCGCTGTCCACAGATTCCCTGGCAGAGTCGCCTGATTCTTCCGCCGCACGTCATGCAGGCTCGCATCTACTCGGAGAAAGTGAGCAGTCTGCTTGTTTGTGTTATACTTTGACAAAACAAAATTATAACAAGCAAATTTGTCATATTCCATTTCAAAATAAAAAGAAGAAACTATGTCATATGGTGAACTAGATCATGTTCAAACACTTGTGTGTGCTCAACCCTAATCCACCCTTCAACAAGAGACACACTGGATCCTTGGTGAATTCTAAGAAAATGTTTAGACAATCTTAAAGCAGCAGTATGTCATTTTTGGAAGCAATAGTTTTTGGTATTTGCTGAAATCCAGATTGCATCCTCATGGGAATCCATGAAAAATATCAGCCTATTGATGGCATCTGACCTTTCAGCCCTCTAAACATATTGTTATGATAGGATGTGGGTGTAACATAGCTATAGGAATATGTGCAAGGCTGAGAAACATTTCTTTTTAAAGGAACAATGAAGTTCCAACTCATTTCCATGTGTGCATAACTACTCCGAACACACCCTCACACTTTCACATACGACCAAACAAGCAAACACACAACAAATCAGCACAAACAAATAAGACACGGGGTTCTTCTTCTCGGCCTAATCTCTCAAGGGACGAAAAACTGTTTGCCGCAACGGGCGAGGATCAGCCTGGTCGCGAGTGAGTGGGACACTGCTGGCTTGCAGGAAACCAATTTGTTTGTTTATTGTCTTGGTGTTTTGTCGTGGTTACAGTTCATTGCAGCCAGCCTATCTTGGGCATGCTCCTATAAATGGCATCTATAAAACATGGGATGTGCTCTTCTCCGTGTCCTCCGCCTCCTTACATGGCAGAGCACCACACCGCCGTCACATTGCTGCATTTCACTCGCTATGGTGAGGCTTTGAAAATTCCCTTTAAACACTTAAAGGATTCACCCCAGCAGCTCTAGCTGGTGCTTTGAGAGGTGGAACAAACTGTGCTTTCTAAACACATTAGCCTGTGAACGCCGCCGAGCGGGGAATCCTAGGTTGCTGAAATCGGGTGTAATCATGTAGATAGATGGCTGACTTTTTATTGTTCCGCTTAAGCCAAACCTGCAGGGTTGGCGACGAATATGGAGTTTCTATAATGATGCAATGTCCAGGATTTCATGGTTCACTCGTGGTGCTGCAGTGTTTTGCGTCATATTCGTACGCACTGTATACATGCGACACGTCTGACATGCCCACACTGTCGGAAACACACTGAAGGCACAGATGTGAGGCTTTTGGAAGGGCTGCAGTTTGTGATCTCGCTCGTACGACCGCAACTACCACAGGATTTCACATTCCAGGCCTAGGCTGGATACAGAAAGAATTTATAAGATACACATGAGGCTTCTGTTGATAAGGGCTTCCGTGATAAAGCACTTCAATCAATACGCCGTACATGGCATTGATATGAAAGAATGACACAACTCTGGATTATAGGATTCTTACTGATTTTGGTGATGACAGATGCTATAATAAGAATGGCGTGTTTTCAGGTTACACTTACGGTTCAGATCCTAGACATGATGGTATATGTTGGGTCAGGTGGGAGTCGGACAACACTCTTGAGTTACAGTTTCCCATTACCTTCCGAACTTCAGGGGCCAATTCGAGCTTGTACCTAAATATAGTGTGTAAAAAAGTAAAGTGCCTGCATTTGCCTTGTCTCACGCCTGCAAACACAAGCCAGACTCTCATGTTATGGCATATTGATCTGACAGGGCGAGCAAAACGCTGGCGGAGAACACAAATACTGCCCGAGGTGCCTCCTTAAAACTAGAAACAAGCCTCTATCCACACTGTTCTCCTGCTCTGGAATTCACCTGGCGGTTCGTGCATATCAAGTGCCTACTCCAGGCTTTAGTCTGCACCCTTCCTTCCTTCTGCAACCTCATCGATGTGATGGCGTTTTTTCTTTAAAGAAGACTGAGTTGTAAGGTAATGTGTCTATTTTCCGTGTGAGAGCAGTGAGTTGGGTAATGGCTGTTTTGCAGAGCTGCTGAGTGTTTTGCTGCATTTCCCCACTTGTTATGGAATATGTCTTAGTGCGATATGGCAAGGGTGTAACGCTTACAGGTGCAGGAGCATTTCAAGCCTTTAGCTCCATTACAATTTTCCACTTTTCACAACAGCCACTGCAGAGCGTGAAAATCTCTCCAAGTTTCAAGTGTTTCTGTCAAATACAGTGGAACTGTCACGGGGACCCCATCTCCACTAATCCCACGGTGGCCTTTGCTCTGCCTGTCAGCAATACCTACCAATAACACTGCACAATAAAACCCTCCAGAACAACAGTGGGCCGCAGGCAGCTTCAAGGGCTACTGACGGCAATCTATAAAACAATATAATGGGCTGCCTGTCAGTGAGTGTGAAAGGAAAGATCTACGCCTCCTCTGACTCTCTGAGGGGACTTCAATTAATCACTGCAGAATTGTATCACCACGCAATAGGAGCGGTAAGGTTATTACCATCCCTGTATTCCGCAGGATGAAATGCGATGATAGCACTAATTGAGGGGCAGAAAAAAACAGCTGACCGCACAATGCTTGTCAAGGGGATGAAGGGCAGATAAAAGAATGGGACGAACAAGGAGATGGAGTGAGATATAAAAAAAAAAGAGAGGAGGGGGGGGAGAGAAGAACAGGATTCACGGTGGCGTAATCATAATCGCTCCTTTCTACAGAACCATTTGTGTCTCCTGCATAATCCAAGCAGACCCAGCATTGTGCTTTTCTGAAGTGGTAAACAAGCTGCTTAGCTGGAGCTCTCTGGAGTTGTGCGGAATCACAGGGAATGAAGGAGGACATAGGGCCACATGCTGGGAGATCCGCTCCAGTTCCACATCATGACTTGATGTGGGGGAGCCATGTTTAGGTTTGGTGCCACCGTCACAGCTTTCAACAACACAGCATCAGGTGCAGACTGAATTATGCACCGTTGTTGACAAGTCAGAAATAGATCTAATATACTGCTATGTAAGGCGATGCAATGTGCTATAGATAGATAGATAGATAGATAGATAGATAGATAGATAGATAGATAGATAGATAGATAGATAGATAGATAGATAGATTGATTATATCCCCTCTTCTCTAACTTCTGTGCATGAACTTTGCCATAAAAAATTGCCACAAAACTCAGGTTATTTTATTTCATTTCATTTCCATTATAAGCAGAGATTTCATGAGAGGCTCTGACACTCTGTTTGCTCTGTAGTTGAAAATGTAACAAGCCAGCCTACAGTAGACGGACGCGAGTCATCTTTATAGTTTCCAGTCACTCACTGTCTTTCAAGTTAATATTCAAGGATTAATGTCTGATTAATCATATTAGTTCATTGATATAATTGGTTTATTGGCTATTTCGCAGTCACGCGGGCTGTTTTTGGACATTGCTAGAAAAAATGTTTACCTCCTATAAATTAATCAACAATTTCTACTAAATTATACACTAATAGGAGAGAGTAAAGTGTGTTTCGTGACCTACCTGTCGTTGAGCTGTCAGTTAATCCAGGTAAACGTCCCTCTCATTTATTCTCCATTATCAACCACAAAAAGCAGGGAGCGCTTCTTCTTCTCCTCGGTGCTCCGTGGAGCTCCGAACCGCACATAACCTGCGAGCGAACCCTGGCCCGGTGTCCCCGCACTCCACACGCACAATCCCGGGGTCACACAAGTCTGGCTGCTGGGGCTGCTGGAGACTTGTACGCAGTGGACTTGAAAGTCTATAAAAGTTGCTCCTTCGACTCTTCCTCGGAACTTCCTATCCGCCGGGGCGCCTCGGGAGCTGGACCGGCCGGACTTTCACTCATAGTTTGTGGATTGAGGCATGACGCGGCTTACGATCCGTCCACACACCGGCTGCTGCTGTTCGGCGTTTTTTTGGCAACGTCTCCGTGCGGTTCGAAGCTGATTTGACGCGTCCGAGGAGCGACTGGAGGCTCAGCCAAGCCGGTGCTGCGCTGGTGTATTAGCGCCATCTAGCGGTCGGCGGTGATCTTGCCATGTAGAAAAGTATCAGCCACTTCTTTTTGTTTTTTTCACACCGACTTCACTTAATAACCGGATGATTGTGTCCACTTGAGTGGGTCAGCATCAGACACAAAAACAATTACCGTTACTTTCTTGGGCCCAGTTTCAGTTGAAGACCATTATATGTTTATAAATGTAACCACTATTACTCGTTGTGGCCTCTGTATTGAATGAATTGAAGGAAATGTATTGCGATGAAGTGGAAACTGTGGTTTTAGATGAAGGGGTACTGGAAGCTGTACGGGCTCTGTGGATTTGCATAGAATGATTTGCTGAGGAGACCTTGGGTGTTATGACATGCATTAGCCACCTGAGCACTCTTGAGGTTGATAATTTATCTGTTTCCTCCAACATCAAACTTCCTCTTTTCCTCGAGCATTACCGCCTGATCTAAAAAGCCCCCCCCCCTGTAATTGCATTATCATCTCTCAATTTCTCAAGCAGTCTCTTTCGTCTGTCCCCCAAAAGGGAGGAATGGGAGGAATAATCAATACAAGGCTACGAAATAGCCTGTGGAGATGAGAGGCAAACATTTGGGTTTGGATTTGATTGATTTTGGACACCCAGTGAGTGTTATCATCCTAAACCCGAAGCCATCCTCCCTTATAGACAGCTCAGTAAACACAGTCACACAAATACACACAGACAAGCAGAATCAAAGGGCAGAGCAAACAAATCGCAGGAGACTGAATCCAAAAAATGTCAGGCCATTATCACTGAGCAGTCTGTGCTGCGAAAGTCTGAGCAGATACGTTGACCTGAACCAGGCATCATCACTTTAGAAGCCAGCATAGCTTCATAATTGCTTACGGACAGAGAAGCTGTTATTTTGATTCTGCTTACACCGTCGTATGATTGTCTACCAACTCATCAAGTTTCCCTCTCTCTATCTCTCTCTCTCTCTCTCTCTCTCTCTCTCTCCCTCTCTCTCTCTCTCTCTGTCTCGCTTTTTCACGCAGACACACAGCGAGTAGAGATGACCCCATTAATCTTTAGTGCTTTCAATAGACCCGTGTTGTCATACCCCTGACACTGTGGTTTGTGACACAGCACAGCTCATTAAATCATATGACAGGATGAGGTCAACCGTGAGGTAAGGTGTCTCAAGCTGTGGGAGAGGAGATAAAGCCAATATTATTAGTTTGTGTTACAGAACTGAAGAAAACGGCTGCAAACACGGTAGGTGACAGATTTCGGGAGTGACTCGGAAATCCTGACTAGTGACTGACTTTAGCATCCAAATCTAATAAAAGACAACATAGATTTAGCCTCTTTGATGTCATGAAGAGGACCCTTTCATGTGCACCAATGAGAGAACGTGTCTGCATTGTGCGATTTGACACCTTACAGAGGGAAAAATTGCTGCCTGTTAAGGTTTAGGGTGGTTCTTTGCATAACAATCATCATTCTGCACTTGTCATGTAGTGATTACTTTCTCTTCACACAAGGCAGCAGAGCTGTGGGCGCTACATGCCTCAACAAGGCATTGATTGTGGTGTATCAGCTTAAAATAACAGCACCCAGTAGGGATTATGGCAAGCCCTCAGCCTGAACCTTCCCTCGCCTTCACCACGGAAGTGTGTCTGAAGACAGTGGGGCGTCTACCAGAAAATTGCGAGAGGAAAAAAAGCGGAGGCATAATGGCCTCAGCACTGGAGCTGGGCATCAATAATGCAGGGGAAGAAGCAGTTAATGCCCCCTTTAATTCAACAGGTCTGCAGACACCGGGACAGTTATTCTTCTCAAGCGTCACTTCATCCACAGATGCCAGATGAGAAGCTGCTACATTAGACTTTATGGCTTTGTGTGTGGCTGCGTGGCCAGGTTTTTGCCCTGACCTCAGCCCCGATAGGAGCAGCATTAATGGGTTTTTCATCAAGGGCCCACCCAAACAGAGATTCAACTTCAGCAGCTCTTTCAAATAATGAGGGATAGAGACAGCATGACAGAAATAATGTCCACACAAAGGAGAGCGGGAAAAACCCAACAGAACATTGAAGGCTTAATAACAAGGGGGCACAAATAACAGATGGAACAAATAACAGCATTAACACATTTGACCAAAAAATATTTCAAATGGAAATCGACTCATATCAATTGTTCGTCACATGTGAGGTATTTAAAGCTGATGAAACTAGGTTGACACATTCTCAAATTGTGGCCGACATCATCTACCTGATTTAGTAAATATCAGACAGACATGCAGGATATTTTTTTGTTAAAATGAATGAAGTTCCACCTTATATCTTACTACTGTGTATTCATATTGGGTTTTCTCACAATGTATTATTTTCCCGTGTTGTTTTATCTCCTGACGATCTGCATATTTCATGTATTCTTTTCCCTTAGTACACACACACACACACACACACACACACACACACACACACACACAATAAATCAGAAACTACCAATTCTCCTGTGCATAAATCCTTTACTTTGATGATTTTTGATGATGATCTTTTCACTCTTGAGATGCTTTTGTGATGATATGAATAAATGATTTGGTAGTTTTAACCAGTGTGCTCTATCTTGTTGTTGTCTGTGTCTCATAACACCATCTTGTATTTTGTAGTAGTGTAATAGTGTTTGTTGGATTTTCTGTGCGTTTAACTAGAGAAACCTGACAAACGAAACCAATTCAATTGCCCTTTTCAGTTGTTTCCTTCAGCTTCAAAGCCATGTTGAACCTGTTGCTCCCTGCGCCGGCTCCTTGTTGCAGAGAGGTTCATTTGTCAGGAGAGAGATTACATCGTCATCCACTGCTACTGGCTGGTGAGAGTGCTTCATCTTTGGAAGAGAGAGCAAACTTTAAAAAAAAAACATCATTTGAAGAAAAGGAAATGTCTTTTATCACTTGATAGCATATGGTGTCACTCACAATAATGAAACAGTTTGTATAAAAGGTCACACACAAGTGGTTATCAGAAAAAGCTGCTAACATAAACTGACACAATCTCTTCTGTATCAGAGGTTAACAAACGACTAGTATATTATTTGAAACATATTTAAAAAAAAACAGCTTTTCTTGTATTGTTGTACTTTGGTTCCATCTTGTGGAGAATATTCATAAGTGCAGGCATTTAGCTCCGTTATTACCAGATTAGACACACTAATGATTGCACAATACATTTTTAACATGTTTATTTTATTTTATTTTACCTTACTTTACCCACAGGACTGCAGAAGGACAAATAACCCAAAAGACAATGGCAGTCCTGAAGTAAGATGAGTAAATACTCACTTTTAGTCTAGATGTGATATTCAAGAGAAAATGTCTCAAAACAAAAGAGCTGAATGCATTCACAGAAAAGCTATAAAAAGGGGACAATATGACAAATATGACTTCTTTATTATTAACACGTTTATTCGGACCTGGTAAGAATGCATAGTGGGTGACTAACTGGATTTGTTTACCTGCTGACAGCAATCAATAGGTGCTTTTGAGTGACGTCAATCCTTGTTCACTATCAGCTTAAAATGGACTATGATCTGTGATACAGTCCTTGTGTTACACAGCAGCAGGCTGTTTGCATCACTTACTGCTTGGACTTCTCTAAAAAGGGATAATTCGACACAACTTTTCAACAACAGTTCAATAACAACTCAAACTTTCTCTAATGCCAAATAACATCTCCCTGTTTGATTGTGTTGTAATTAACAATGCAGTGTTACAGAACAAAATGTGCAGATGAAGTGAAACTAGACCTTTTAAAGGAGCTTTGGTAGACATTTAAGTAGTGTAGGATCCACATATGACTGAATACTAGTAGGTTGGAACATTGCTAAGTATATTTGATGCACATGCAGATTAGAAAAGAAACTATGGAGCATGTCATTCTGTTTAATCTCACAGTAAAACCCTATATTCATCATCATAATCATACTAATTCAAGGGTGCTCTCACAAACTAAAAGCATTTTTAGTTGGCTGACAAATTATCACCAGGTACAATCTGCTGCAAACAAAACATGTAAATTTGATTGAAATTACAAAACGAGTTTTTACAGTGTGCATTGTGTCTAGCCTGTTTCAGGAAGTATGACAATTACGGTGGGAAGTATTTTTTGGCTGTGATCATTGTGCGTGATCAGTTGATTACTTTGTAAATGTGTTTCTGTGTGTTGCTGCTGGGCTGATCGTTGGGCCGTAGGTGGTGTAGTTCCCGGTGTGAATCCCTCCCCTCTCACGGAGATGTAGCCTCCTGCCGGTGCACCGCCGTCACTCAGCGTGGAGCAGCTCTCCGTGCGTGAATGAGGAAAAAAAACACGGTGAGTCTGACCGCGCACAGCTGCCTGTCACATGGCTCCAGCACAACATATCGCTTCCTGAAATGATCTTTGTCGTCGATTGTTTTTCCTCTTAAACGCCACATCGCATCGCATTCCATTGTCAGCGCGGACGTCTCTTCCAGTGATGATAAGCAAAGTGAAAAACGCCATGTCCACCCTGGTGGGAGGGATGATGCCCCACGGACACCACCACCACCACAACCATCACTCAGGTAGCGGCCAGCCGGGCTCGCAGGACAGCCTGCCGCCGCGTTTCCCCTACGGCCGGCCGGATTTCTTGGACCTCACCCCGGAGCTCCTGCAGTACTCCACCGAGCACGCATCGCGGCCGGTGCTCACGCTGAAGAGAGGCAGCAGACTCCCGTGGAAGACGGGATACGCAGAGTGAGTTGTTTAAAACGCAAGTCATTCACGAGGGAACGATCGAGAGCTCACAGATTGTGCATGTTGGTGTGTTTGGTTGATGAGTTTCAGGGCCTTTGGGGTGTTTGTGTTGCTGCAGCCTCAGTCTGCACTGCAGCAGCCAACATGGCCTGTTCTTGCTGCACAGTGGAGCTGTAAGTGATCTGTGGGTCTCCCACCAGACAGATAAAACTCCTTATCGTACACTGACGTTATTGTGTTCAGTCTTGGTAACAAGAAGCGTCATTTTTTTAGAGAAGTGAAAGCAGGAAATGCAATTCACCCACAAGTAAATGCATCATTACTAGAATCCTATTTGAAAAGCTGCTGATTATTTGCATTTATTGTATAGAATGTAAATCAATTTGATATCTTTAACCCTCTGGTGTCTAAACTGTGTTTTGGTATTTTACTTTCCCCCAGTTTTGGCCTTTGGCATTTCTTTATCACCTACAAAGCTGCACTGCAACACATCATTCACTTGATTAAGGAGGACATGATCACATACTGTATTTGTATAGAGTCCTTTCCTTCATTAGCTGGGACTTTGAAGGGTTAAATGCCTTGTTTTATTTAATCAGCAGCCCCTAAACCCCCCCCCCCCCCCCACAGTATTCACTTTACAGTAATATTCTAATAATCACATTGTAGACTGAGTATTTGAAGTTTACCAGATAAATGACTGAAACAATTGTTAGTAATCAATTAATTGAGTAGGTGTATCTGAAGTATTCCAATAGCATATAGATATTTCAAAAATGCAGATTGCAGGCGGGTTCTTTTGTCTGTGTCTTGCTGGTTGTATAACAAAATGCATGAAGGGTGCCAACATCTGCATCAGTGGGTGTCTGTGGTTTTGACTGTTGACTTCAAATTTGTAAGCAGTCTTCATCAAAAGGTTGTGAAGTAGTGACCACTCACATGAAAGTCTGACTAAATCTATGTCAGACCTTCATAAGTCTACTGCAAATACTGTCAGAATACTACATACCTGCAATACTCAGGCAGGCACTAACCTGCAGCATGAAACAATCATTTCATTCACACTATTAGCCAAGATGTGCTGTGTGGCCAGTGCTCACAGAGGAAAACACTGTCAGACATTCCACTCTCTCAGAGGGGGGTAGGTAGGGCTGCATAGCTCCAGTGTTACAGCATGAGGGCCATACCACTGCAGCCCACCTCCGTCTGTCCTCCTGGACCCAGCATGGAGCCAGAAAGAAGGCTGAGTCATGCATGGCCTCAAGGGGACAGAGGAGAGGTTCGTGACGAGGGGAGGACGCTGGACACCCTTTCCACAAGGCTGAATGAGAGAAAGGTTGAATGGGGAGACTCGGTGAAAAGGGGTGCTGATTTACGGTTTGGGGACATGCACTGTCATCACTGCTGCCATCTGCATTCTAAAGCAAATGACTTTGATGTACGTGGCTGGAATATGATGACAGTGTTCGCTGTGCTGTCCTGATCTGTCTGACTAATTTGGTCATGCACCAACAGTCAGTTGCCTACTCATTTAACTGAGAGTGAGAAAAAACAATCAGCACTGCGCCTTTCTCTACACTCACAATAGCCAGAGTTCATTCATCATGGTCCTTACAAGTTGTTGAAGTTACAATTCATTACAAATTATTTGAATTCCTGAAAATTAGTATTTAACACTAGATAATGTTTTCCTGATTAAGTCCATTCGTAAAAAACCAAATCAAATCATTGCATTTATGTAGAGTTATGTGTTATTTATTCACTTGTGCAGCTGATGGTGCTCTGGGTCAGCGTCAAAGCTTTCAGAAGGTCTTCACTTAAGTCTATGAATGTTCTCAGTCATCCAGCTCATTTGGGTATCCAGAAGAAGTTGTAGTAGTTCAAGACAACTGGACTGTCATGACTTCAACAACTGTCAGATGACTCGCATGTGACCCTAGGAGGCGCCTGGCACAAGTTGTGAACGTCTCCCAGAAGATAAATGCCAGTTTATTACCCATCACCCATTGCGTTTGCATGCACTCCATTCTCTGATCATTTGTCTTTACTTTGGTTAAGGCAAAATGTGTCTAATATATTTACAGTACATGAATGGAATTACTAGGATTACACAATTCTCATGACACGTTGGGGAAATGCACGCAGAGTCGGCTTAGCCCGGCTATGATACAAACACATCATGACCTAGATGATGCGATTTCCTGTTGCGTAATCTAGGTCTGTTGCTCTGACTATAAGCACACCTTGATGCATTCTGATTCCAAACACATTATGTTGTATACATGGGTCTTGACAAAATAATTGCAGTACAATCAAAGTTTTAATTTGCATGTAAACAAGCTAGTCAATGACTCTAAACAGAAAGAAACATAGCCAATTTAGCTGTATAACTCTAATTCTGGTGTAGCATGATTTATGTCCTGCAGCTCTATTAGAGCATCTAGGAGTTAAATCCCTTTTGTTAAGTGCTGTTTGCTGCCCTTGTGCTGTAAGGAGAATGAACAATGATGGTGTAACAGTGTAGGTGGATGCTGTCCAGTTGGAGGCCTCTCTGCTGGCTTTGGTTCAGACCTCAACACTTAATTAGTGTTTGCAGTCAGTCACTCTGGTGTTGATGAAGATTCACTGGCACCTTTGTGTTCTTTTGGCTTTGCGTCATATTGACAGAAAAATTGTGCAGTGTGGGGTTTGATGTTGTGCACTGGTCTTTGTGTACAGTGTTTGTACATTAGAATGTTCTACAGTAGCACAGCTCAGCAGCAGGGTTCAAGGTTTTGAAGCCACGTCACTGTCCCAGCAATAGGACGTATGCATGGGGTCACATTTCATAGTGAATTTGGAGCCTAAAATCAATTTTGGCCCTGTGCAGGTTTCCAATGTTACAGAAGATGAGTCTAAGTGATGCTATCACGCTGCTGTATGGTGTGTCAGCATTTACATTTGAGTGCCCTTACTGTAAACCACTCTTGAGTGAAATGGTTTTTCAATTATTGGCACTGGGACCATGACAGAGAGCTTCAGGAGCAAAGTTTGAGAGGCTCAAGTAGTCAGTGTGTGCAAAATCCAGCCATAACAACCAAAACGTGCATTTGAGTGTATATTTGCCTTACTAGGCTCTCGGCTTGACTAGGCTACCAGCTACATCTGGATAAATCTACTTAAGCTCATATCTGAAAATGCATCTCTGACCACTAGATCTTAGTGAACAGGATGGATGAATGGTTTACAAAGAATACATTCATGCCACTAATGAATATGATGTTACATTCTCTCACAAACACAATTGTTGTCATGTTTCTAATACAAGAAGTGAGATTCAGACTCAGAAGAGGCCAGACTGCTGGTAGATTACATTTGAAACTCTGTATTGATCGCTGGTTATGTCAATCATATCACATATGTTCAAACCAGTGCAAATGTTTGAGACTACAGGACAAATTTGTGACAGGGACTCTACAACAATCTAACATTCTAAGCTATGTCAGCCGTGTGACTCCATTTAGAGAACCAGGATTTCACAGAATCATAAAAATAGCGTGTTGTGGGTAAGTAGGAGAAATGAAGTAAAATGCAATCATCCCTAAACATACAAAGAGTTACATCATATTCCCTACCTTAAAAGGTCTAGTAGATGAAATAGGGGAATTCACTGGAACTGTAACCTTCCTCTTTTGAATGTTTGTTGTGTAACAGCCGAGCAGTTGAACAGAGAAACATGGGTTTCACCCAATGTGACCACGGTTTTCATGTCACAAGAGGCTGAAGCATATGACTGAAACACGTAAACGAATGAAAGGCTTGCGCTTGTAGTTAAGAGCTACATCCTCCCACACATATTTCATTAAGGTGTACATTCTCCCACTGAGCACATGTGACTGCTTAAAGAATAACTGCTGATTCTTTAGAATGATGCTGAATGGTTTGCTCTTTATTACACTGCAAAAAAATCCAAGGAAGTGTAACAAATAAGTCAATGAGACATCATTTCACAGTGAAAGACATTCCATTCAGCTTCAGTTATTTCTGGGTTGTAATGGAATTGTAGGCATATTGAATTCAAGCAGAATAAGGAGGCGGAATTGAGTAACAAAGTAAGTCATTTATCTCTTAAGTAGGTTTTAAACCTAATACAATACATTGAATGGCATGCTGTGGTGGAGTTTGAGTCTAGCATAGGTCCTTACAGCTGATACAATATATCCATCCACTACCAGCAGAAACAAGGCACACAGTGTTTTTAGAGCTCTTAATACAAACCTCAATAGCTTCAGGGAGCCTTTACAGATCCAGATCAGTCCAAGTCCTCCTAAAAACAACCAAGCAGCTGGTGTAAGTCAATGAGAAGCTGTAGTGAACCGAGCAGCAGACTGGAGGGAGCCAGAAAAAAGTGCCGGCAGAAGTTTGCGTATTTGCTGTGATCATATTCCATTGAAACAAAAATTTGTTTCTCATTGGCCTTAAAGTTGAGATCTCTGAAAGCATCGTGGCCTCGCCCCAAAGTTTAGACGACAATGGGACAACTTTAAATTCCTCCCTGTCATTAGTTCTAATTCAGGCAGCGGAGAGCAGGGTGCAGTGGCTTTCAGCTGATTAGAGAATGAAAGAGCTTTTTATAATCCAGATTGGGTAGCAGCTGTGTTTTGCGACTCATATTCGGTGCTTGCGGATCTATTTCCTGTAATGACTGTAATCATCTGAAGTATTGGTAATGATGGGTCTTGCTTTCAGGAGAGATTTTTTCATCTTAACTTTCCCACCCCTCTTGTTTTTCATCCGTCGCTTTTCTTCCAGTCAGCTTCTTGATCTCTCTCTTAATCGCACCGGTAAATGACAGACTAATAGTTCTCTAAAGATGAATGTCTGAAAAACTTCATGCTCCCACTTGAATAACCTAAATTCCACAGCAGGTGTTATGTCACATCACCCAGCTAACATAACATTTATATTTAACTAAAATGGAAAATGTTATATAATATGCCTGCAAGAAGGCCAAACCACTGAATTTCCATCTTAGAGCGATATGGCAGATTTCAGCCAACCAAGACCAGGGGGGCAACCAGGAAACACATGATAATGAACAATAATATGTTGGCAGAAATGGAGCACAAGGAGCAGGGCTGAGAACCAGTAGTGCCAAAATGTGATTTTTGAAAACAACTCACGATCAAAACACCCTCAAGCAGAGAGGAGGGAGATAATTAGAGAATTCAGCTGGAGAATTGGTTTGTTGTTGTGCAGCCTCTCAGACTCCGGTGTTTTTATTAACTACTTTGTTTATGTGTCTGACCTCATCATCTCATTTCTTCATTTCTATATTTAAGGCCCACTGAGCATTAGGAGTAGCATTCAAATTACGAATATTTAAATGTATTCAACATCCTGACATAGACTAAAATGACATTGTATCTGACAAAATTGTTTGGATATTAAGGTTTTATTACTATTATACAGCACTAAGTACCATAGAGAAATCCCCTCTAAGCAGTTGCCTGCAGCCTTTACATCACTCTTGCACACTGGCCAGTGAACACAGCACAGCAGGACAGACGATGCTGCTCGAGTTTGAAAAAGTGCATTACTCTAAAGCCATTATATTCGCCGGCATCAGCTCATAATAAAAACACTTAATCCTCTTAGAAGTTCCCTCTGGGACACGTCTGCATCCTGTTCCACTTTCTCTCTCTCTCTCTCTCTCTCTCTCCATCTCTCCCTGTCTTTCTGACCGCTGTTATGTTTCTATATGGTGCGGTGAGAGGATAGAGAGCAAAGATCATTAATCATCTGAACCCTGCTTGCCTTCACACCCTTCTCCCCCACCTCTTTTCTCTGCCAGGGTGATCAATGCAGGGAAGAGCATGCTGAATGAGGACCAGGCCTCTTGTGAGAAGGTGTTTGTGAAGAAGCCCAGTGGAAAACAAAGAAACTCCACTCTGCTGGAGGACAACGGGGTGAGTGAGGAGGACGCAGGCGAGGCGGGCAGCTTCAATAAATAATCCGAGATTATGTCCTGAATGGAATGTCACAGAAGGGTATCGGTCAACTGGGTTTGACTTTAGGAAAAACCATAATGTAGCTTTAATAGCAGTGCACTGAAAAGGTGAAAGCCTCACAGCATCTGTGTGTACTGTGTAGTCACCTGACCCCCTACAGTTTAGTCTCCTTGTCCTGTGTGTTATTGATCCATTCAGAACAGCACTTCTCATATTTTACTGACCTTAAAGTGTGTCCGATATATCAATCACATTTCCTTGTCTTCATTCAATCTCCTACAGACAAAACACCAGAAATACAATACAACAATAACAAACATCCCATATCCTTCACCCTCAGCTTTGTGGGTGAAGTAGCATGCTTTTTAAACGTGAATTAGGAAGAACACAGTTTCATGAGAATGTGTGAAGTGAATGTATGTCCACATGGAATATTTTTGTAATATTGGAAGAGCATAATGTTATGTTAATTTACTGTGTATATCCACACGTAGATTTTGTATTTGCCAATATATTACTATGGTGGGAATAACCTCCTTAAAGCAGAGGCCAAAAACCAGTCTCTACTGGTCAATATGTTCTGTTTTTAGGATTCCCAGTGTTGAATAACCTACACACATTCACACATACACACACTGTACGCAGGTCCATTCTGCGCAAATAAAATGACATCATCCCTTGCCGTGCCCCTCCCCCACTCTTGTCCAGCATGAGGGGGGTAAGCTTGTTTGTCAGTTGGTCCAGTGCGGCTCATCGACAAACCTGCAAACACAAACACATTTTATGTCCTGTGACATCATGGCACAGCAGGAACGCCATCTGATGAGATTTTTCTCTTTTTATCACTTGAGCAGTACATTATTGCAGAACCTTTCATATCTAGATGTAGTTTTAGCATAATAACTTTTAAAGTCATTAAACATGTTTGTTCTTCTATGCTATTTTTAGATGTGTACAGTGTCATATCGGACACAGTGCTTTGCAATTAGATGAAGATGTTTGATGTCTTCGTGATCATTTCTTGGCAAGAAACTTCATTTCACCTATAACCTCAATTATTTGGAATTAATTGGAAGCTTGAAACTTCACACTCTATTTCAGGATGGGACAGGAATCCCTCTTCACTTCTGGGGGGTGTTTGATGGCCACGCAGGGTCTGGAGCTGCAATCATGGCCTCTAAGCTTCTGCACCGCCTGATCAGAGACCGTTTGGGAGAAATCTTTCACCTGCTTGAGAACCCGTCCAATCCGCCCCCCATCTGTCTCGCCAAGAACGGCAGTCCTTACCAGGCAGAGACAAAGAAAGGAGCGGCACAGGAACAAGAAGACCCAGACGCTATCAGCGACCCCACAGTGCGCTATCACATGGAGAAGGTTGTCAGTTTGGAGAGCCTGGTGATGGGAGTCATAGAGACTGCATTCAGACAGATGGTGAGCAGGAGATTCTACTGATATTGCTAATGAATAGGATTTAATCACATGCAACTTTCAAGGTTAAGACTGCAGTATTCATATTTCAAGCTGCACTGAGTCAGTGAAAGCTGCGCAAATACTCTTTGAACCTGTAAAGTTCAACCCAGAAAGATAATGTCCATAAGCTGTTTGAGTAATGTTTATCGGCTCGTCATGTCTGTGATGCTTTTATACCAAGCAAAACTAAAGGGAGAGAGGAATGTTGATGGAGTCAGCGTTCTCTGCAAGCAGCACTTACTCGCTGCCTTCTCAAAATTTCCCTCGAGTTTTATGTCTTCTGTGGGTGGATGAGTATCAATATCTGGGGTTTAATTTTGTGAAAAATAAGATGAATCTACTGGGTCTCAGTTAGAGAGGTTGACGGGACTCTCACCTCTGTTGTAGTCTTCACTTTCAGAAATAAACCTGCTGCTTGTTTCTATCCACAATAACCACTGCATTGTTGTTTTGAAAGTGAATATGCTTTGAATATGAAGTATTGAGTGCTCTGCAGTGATGAGAGGTGAAATAATTGATTTAACTACAAAAGACTTCAAAATGATCTCAAAATCCACTTTTCCATTGCAGGATGATCTAATTGAAAAGGAAAAAACTTCCTATGCCATCTCTGGTGGGTGTTGTTCCTTAGCTGCTATCCAACTAATGGGGAAACTCTATGTAGCCAATGCAGGAGATAGCAGGTGAGAGTGAACAGCATTGAGTTGTAGAGCTTCATGTGCCATCTGGAGTCCATTCTGCACACTGCAGTATGGAAACTGCAGTAAAGTAATCTTTTTTCTCTCTTTTTTCTCCAGGGCTATAATCATACGAAATGATGAAATTATTCCCATGACGAATGAATTCACACCAGAGTCAGAGAGGCAGCGGCTGCAGTATCTGGTACTATTTCTGTGTTAAATAATATAATACAAGCAAAATCACTATCACTACATCACTCCAATCACTACAGCAACAAATCAATCTGCCCTGTGGGATTTTATTACTCTGAACACCAAATGCAAAATGCTGAGTGACAATCTTGCGTGTGGAGGGAGGTTTTACTGCCTCTGTACAATCTGTCTCCAGCTGAGCATAACACCAACCAAAATAGAAGAGGAAGGATATCCTGTATCGCTCGAAATCGATATTCACCGGTCGCCTCTTTTAAGAGCTGTTTCTCGATCTGAGTCACAGTGTGGGTGGATGGTGTGGGTGCTGCAGCAGGAAGCTGTGTTGTACCTTCTGTGTGCGTCATAGGTCTATTGTTTACAAGCACTCACATCTCTATTCGGGGTATTTTTAGGTGTTTAATCAATGATGTTATTATATAAGTGTACTATTATTGTTATTATTATTGTATACTTATGTTATTGTATAAGTGTATTGCATAGTGCTTGTTGCTTGTAGTATTGATGGAATTGAAGCTACTTATTTTCTTCCCTCACTGCTTCTGATTCGGAATAAGACAACTGCAGCGAACTGAACAAGAAGTGGCAGATAAAGCTCAAATCATTTCAAGCTGCGGATTGTTTATTTACGTATATATGAGACAGGAAATGCCTGAAAACCACATGTCAAACAACTGGCAAAAACTGAAACTGCTATCTGAACGGATTGAACTGTGAGAAGCAGAACTTTTTGAACATAGCGATGTACTATGGTCCAAAAAGGCCAGAAAATAAAGAAGAACCGGTGAGTTGAAATACACCTAAATTAATTTTGTCAGCTGAAAATAACCTATAATAACATCGAGCCATATGGGGAAAATTTAGGAGCAGAAGCAATCACAGCAACTACTTCTGAGGGATTTTTGTTTTGTCTTGGCCTTGAGTTTGAAGTATCATGCCCCATTTTCTTGTGTCACTTAAGGGCTTCCTGAGGCCAGAGCTCCTGGGAAACGAGTTCACTCACATTGAGTTCCCTCGTAGGATTCAGCACAGTGAGCTGGGCAAAAAGATGCTCTACCGGGACCACACCATGACTGGCTGGTAATTAGACTTTTCACAGTTAATTACTTATTCCTGATGTAATAGGTGTTCTAGAAGATTGCCTGAGGAGAAATTACAAATTATTCTTAAATCCATTATCTGTTGTTCGATTGTAGGGCTTACAAGACAATCGTTGAAGATGATCTGAAATTCCCTCTGATATACGGAGAGGGAAAAAAGGTAAACATTGCAGAAGCTCATGTTTGATACTCAATCCACAGTTCTATCTCTAACTATTAACTATGAGGGTTTCAATATTTGCTTAGTATTCCTTCCTACCATGTCCCAAACCACTAACCTACCCATGAATATGTTGGTGTACATAGGCACGGGTCATGGCAACCATCGGAGTGACCCGTGGGCTTGGAGATCATGACCTAAAGGTGTACAACTCAAACATTTACATCAAACCCTTCCTCTCTTGTGTCCCTGAGGTGAGTGCAAGGAAGGAGTTGTCTTATTCATGTTGCTTTAGTGACCTTAGGCACTATTGTTTAAAACATTTTAACCTTAATTTGTTCAGAAAAGGTTCCTTCTTAAATAACCTCTTCATTTCTCATTACTTGTTGTAGCAAGGTGAGAATATTGTTCTTTAAGTGACTTTAAGGGAAATTTGACCATACAAGCCTACATACACTCAATAATGTGTCTTTCTATCATAGGTGAAGGTTTATGACTTGGATGATAACAAACATGGCCCAGATGAAGTCCTGGTCATGGGTACAGATGGACTCTGGGACGTAACGACGGACAGGGATGTCGCAGATGCTGTGTCAGGCTATTTATCCTGCTGTGATCCTACTGATCCCATGAGGTATGAAGTCTGCTGGAGGCTGTTGTGCTATGTAATGGCTGTTACTTATGTTACACGATTGGTGAATTATGACAGCTGCAGAGTTTAATAAATCCATTGGAACGTAATTCGACCAGCAATTGAACTCACTTTATCCACTAGATGGCGATGTTTACACATATTCAGAAGGCCTGCAGACTATTGCAGACCTTTCTATTTTGTATGCGTTTGTGCCGTAATTATGTATTGCATCTCTGTGTGTTATAAAGATATACTCTAGCAGCCCAGGACCTGTTGATGAGGTCACGGGGAGTGCTGAAAGAGCGTGGCTGGCGGCTACCCAATGACAAACTGGGCTCGGGCGATGACATTACCGTCTTCATCGTCCCACTGGCAGGGTACGAGTCAGAGACATGACAAGGTGAGGTACCCACCGTGGAGACAGGGCTGACTTACTAGGATCCCTCCCACGGTCCCTCCATCAACCCCCTAAACCCTGGACCACTAGAGCAGAGGGAGAAGAACAAACATTCATCATAGGGAAGATTTGGGTCTGAGCCGCACTTTCATCAACCACTGTATGAGACCCGGTCCCACCACTTCCCTTCAACCTAGCCCAGGAGGAGTCGCCCCTATTGGCTGGTTTGTAACACAGATTTTCAGTGACATTATATGATGAGTCACGCCCTGCTTTGTCAATAGTTGCCAATGAGAATTAAACCCTTGTAGAATTTTAGTTTCATGTTTATGTTGACTTGCTAATCATTGAAAAAACTCTTCATGTTCTTGTCATACCGTAAATGTGACTCCCTTTTGTAAAAAGCCTTCCACAGTATCACAATCATTTACTAAAAGGGGTTTATAGTACAGAATGTGAGGTAACCAAAGTGACAGCTGTAAAAAGTGTATAGATAATAAAATGATTCAAAAGAAAAAAGGAAGAATGTGAGATCCAATTCTGGGAGACCTGCACATTAAAGACGCACAGAAACAGGGAATGGACTGAGTTAACAGGAGACATCAACAAAATCAATTGAGTCCCTCTTGCTGTAGTTCCTATGTCAAAGATGTAATGAATGAAGACACCTGAAGCACTTGAAGCCTCTCGTATTCGCTCTGTAAGGTAGCTTGTTTATCGATTTGGGATTCAGACTAATGTCTCTATTGAATGTGCTCAAAATATCAGTATGATTCATCTTTTTGCCATTTCAGTAAAAAGATGGGAAGATTGCACTTGTACAGCACAACGTGATACAATTGTTGCTTTCATTCAATGTATTTCTTTGTTCAGCCCTCAGAGAAAAATGTTGTTTTCTCTTAAATGTCTCTGTGTAGTCTGATATGGAAACTACACACATATGCCTTATTTAGAGATGAGAGGGACTTTCCTAGTTTTTGTTTTCTTCAGATGCACTAAATTTGATCTTTGTAGAGGTGAAAAGAAACATTGTATGCCCTTAAACATATACCTCTTTTGTATTGTTTTGTTATGTCACGTTATTTGATTGCCCATATATTTTTGAAGAAAACTATGGTCGTTAGTATCAGAAATTTTAGCTTTTTGTCTCTATCCATGATTGTTAATCTTAGAATATGACCTACCAAATGGAACGTAGAGGGATAATGTGTTTGGAAATAAATCATTTTTTCTTTTTAAAACTAATTTACACCTTTTGTGTTTCATGCTTTCATTAACCCCATGTTCTCTCGACAAAATGTTTGTAAATGTGTGTGTGTGGTGGTAGGAGCTGATTGCAAGTCGGCTCATGATGTCATTAGTGATATAATTTATTATTATATTTTTGAGATCTTTGTTATTCTATAACCTTTGATATGGGTGTGAGTACAGACATATTATTATTGATACGACACGATGACCAAGCACACACGCACACCCAGACGAGTGTCTGTATCTCCCTATAGTCACCCACACCCACCCCTCCCTCCTGTTGCATAAATCCTTCTTGTACTATGGATGACGTCACCTTTAACCGTAGCGTGAGGAGGAGACGGGTGTAGTTGAATGAGAGACATCAAGTTAACTAACACAACGGACACATTGGCACTTGACTGCAAAGTCAGCCAGTGCAAAGTACAGATGTAAAACTGCATATGAGGATATTAGATTAGATATTATTTAAGAATGCGTTTCTTTTAAATATGAGCGCTATGGTATTTTTCATGTGTTAATTCGTAGAGACGTTAAATCAAAAATCCACTTAGGCTAACTGCTGTTTACAACAAGATAATAAGAAGGAACGTTTATGACTGGATTTGTTCAAGACTTTAACAAGCTGGGGGAAAGGAAAATAAGCATTTCGTGCTAAAAATATGCAATTATTTCTTTTACTCAAGCTAGGTGGTCGATAAAACTAACACATTTAGTTTTTTACTCAAAAAAGCCTCTGTTACAATGTTACAACAGAAAGGATAAAGAACTATGTGTTGCTGCATTTCATAGAAGATGTATGTGCAACAACAGAATGTGCATTATCAATACAGCGCAGTAATTGAAAATGAATTTGCCTCTGGTTTTATTAGATACGGGGTATTTGTAAGGGAAATCAACAGTTTTATCTCCAATAAGTGGGCATCAATTTCCATTTATTTTGAAGGTCTTAACCGGAAGCGTGTCTCTGTTAATCCTGGTTTTTGTGGGAGGATCTTGTTCTCCTGCCCCGTTTCTCAAGCTCCCTCTCTGTAAAATTAGCAAATACCGCAGTAAGAAGTGTTTGTGGGAGCGTGTGTGTTAGTGTGTGTGTCACGAGCAAGAGGTAGAGAAAAACAAGCGTGGATAGCAATTTATAGAATCTACTCATCTGGCTGGCGAAAGGTAAATAATCGTCATTATTCTCTGTAGTTTAAACACATATTCTTATTATATTCAGTATTCTCAACATAAGTAGTTTCATTCTAACCCATATAAAAAAGAAGGAGGAGAAGGCGGTGGCTTGTGTTTGCCTTTTCCCTATTTATACTTGTCGAATCGGTGTTGTTTGTGTTGTCATGGTGTAAGCGGGGGCTGTGCGGCTGTAGTTTGTCTGGGTGTGTTTCGGTATAACTGTTGATACACAGTTAGTAGTTTGAAAGTCCAGATCCTGTTGGAATGTACAGTGTGTCCAACTGCTGCGACCTCATTCAACAGTCCGCATGATCTGCGCTTACATGTGCCATCTCGGAGCGTCTGATTCTTTCAGGACTTATCGCTTGACCTGCCACTGTGGAATTTACTCTTTTCAAAATTAATAAAACATTTGGAGGCTGAAACTGGAAAACATGCGTTAATTAGGACACATTTTGGTGAACTTGATGCGATGCAGTTATGCGCCAGTATTTAGACATTCATGCAAAGCTGTTTTCATATAAAACTCAATTTAAGGTGTGAATTGATCACTTTATCGGGCACTCCTGTACAATCCAACGCATCCCCCATATATTGTGCTTAATCCAGGCTTTGTGAGGCTCATAGTGTTCCCCCTCTGTTCATCCAGCCTGTGAAGCTCTATATCTATCTATTTATCTATCTATCTATCTATCTATCTATCTATCTATCTATCTATCTATCTATCTATCTATCTATCTATCTATCTATTTAATATAAGGGGTAAAGTACAAGTCTATTAATGCATACTGGATACTAAAACTATTTTGAATTATACCAGCACATCACACACACATTCACATTTGCACCAGTAATGAACTAAGAGGGCCAGAAAAATGCAGTGAAGCAGTGGAGCCCTCTCAGCCAGCCTGTCAGCCCTGTTTGGCTGCTTATGCCATGAGTTATTGAACAAACATGAGTCATGAGACGCTTGTTTGCTCACACCAATGCATTGCATCCTTTGCCTGCATCTCAACCAAAGAGGCTGACCAGAGTTTGGCTGGGGGGTCAAAGCAGGGTCTTGACCTTAGTTGTGTGCTGTTCCACATAAGAGTATCTGTGAAGTGTCGGCCTCTGTGGTCCATTCATTCATAAATGGGCAGCATGGTGTTAGATGGTTTTCTGATGTCATTGTATCAGAAACACAGACCTGTTGTCTAGCAACAGTTTTTCATGACATTCATTTTCGATTTCCCCAAATTCTCACACTGGAAAATCTGAAACCAATACATTTGTCAGTTTTACCAGTTTGATGACGACAATCTTGACTTGAAAGGCAATTAATTAGATCTAATAACCTCTATCTGAATTAAATTTGAATTTCTATGATACATTAAAATAGCTGTATACTGTAGTTTAGTCATGTCGAGGTGCCATATCTGCTTGTATTGTTTGCTTCGTCTGGGTGTAACAGGAAATATGATCATTTCAGTGGGTGTTCTGTCAAATCCATGGTTGGGTGAAAGTAAGGAGCTCGTGCATTTGTAACACACACCTAAAGAATGTGAGAGGCTGGCTTCATCTGCTCTGTGTGTGCTCTCGCTGTTGTATCAGGGCTCCCCCCTCACAAGTATATCAGTTTTATGTCTCTTGCATGCCAGTGTTACATCAGCCGTAGCACACAGCTTATACACCCGTGCTCAGGACAAACGTCCTAAACACACAACATACTTGATTTGAAACATCCTGAAGCTTTTGGAAGATTAGTTTGTAGTCCACCAAAATGTCTGATCCGCCACGTCTGATCCTCCTGCTGTCTGTCGTTCCTATCGGTTAAGTTCTGGTTGAGGCTTTATGCGGGTGTAGACAGCCGGTGTCACAGGTTGTCTGCTCTGTCTCAGCCACAGCCTCGGCCAGCTCATGAACTTTAGCCCATTTCTCAGACATACTCACAGAGGTTAAATACATTTTTTCAAATTATATTTTATTTCTCTTGTACAAAGCAGCACCCTGTTTACTATGTGAGATCATCACTGCGGACATGGCGTGGAGATAAAAGCCTAAGCCATGTCCTGTACCTTGAGAGATCAAAGCTAGGATTGTAATCTCTGGGTAAATGTTATATCTGTACTTCTATTGCCCTTTTGCATACTTCATCACACAACTAATACAAAGGAAATAACATTTTGATAGCTGTATCATTTCACCTGAACCTCTGTTGGGTCTAAAAATATCGAAACCATGAGGTGCAGCCCGAAGCGAAACACTCACAATCACAAGAAGCGATCGCCATGGAAGCAAAAGGCTTTTACTTTGTATCCTTTTCTTGTCTCTCTCTGTCGTTGATATGAAACCTGTATAGATTAGGAAGACTGCACACCGGCTCTTCCCCCCTCAGGCAGGGTCACACTCCAATCTGTACTCTGCTTAGCTTGTTGCATAACTCCTCTTGGCCCCTAAGCCACAGGAGACCTCTTGACAGCTAGAGTGAGGTGGTGTGTTCATTAACCAGGGCATTGCTCAAATAGTTGTAGGAAGCAATGGTCCTTTGCTTTCTTATGCATTTTAATCGCTCTGTCTGCGCCGTGTCATGTTGTTTTTGGATCACTGGATATCCCGAAGTTCATGTCGTCTCTCCAGTGTGAGAACATTATTGGAGTCAGGCAGTGATGAAGTCTAATTAATTGCTTAGCAACTTGTCCATAGAAGCATACAAACTGCTGCTAACACTCTTGCAGTATCCATTTCTACCACATCACAGTCTGCTGGTGCAGCCAAGGGGGTGAAATATGCAGAATGATTATGGCTGTCGAGCTGTGGTTCACCCGTAATCCACAAGTGGTTTGAATGTGAATCTATGAGTAAGCAGGCGGGAACAAAGAATAAGACAAAAGACATTATTTCTTTCCTTGCATCTGAATGGTCGTGAAGAAGCATGAGTCAACATTGGTTGATTGATAAGTTCTGAGCCTAGCATAGAACAACCTCAGACCTTGTGCAGTATTTCTCAGCATAGTTTTCTTCTGACTCAACACACTTCTACCAACACTTTGCCTTCGTCAACTCGGCCAAACACAGGCACAACTGAAGCCTTATAGATGTTTGAGAAGAAGTGAGAGTCTGAAGGGGCCATGTCAAGAGAGCAGAGCCGATGCTGGACCTCCTGCTGTCTCACTGTTGTATTTGGTCCTCAGTCAACAACGTTCAACACAATTGAATACTTTATGAATACACTCTATCTGCGAGTTCTCTGCGGTTAGATTTCGGTTCCGTTTTATTGAGTAACAGCAACGTGAGCTAACAAATTTTTATGCAAAGGTGGCAGAGTGATGTCAGACTGTTGTGACGCTGTCATGCAGTAGTGTGGAGCCAAAGGTCAGACAGCTGATACCTGAGGCCGATAAGCAGTGACCATTGACATGCTGTGACTGATCAGGATGAGATCAGGGTTTTACAGTATATGAACAAGGATAACTTTTGCCGGTTAACTACCTATCAACTATCATTCTTATTATTACAATAAACACAGTATATTGCCTTGGCGGATGTGAAACCACTTGGTGTTTTCTTTGACTCTGAACTTTGTTTTGATGCTCAACAGAAGAGAGCGGTTCAGTCTGCCTGCTTCACCTGGGAAACATTTCTAAAATAAGATCCTTTTTATCTCCTCACGATCTCAACAGAGTTATTAACACCATTGTCTGTTCTCGCTTAGGTTACTGCAACGCCCTGTACTCCTGTCTGAGCCGTAGCTCACTATAATGCCTGCAGGTGTTACAGAATGCGGCCACTTGACTTATTACTGGTACTGGCACATCTTTATGGTCTTAGCTGCACTTCACTGGCTGCCAGTTACATTTAGAACTGATTTTAAGATTTTATTCTTAACTTATAAAGCTCCTCGTGATCTGGCACCCAGCTACATCACTGAACTCCGTCATGGCTCTACTGGCTGTGCCTAAGTCTAGGATGGTGACCAAGGGTGACTGGGCCATTGCCAATTTAGCCTCCAGACTTTGGAACAGCCTGCTTGAGGACGTTAGGTTAGACAGCTCAGTAACCAGGTTTACGTCTCTGTATTGGTTATTGATCAACTACATACACAACACATCCTGCAGCAATACAGGACTTCATCCTTCAGTCTCAAGATTGTTATTAAAAGACTTCCAATATTATTAGTCATTTATAATGCAATGAAAAGAGAGGAACTGTGTGTCTGTGTGTGTTGGATCATCTTTGGCAGCCCTCTCCCTGTCCCGGCTCTGCCGAGGCCTGTCCAAACAGATCTGCAGCCAAAAGCTCCTCCCAGGCTTCACAGAACAGGAAGTGGATTGTTTTGTTTCACAGGGTGAGCCTCAAGGCCTCGGTGCTCCTGTCTCCCACTTGTTTGGCTCTGAAGCTGTTATCTCGCTCGGCCAATCTCTGGTCCGCTTTGCGGTCTTGGAAAGCAAAGGCTACTGTGCAGTTTCAGCATCATGGCCAACTCGTCGATTTTATATTCAGCTATCTCAAAGGTTTCAAGGGATTGTCCTACTTGTTTGAATAGGTGCATGAAAAATGAACAACATAACAAGAGTGACTCATCTGCAATGCTGCAACATCTAAAAGCATGTCTTTGTATAATCTATGGAGAAACACTGTACACAGAACCAGAAGGAAAGGATCAGATCTGTGACTATTATTTCCATAAAAGGAAGAAAAAAACTGCCAAACACGAAAACACACCAAAAATTTCCAGTGAGAGTGCTGGATGTGCCAAGTCTAGATATCCATGGAAACGAGGCTGGGCAATAATTGGTTCTATTGGATAGGGACACTTTTTTTCTGGCACACTTTTGATACAAACGTGTCATACAATATAATGCTTATACCTGTATATGGTTAGGATCTAAACATTAATTATACAGTATTTTTCTGTCATTTTTTTGTCTTTCTATCAATAATTTTATTATCTATACTCATTGCATTTCATTGCGGTCAGATCCATTCTATCTTTATCTTCTATTTAATCATACTAATCTTGTTTATAGCTAAATGCCACACATGGAACACAGATTGACTGTACATTGGCTCATAATGTTTGTTATGTTAATGCCAGAAATACATAGAAAAATGTGGTAATAGAGTTCCAGTTATGCCGTATGTACATTCATATTAGGTTGATAAGTTATTACTATGCAAATGTTCATGTTCATGTTCCTATAAATGTCAAAATAGATCCTTATGGTTGAGATATTTTTGCACATATTCATCACCCTTATTTGAAGAGACAGTTAGACACAAGCCAGCTATAGAAGGTTTGGAGAGATTAATCACACTTATTGCAAATGATCTAAACTAAAATAAGTTAAGTGTTTAACGTTGCTCAGATTCCAGGCAGTGATTAAAAGAGGGCGTGAGGGGGCGATGCAACTCAAAGTTTGCCTGCGGCACCATAAGATGAATTTCTCCAGATAAGCGTGTACCCGTGTGAAGAGGATTGCTGTCAAGACTGTCTGGTGGAAAGTGGATGAGGTGAGGAGCCAAATGACTATATGCACAGCTGCTCCCAAGCAGCAGGGCTCCACCGCTCATCCATCAGCTGCACGGCAAAGTCATCCCCCACACAGCCAGCACCAGCACCAGCACCAGCTCAACCGCAGAGACACTCTGTCTAGTCCAGTTCATTGTGTGTATTGTATTTTGTACTCAGAATACAAGCAAAGTCCCAAACAAACAAATATTTGTCCACTTATTAAACATTATTTGGGAGTGTTTACTAGGATGATGTCAAATCTACAGCGTGCACACTTAGTGTTTAGTCTTGCCCAAGTTGCATCTTGATTTTAAGTCCGTAAAGTGTCATTTATCCTCTGCGAGTTATTCACAGGTCCAGGTAGTCCAGGTGGCTACTTGGATCACACAGGAGTCGGGGAGGGTGGGGTTCTTTGGAGTCGTTAGTATATACATGATGTGCCCGCATGATGTAATGTACGGCCTGACCAAAGGTGTGAAGGCCCCCCTGGGATAAATGCCA
Source organism: Genypterus blacodes (assembly GCF_046128005.1). NCBI lineage: Eukaryota > Metazoa > Chordata > Actinopteri > Ophidiiformes > Ophidiidae > Genypterus > Genypterus blacodes. The sequence continues at coordinate 612,275 of NW_027466831.1, forward strand.
CTTTACCGCCCACTTTACAGGCTGACTGGACAGCCTGTGTACCTCTTAGTTCATTTCATGCTGGGATGATCATTTTCCAAAATGATGTCATGGTGTGTGACTGAAGCTGGGTTTTGTTTTGTCTGCTTTATCGAGGACTTCACAGTTGCGTATCTGATTTCCTGGACGCCTCTTTTTTTTTCCACATACATTGCAGAGGAAAACAAGCAGGGTGGAGCAGCAGAACGGGCTGATAGCACGTCCCTCCAAGTCCCAGCTTGTCTCAACACACATCTTTGCAATCTTCCCTCACTGCTTTCTTCCTGTCCTCCTCCTTTCTCTGTGTAGTTTAGCAGTTCAGATTTGTCTTTGGGGATTCAAGGTCTGCCACTGCAGCTGTCTCCTCTTGACTGCAGCTTGCAGATCAGAGACGTGTGCGTTCTAGTTCTGTATGATGTGTCGCAGTGTTGTCAGAGATGTCAGAATGGACGCTTTGCAGGGGCTTGATCGGAAAAAAGCCCCTGAGTTTCTGTATAACATCAGGTTGGTGACTCATGTTGGGTTCCTGTTGTCTCCAGAGTGTCGCTATGAAATACACACGTACACGCCAACCTCCCTAACAGGACAAATGTGTTTTGCTTTCTGTGTTCATGGTGATCCTTTTTTCTCTCTGAGTTGGTCTCTTTTGTCCCAACAGAGATGGCAGCCATTCGGAAGAAGTTGGTCATTGTGGGGGATGGAGCATGTGGGAAAACGTGTCTTCTCATCGTTTTCAGTAAAGACCAGTTCCCTGAAGTCTACGTGCCTACAGTGTTCGAGAATTACATCGCTGATATCGAAGTTGATGGAAAACAGGTTTGTGTACAAACATACTAGATGTGATGTGTTTGTCTGTAATCACTCAAATTGAAACACTCTCAGCTTTAAACCGACATTGTTCTGAAAATAACAACATGAACAGCCACAAACTAAACTGAAGTCCCAAGTTAAATGAGCCTCAAACTGCAACTGACCACTACTACAGTTTTTAAACACATCCACTTCTTTGAAACACTGGCCTACTGTTAGTGTGTACTGTGTAATTCCTCTGTGTGTGTGTGTGTGTGTGTGTGTGTGTGTGTGTGTGTGTGTGTGTGTGTGTGTGTGTGTGTGTGTGTGTGTGTGTGTGTGTGTGTGTGTGAGTGAGTGAGTCATGGGGAGTTGGTCATAGCAGTAGATGACTTGTTCTGTCAAAGGGCTTTGTTCTCTTTCGCTGACCACCACCACAGGAGCACCGTTGGCAAAACAGGAAATGACTCTACTTCCCTGCTTCCTGTTCAGACAGGGAACAGGGATGTCTCCTGGCAATCCCCATCCCCTTAGGATCCTTCTTCTGCCTGATAAAACGTCTCTCATTTCCTGTTCTGGTCGCACTTAAGGGGGGGAGGCAATGAGTTCTGGACAGGAAATTCAGACTCGGGTTATCCACGGTGGACATTGGTCTGGACAGGAAAGATCTCCACTAAGATAAGAGCACTGACTCCATCATTTAGTCCCCTTTTTTCAAACCTCCGGAGGACGGTTGCTCCAATTAGCCCATTATACAAGCAGCTGGATTAGATTTGTGTTCTCAGCCCCTAAATTTGGAAGCATTCTCTCCCCCCTTGAGGGAAGAAAACATTTTCTTACTCTCACCTTCAGCGGCTTGGGCAGATTCTATAAATAGACTTTTTTTCCCCCTAACTCTTTTCCTCCCTTAAGTCTGCAACATAGAGCGAGTCCAATGGGAACATAACTGCTCTCAACAGTGTAGAGCCACCTCCCACCCTTTCCCTCTGTGGATCTCTATTTCGGGACGGCTGACTGACGCTCGAACTTTACGGGCCTACCAGGATCTGTTGTGATTCATACCAAGTGAAGTACACCATACAGTGAAGTTTGGAAAAAGTTTTATTCCCAAACAGAGAGTGAATCACAGTGTTGAAATGACGTATGTATGTCTGTCTGTTAATGCTCCTATATGGATAGATGGTATCTGGTTTGATGCTCTCTCATCTACGTATTTACCTAATTGAATTGATTAGTGTGCTGATGGGTGGGTGCTGGTCCCTGAGTTCATTTTCCAGATCATTGATAACGTAAAAGTACAGCAGTCTGGTCAGAGTTGCTATGTAACAAGTGTAAGGAGGCAATTATGTGTATGTATGTAATTATGTGTGTACAACATTTCACAATACAAACCCTGTGTGGTATCATGAGTAAAACACGATACGCATTTAGCAGTCCAAGAAGTCTAGAGGTCCTGTTATTCTGAGGGAAGATGGAAGATGGGAACACAGGCTCATTCATATGTTACCAATTATATTTCCCCGCTGCTCATATGCTTGAAATATGTACATTATGTATGGAGGTTTCTTTCCTATTCTCACTATGCTTATTATTATTGTTATTCATTCTTAAGGACTTTTTCCTTTCACTCTGTCCCAGGTGGAGTTGGCACTGTGGGACACTGCAGGCCAGGAGGACTATGACAGGCTGAGGCCCCTCTCTTACCCGGACACAGACGTCATCCTCATGTGCTTCTCTATCGACAGTCCGGACAGCTTAGGTAAGGCACTGGTGGCTATTTTAAATCATTTGATTTGTTGTATAGTTCTCAATAAGCCAGGTTGGTAGTATGCTGCTTTTATGGATGAAATGTAATTGGCAGGCGAGCTTGTCCATTAATCTAATCTTCATAGAATACAAATAGCTGATATCAAGTATGCACGCTGTTTGAATAGCTTAATGAACGTGATGGGAAGTAGGATGAGTGCAGCTTAAAGCACCTTTGCCTCCAGCAGTCTGCAGAGCTATCCATCATCTGCACTGCACCTGCCCGTCTTTAGCCCCTCTCCAGAATTTTACCTTCTTCTCTCTCCCGGGACAGAAAATATTTCAGAGAAGTGGACGCCTGAGGTGAAACACTTCTGTCCAAATGTTCCCATCATCCTGGTGGGGAACAAGAAGGACCTGAGGAATGACGAGCACACGCGGAGAGAGCTGGCCAAGATGAAGCAGGTACAAGCCTCAGTCAATGGCACTGGAATGTATTTTTGGGTAATCAGATACAAATATGCAAAGAGGCAGCAACGGTCACAAATATCCAGCTTCCACTACCACTGGCCTGGTTACACTCCTTAATGAACACAGTAGCTAACACAATTACACAAATTGTAATTCATTTTTGCAATTACGTTTGTCGTTTGTCAGATTTGGCACGCTGTCAAAGTGAATCCTATGAAAGGGTTCAGAGGAGGTTGTGCTTTTGTTGGCCAACATGGAGGTTTGCACTCATTTACACTTTAGTAGACTTAAAATATACTAGTTATGTCTCGTACCTCAACTTTCAAAATCCTGTTTGAGGTATTAGTTTATATAATTTATGTTTTAGAAGAAAAGCACTTGACTCTAGTTGTCAGCCTTTATCATCCACTATCTCCTTTATTGAGTGTTTTGTTTCACTTTTTTGAAACAGTAACAGTACAGACAGGGCGGTCACTGGTCTTTCATGCTGGTCATGCTGGTTTGCCGTGTCACACAATGGCACACAGGCCACTGTCGGCCCGTCTCTGTCTGTCTCCAGGTCCGGCTGGCCATTATAAAAGCAACACTGTGACAAAGCTCTCTAACTATCAGACTCCACTGTCAGCTTTTCCTTTCTTAACGGATCAGGAACTGTATGACAAAGAGCGAAACCAGGTCATCAGTTCAAGTGTTTGGGATTTGCATGGTATAAACTGACATTGTGGCGTAACGTAAGTGACAGTGTGTGATATTGTAGCTCTGAGATTCAATCTGCAAATTAGATTTATCACCTTCACCTCAGTAACAGAGGAATATTAAATCAAATTCTAATGATGGGCTATTAGGTTTCATGACAATACTTAATCAAACTATGCAGTGTCCCGATATTGGTTTGATTGTGTTACGTGTTCATGTGCAGGAGCCGGTGAAGCCAGAGGAGGGCAGAGAGATGGCAACCCGCATCAGTGCTTTCGGATACTTGGAGTGCTCTGCCAAGACCAAGGAGGGTGTGAGGGAGGTGTTTGAGTTGGCCACCAGAGCGGCGCTGCAGGTGCGCAAGCGCAAGAAGACCGGCTGCCTGCTGCTGTGAGTTGCCGAGGCGACTGGCCTGTCCAGACACTAAAGAAATCATCTGACCAATAGGAGAAAAAAAGCTGAAATGGACTGACTTTTACCAAATGGCATCTTTGTACTGTATCTCACATTTCATGGTAAGAGGCAGGCAGATGAATCAAAAGCAGTTCTGAAACGTACCTACATGAGGTATCGGACTTTGTCTATATTACAACCCGGGTTAGATGTTTAAAGTTTCTTGTTGATTTGCATATGTTCTTAAATCTGTCTTTACATATAGAACGTTTCCTTTGTTTTTCTTTGCTATGTAAGGAGACAGCGATAGATGCACATATTTGTATGCAATATGTTCTCCACATGCATTCTTTCCTGGCTTGTATACACTTTGTAAGTAAGATTTAGTCCAAACAGTCCAGAATCTCCTGTTGATATCACTTCTAATCGTCATAGTAGCAGCACTGAGAGGAAGACATCTTACGGCCATAAGAGCTAGTGCCTTTTTTATTTTTGTACGTCATGTACTTATGTTTGTCCGATGCTGAGGGCCTCTCCTATGTACTGTAGCTCATTTTACAGTGTCATTGTGAAACCTGAGTGTAGCCATAACTAAGGCTTTCAGTGCTGTTGGTGTCTCATCACCCACAACAAATGCTTGTGTCATTTTTGTCTGCAACCAACATCAGCATGTTCCCGTGACCTTTCCAGTGTTCCGTCCAGAATGAGCGATCCTCCCATTCTGTGTGCAATATTTGATTTAACTGTGCAGTGGGCCCAGATGAGTTTATGAAAATTGGTCAAGCGAGACACAAGCTGGTATGACTCAACTATGCACAATGGCTGTTCGGACCAACGGGGAGAGGACAAAGCCCCGACAAGTCGCATAGAGGCTGTGGCCTGGTGAACCCTCCTTTGTGTGATAATTTTTGAGTGAGTGAGGTCAGCTCATCACCTCCTACAATGAGTACGCAAGCCAACTCACCACACCCGCTTTTGGAATTGGTTTGTTGAACTGGTTAACCTGGTCGTGGAAATCTCAGTTTGTTAGGACTGATGGCGTGCAGATGCAGATGACTCCAGTTAGGCAACATTCTTGACATGCTTCCTCTGAGGCATGTTTCAGCCCAGTTGTGTGTCCCCCCCCTAGTGCCTTCACTTTTCTGGCAACCTGTGTGCCTTTCGTGTTCTCTCCCAGACTAGATCGACACGGTGATTTATATGGTCAACATTGACCTTTCTGACATGTTTCACAAAGTTCAATATTCCATGTATTCCTCAGTGTATTGCGAAATAGGCTCAGTGAAGCAAGAGCTGTCATTAGTTTCCTAAATATTTAAAGTTTATTCAGGAACAGTCACATCTTTGTCATCTTGACAGATGTGGTTGTTGCGCTGTTGTACATACAGTACAGTTTAATCATGAATGATGGGAAAACTCCAAGATGTAAAAAGCTGCATGTTTTATAAACAACTGGGGAAACATTTGGCTGCAGCAATTAGATTCCTCTTTGAAGCTTTGGAGTTACGCATCAGGCTAATTCCAGACCTTTAGCCATTTAGATTTATGCTCAAAAGGAAATTAGGCAGCTTTTTGGAGACATTATTAGTTCTGGCGCGAACATATTTGACATTTTATGTATCGTTTCAAAGGTTGTAGGTTCATGAAGATGCTAACCTCGATTGCATCAGAGCAGCTTTTGGTGATATAAAACCCTCTCCGCTGGTCCACGTCCTTGCTCACATGTTCTCTCAAAATGGTGAACCTGACCTGAAACTGGCTCGAAGTAGAACTCCTGAAAGGCCTATCGACTTGTCACAGGCACAGCTTACTCACAGCATTCCTTTATCTCTATAACGTGTCCGTGTGTGTACATGTTCCTTGTTTGCACCTCACGGTCATTACAAAGGATGTATGTCTTAATATATGGAAGCACAGCTGTAATGTCACATGCAACCGCTTTGTTTTCCATTATAACAGCTAAGGTAGCAAATCTGCTGGCAGTCTTTAGAGGGGTTTGGTTCTACTGTATCCAATGCAACATTATTCACTCTTCTAGCCACAAATATGCTTTAACTGCGTAATCCAGTAGAGAACTAGTATTTAAACACGATTTTAGTTATGTGACACAGTTTGGAATGTTTTTATAGGAAGGGGGCATTGATTGAAATCAAACAAACGAGCAGGGGATTACTACCGTCACGTCAAACCTTTAGACAACAGAAGCTAGGCTTTAAATCGGGACTGTGTGGACAACAAGCACACAAACAAGGTGAGAGTCAACGGGTTCAGATCCTTATCAACGACCATCTGTTCCTTGTTTCAGTTGTGTCATGATATTAAAGGGCCTCACCAAGGAGAGGAGTTCACACTGATCTTGTTCTTAGTGTTGAACATCACTAAGAACATGTACTAGACTGCTGTTATGTATCTTCATATCATGTTGTGCTCAATCAAAAACTGTCCTTATGCCACTGCATGCACGAGTAAATCATGGGTCATTACAGGAAAGTTCACACAAACTTAGGGAAAAAGCTTCTGCTCACTGTTGTGTCACTCTTCTTTCTTTGGAAGTATTTGAAATTATAAAGCATCCAGATTTATATAAACGCTCATTGTTATAATGCTTTGTAAAAAAAAAAAAAAAAGGAAGTGTTGTAGTGCAAGTTTGATTTGAAGTGAACATGAACATTGTTAATAAAATATTTTTGGGACAAGAACAATGTCTATGGAACTGGTCAATTCTTTCACAATATGCTATTAAGTATGGATTACTATATGTATATGACAAAAACTAGTGATCAGTGGGAAAGTTTACGCAACACACACACACCCAAACAGTCGAGAGTTTATTTCTTACATTTTCAACTCTGATTGGAAAGTAAAAGGAGTAAAAACTGATATATTGATTTGTAAAGTACTAAATTAGAAAGACACCTGGTCATTAATTCCTGAGAAATGTCACCTGGTCATCATTTTCAGACCCAACACATTCAATGCACGATTACTGTGCTTGGCAATAGTTGTTGTAATTAAAAAGAGAAAACAGTTTTCACTAATTAAAAAGTGTGAAAACTACTTGAAAAGTTCATGGAAAGAATATCTATCTTCTAAAGTGAAGCACACAGGACAGTGAAAAAGTGAATGAAAACTCCTGTAAACTGTATCAAGTCTGTATCAAGGGTCGCGATGCCTTAATGTTCATTTTTCCATTCTGGGCCCACATGCTGCTGGAGAGCACTCTCCTCTGTCTCCGGACCTACAACCAATGCAGAAAGACACAAGTTTAGTTTCTCATACACAAGTGTTTACTCTAAAGGCTGAGGACACGTCTCATAACTTTAGCTAAGCGGCTGAATATACTGCGAAGGAAGGTTTGCCAACAGCTGAGACACGGCTGCTGGCAGCTCCAAACACACTCTGTACGGGTTCATTTTTCTTATTCTGTTATCATGTGAAGAAATGTAAGTGCATGTTATAGCAATCAGCTGCTTATGTCTCATTTCCTCCGACAAGAAACATGATCTTTCATAGAGGACCTCATCAAGAAAACAAAGTGGATTTCAGCGCCCCCTCCCTGCAGACACCCTCTTGATGCGAGCGTCGAGTGTGACGGCATTCTCCCAGGACATTTCAGCTGAAAGGGCGGTGCTCGTACAAGTTTCCATCCCTTACCCTCTGCTCAGAACAGTTTGAGAACCCCAAGTAAACTCAATAAGCCACAACCTCTGCTTGGTAGTACAACCCTGTGGTCTGGATTTAGCCAAAAACATTCAACAGTATCAGTCCAGTCGTTTATCTCTACTAACTTTCTTCCTCCACGGTGATTTTCAGGGACACAATTCTTGACACAAGTTCGTCTTCGCCTTCTACATCTGCAAAGTCAAAGCCTTTGTAGGCATTCTCCGTCACACAGTAGCTGATGAACCTGCAAATTGAAAAAAGAAAATGAAAACAACAAGCCTTACAATAACAAAATAACATAAATGGCAGACATCATGGTTTGATTTGTAATAGTTAACATTTATATTACATTTGGAAAATAAGGATGTTTACGGTCATATTTTACTCAAATGGCAACTTTGTCTTCTTCATACATTTTAAAAACGACATGCTCGACCAAATACTACATTACTATGGTAACATGTATCAACAGCAGAGATTGGCGTGGTTCCCGTTTTGATTATCCTACAATTATAGCTAATGTAATTATAAATCTTCAAGTAGTGCAATAGATTTTTCGATTGTTTGTTTATAATCTTGTAAGTGGTGACTTATAAATAAATAACGTGCTCTGGTTAGCAGCGATGTGTGTGAACGAGTGTTTATGTAGTTAGAATCCAGCAGAGTCGTGGCCTGACTCTAAATATCACTCTGTACTCTGCTTTGTCTTACTTCTCCCAGGTGGGATCCTTGTTGAGAATTACAGGGTTTCCCACTACAATCAGCAGGGACTTGGCTCTGGTCATGGCTACGTTGAATCTCTGCAGATTGGACACAGAAGAAGAGAAAATAATATGAGTGGAAAGAAAGATGTTTTTGTATTAAAGATGAAGATAAGGTTGTTAAAGCTGGTTGTTCTGATAAAGTGGGGAGAGAGAAGGACAACAGACCTTTTCATTTGACAGGAAGCCAATGTTGAAGTCTCGATCCATTTTGACATAGCTGGTGCTACTGCGGACTGTAGAAACCATGATGATCTTCCTCTCTTGTCCCTGAAACTCCTCCACAGAACCCACCTGATGCACACAGGACTTACTTATAGTTACCTTCAGTCATTTCAGGATGTGTCTGATAGGAAATGTGAGCTACATCGCCATAAAATGAAATTACACTTGAAAACGAACACAGTCAGAAGGAAATCAATCACAGTTCCATCTGAATAGATCATTTTGAGAGATGGATTCATGTCTACAGCATTACAAACCTTGAGGTCAGTGAGATCCATTCCCTGATTCCGTGCTGAGACAGACTTTAAGGCTTTTCTGATTTTCTCTACCTGTTAGAGAAGCAAAGCATAAATACGGTGATGAGTCTATCCTTAAAATAAAATAAAATAAAATAAATACATGTGACGCAAGCTCACTTGTTTCCTGTAGGGGGCAATGATGCCGATATCTTTGGCAAGGAGTTTGGGAATCCCCTTCTTTCCTTGAGTTTCCATCAGCTTGGTGATGTAGTCAACCAGAACTTCAATCTCAGAGACATTGAAGAAGGACGGACTGTTGGCTTCTCTCTCATCTTTCCCCATCACACCATGGAAGATTACTGGGAAGCCCTGGAGCATTGGTGAGAGGGAGGAGTGGTCAGTTCTTCACGTTAGATGTGTTTTTGACCAACCAATTCTGCATGATTCATTAAATCACTCTTATTGTGGATCATTAACCTGTTGTTGTCATTTCACATGCACATTAAAGCTTCAATTGTACTGTGATTAAGAAATAAATTAAGTATCACAACTCAGAATAATGGACCAAATAATAAAAATGTTAAACAATAATAATAGTAATACTAATATTTGATCATTATTATTGCACCTTTCTCGGGAGATGTTCCCAGTTGCAATAAATCTCACGTTGCCCCTGTTCTGCAAACACCTCCAGTTCATTCTCGTAAAAGAGCTCATTGGGGACTTTCAGAATGGCAGCATGAGACCTGGGTATAAAGTGCAAAAATGACAGCTGAAGACCTTAAACCAAAGCATTCCGATCAAGCTACAACTGATTATCAAAGAAGAGAAACCCTATTCACCTGTAATTCCGCAGCAGTTTGGTGACAAAGCGTGTGTCAAAGTGTCCGGAGTCTCCATCTTTCTGATATAAAGCGTTAGTTGTCATGAGCCGCTCCAGCAGAGAAAGTCCTGGAGATGATTGTAATGGAATTCAGATTAGATCATTCAATACCCACGCTTAGAATGCATGCAAGACACATTTCCTTGTTAGCGAGCTCAATAAACACAAACACTAATGAAACACTTCAAGACACAGTGATACAAATCCTATGTCTCACCGAGTCCATGCTTCAGGGCAAGAGGTGATCGTAGGATGGGTCCCAGCTGCTTTGGATCTCCTGCCAGCACCAGCTGACTCGTCTTTGGACAGAGGAGGCCTGTGAAAACAAGTCAAACACATTTTCCCAGGTTGGATTGATCAATAACAGAATGCAACAAATTAATCAAAGGTTTCAGTTACTGGATCTGCGGTGCTGAAATCAGCCTTCAAAAAATATGAACATTTTAATTACAGTCACCAAAACAAAAGAACATCATTTGTAAGGATAGTCGAGGCTTTGAGTTGAATTATAGTGCCCCCATCAGGAAAAGCTGTGTAATGTTTTTAACACCACTAAACAGGTACAATACTGTCTCATCTTGAAAGTTTTGATAAAAGTGGAGCTCAGGACACTGAAACATTTAGTTGTGACATTCTAACGTAAATATATTCCAGTTGCTATCATTCTTATCATCCTTATGTGCACTGGATTATAATAACAACATACATTGTCCATTTAATGTAATCAAACTCAAGCTGGTGGTTCAAAATCAGACTGATGAATGAACAGATATAAGGATCCCCCATTGAGCTAAAAGCATTTGAATCCGTTTATTAGTCCTGAATGAAATATTCAATGCTTACCTGCAATAGCAATGACACACTCTGGCTCCACTGCCTGGCCCCCTTCATCCACAAACACATGGGTAAAATGGCCGGCTGGGATTCCTCCACTCACAAGCCTAAAAACACACAGCAGCACAGTAACAAACCTGGCTCCTGATGTATAGTTTGACAGATTTTGCTAAAATACGCGTCCAATATCCATCTCTCACCTGCCAGCTGTAACCATAGTTGTTACTATGATTGTGTACGTCATCAGAGTCTCTTTTTCAGGAAACACAAAGGCCCCTTGATTATCATCCCAGTTACAGAATTTCTAAAAGAGACATGACAGATATCACAGAAAACATTCTTAACCGTTCAGCCTAAAGGTTGAGTAACACTGAACACATTTTCAGTTCTCCAATAAAACATTGCGTCTTTGATTATGAGGGTAGTGAATTATGTTTTACGTGTAGTTAAGTATCCCAATTTTGCATCGACAACATTTGAGGTTCAAAAGAGAGTCAGTTAGGATGATTTACGAGACCCCCACCAGTCCGACTTCAAGGTGGGCCACTCGACCGAGACGGCCCTCCTGGCAGTGACCGAGTCACTCCAAACTGCTAGAGCGAACTCTCTCTCCTCTGTCCTGATTCTCCTGGACCTGTCTGCAGCATTCGACACGGTGAACCACCAGATCCTTCTCTCTACCCTGGAGGGAATGGGTGTCTCTGGCTCTGCGCTCTCCATGTTCGCGTCCTACCTGACAGGTCGCTCCTACCAGGTAACACTGAGAGGTTCTGTTTCGAAGCCACGTAGGCTCACCACTGGGGTTCCGCAAGGTTCGGTCTTGAGCCCTCTTCTTTTCTCTCTCTACACAACATCTCTTGGTTCTGTTATCCACTCCCATAACTTCTCCTACCACTGCTATGCTGATGACACCCAGCTGATTCTGTCATTTCCTCCTTCTGAAACCCAAGTGGAGACGCGCATCGCTGCTTGCCTGGCAGACATCTCGGGGTTGATGTCGAGGCACCACCTGAAGCTCAACCTGGACAAGACTGAGATGGTGTTTCTCCCGGGGAAGGGCTGCCCGCACCTAGACCTGGCCATCACCATAGATGACTCCGTGGTGACGTCTACTAGGACTGCGAGGAATCTGGGTGTGACCCTGGACGACCAACTGTCGTTCTCGGTAAACATCGCTTCGGCGACGCGTTCCTGCAGATTCCTCCTCTACAACATCCGGAGGATCCGTCCCTTCCTCACCAACAAGGCAGCGCAGGTGCTGATCCAGGCTCTTGTCATCTCCCGCCTGGACTACTGCAACTCCATCCTTGCTGGCGCCCTGGCTTCCGCCATCAGACCTCTGGAGCTCGTCCAGAAAGCTGCTGTTCGTCTGGTGTTCAACCTCCCCAAGTTCTCCCGCACAACTTGCCTTCTCTGTTCTCTACACTGGCTCCCTGTAGCTGCTCGCATCCAGTTTAAAACTCTGGTGCTAGCCTACAGGGCAGTGAAAGGAACAGCTCCTTCATACCTCCAGGCTATGGTCAAGCCCTACACCCCTGGCCGACCACTTCGCTCTGCTGCCTCCAGGCGGCTGGCTACCCCAGCACTCAGCGGCCCCTGCTTGCGATCGACGCGGTCACGGCTTTTCACTGTTCTGGCACCACAGTGGTGGAATGAGCTCCCGAATGATGTCAGGACAGTGGAGTCACTGCCCATCTTTCGCCGCAGGCTGAAAACCCATCTCTTCAGGAAACACTACCCGGATCATCCCTCTTAGGACATCACCTATTCTGTCCTAGCTCTTCTGATGCTCTTGTTTTCTTGTCATTTCTAATTTGTCCTTTTTTCTCATTCATCATAGTACCTAACTTCTACTCTAGCTCTAGTTATGCTCTTAGCTGTTGGTTTTGGAAGGAAATGCGCTTACGATTTCTTGTGACCTGAAGTTCTTTTATCTACCTTTGTTGAACGCACTTATTGTAAGTCGCTTTGGATAAAAGCGTCTTCTAAATGACCGTAATGTAATGTAATGTAAATATCTTACTGCACTTTACTTTAGCTTAGCCCCACGGCATTATGGGTACTACATACAGTATGTACAGTATGGATATAGTTGACTGGACCCCAGGGTAGCAGAGGCTCTAGTGTCTTAGCGGTTGGCCAGGTCATCCTGTGTACGTATACCGTATACAAAGGGCAGCTGATGCTCACCAGTAAGTTAGTGGGAACAGTCTTTGGGTCCCGGCTGCTGGCGTACAAGCGGTAAATGTTGTGAGCATCCACATGCGGCATCAGTCTCTCACACAGCAGGTCACTTGCACTGTTTGAGGGGGCACAGGCCAGGATGTGGGCCGATGGGTCTGTCTTGTAGATCTGATAATGGAAAACAAAATTTAATATTTGCTTTATATTGCCTAAATTGGTGACAAGTCCATTATTTGTGTTTACAACTTTCATGACCTGTTGCATAGCTTCAACCAGAGTGACGGTTTTTCCAGTTCCAGGAGGCCCAAACACAAGATGGGGAGCAGGTTTAGATGATCCCTCTACAATACGCTGGACTGCAGCGAGTTGTTGTGGGTTGCTTTCTAGGTTGCGGTTGAAGATCCTGAGGAGAAAGGTGAAAGGTTTTTTTTTCACCCTAAATATGAAAACTGTGAAAGTCCATTTTAGATACAGAACTAGATCACAGATGTGGTTGATTACATTGGTGAGTGTGGTAGTAACACACCTGAGTTCAAGCACAGGGACGCTGGCCACTGCAGCAGCAGACGGAAACAGCACATCTCCAAGCTGATGTTTGACTGCAAAGTTAACTGCCCGATGCTGCAGCTTCATGGGGAAGCGGTTGATGGTAAACTCCACATTAAACCTCATATTACTGATAAAACTCTCCAGCAACCTGAAGCAGGGAGACAAATCGAGAGGTTATTTATTCACTGCTAAAAGTGTTGGCATCTTCACAAAACACACAATATTCTCAGAAATAAATTGAAATTGACAAATGAAATCGGCATCCACCATTCTGTGTTCCATATTTAATAGAACTGACACTTTTCCTTTGACTTGCCTTTTCAATTCAACATTTCATCTTGAAATTATTGGACAAAATAGTTGGGCCCCTCCACCTAATAGATTGTAGCATGTCCTTCTGAGGGAATCAATGCAATCAAACCCTTTCTGTAGATCTGAATGAGGCGTCTACACTTATCAGAGCTCCCAGGGTCATCCTGCTGGAGGAGCCCTGACCTTCAATTCCAGACACAGCAAAGCAACCGGATAACATCACCGTGCCTCCTCCACATTTCGCAGTAGGGATGGTGTTCTTTTCTTTGATAGCTTCTTTCTGCCTCTGTGAACACAGAAGTCATGGGACTCACCAAACACCTCCTCTCCCCCAAGAAGCATTGTGGATTGTCAACATGCATTTTAGCAAACTGCAATCAGGCTTTTTTGTGATTCTCTTTGAAAGGTTGGACTTCCTGCGACCAGACACTGTTGGGCCTTGATCTTGGAAGTCAGCTTGTATCTGATTTGAAGATTTCCTTGCTTCTTTTGTCATCATTCAAACTATCCCTCGGTTAAATCTGGGCTCAATTTTCCTCTTTTGGCCATGTGTGCGGAGGTTGGCTATTGTCCCATGGCCCGTAAACCTCCAGATATTAGTAACCATGGTCACAAAAACACCAAGCTGCTTTGAGAAACTCTTGTAGCCGTTGCTCATGTTTGGCAATTATTATCTTCCTTTTCTTATACAACCCTTCTCTTTGCTTTCTTTGTTTAGTGTGGTGCGCATAACGCAACGTGTCAGTCCTATTTAATATGCAATAAAAACAGTGGATGCCAAACAATTTAGTCAGTTTCATCTTATTTTACAAAATACTGTGTTGTTATGCTACCACAGCACTTTGAGAGCATCTCGCACCTCTTTGAGAAGCCCAGCTTTACACGATCCAGCTCCACTCTGTAAACGTATCCTGTGTACACAGTAATCGGCGGCATAGTGTCGGAACTTTTGGACGCTCTCAGGCAATCTCCTCGAAGTACAGACGGACGATTCTCAGCGACACCAGGGACCTGATGGAGAACAAGCTAGTTGGTCAACTTTGTGCTGTTGATTTTTGATTATTTCTCTAAATCAAAGATCACTTGTGTCGATCAACACAGTGTCACAGGCTAAAAATGAAATCTTATAATAGGTGAGAGCTGTTCAGGGGTTGATTGATAAGTTCTCAGCCTTTTAGGTATAGAAGTTAATTATCTGATATTTAGCTAAAAGATTATAATCTTCTCTTCAATTGGCCAATGGTTCTCTCAGTGGACGATCTCACTGATGTCTGAAAGTTTGAGAAATACCAAAAGCTTTGTGTGTTTTACACGCTGGACAAAGGTCATGAGTTTTTGTTGCTGCAAATAATTGTGGTATTGTGAAACACAGATGATCACACCATTACTGTTGACAGCGTTGGAGGATTATTCTGAAAAAGTAATAACTGCAACACAGTTTTGTTTTTATGTTTGGCTAAGACATGATCAATCAACCCTTACAGGTGGGACAGTGCGTTTAAATAAGTTTCATACTGTAAGTGTGAGCAGTTTTCTGTTGCTGCTGTCTGGAGTCATGGTTTGGTCACGGAGGTCGTACTTCCTGATGTCCACCTCCATCTGTATCTCTTCCAGGTGTAGCAGGTGGTGAAATCGCTCAGCATAGTTTTTCATTTCTAAGGGACACATGAGGAGACCCCTGGACAAAAACACAGACACAATACCAAGAGAGATGAGATTCCCACACACATACAAAATGAAAAGTATATGAATTGCAGAAAATAAGTTAATTCTAGTACTTTACGGATGGAAGTAACTGTCTGGCAGCAGCAGTGAGCTGTTCAGAGTCCTCCATGTTTTGTTTAGCCAGTTCCTTTAGCTCATTAGAATACCTGCAGTCTTCTAGAGGTACTGTCAACTTAAGACGTTGAACAACAGAGCTGCACAGAGAATATTCAAACATGGTCATCGGCATGAATATGAATAATTTCAATAACATAACGGACAATGAATTGATCTAGCTTACTTCTCAGGTCTGACTCCTTCATCTAACACAGTCAGAATGGGCTTGTTAATGGGCATCCGAAGCGGCTTGTAAGGGGCCACGGGCTTCAGCTCCATAGCCATTGGAGACATGGCTACAGCTTCCATCTCCCTAACAATGCAGAAGGGTTTGGATTCCTGACCATCTGGACAGAACTCAAAGTAAATTGTGGCAGGGAAATAGCCATAGTGGTTCAGCCTGTAGTGAACCTCAACTTCATAGGTTTCGTCTTTGGAAGAAAAGGGAGGACAGGAACATTAATTACTTCCTTGTGCAAGTGTATTATTATGTAGGAACTTAAAGAGAAGGGAAGTTTGCTCACCAGGGCAAAGGTAGAGCGGAGAGGCCCTTGTCACTCTCCTTTTGTCTTCCAGGGTGAAACAGCGGATCTTGTGCAAAGCAGTGTAGTACGTAAAGTGAACAGAGTTTGTCCCAATATTTTCAATATGGAACCTAAGGATGAATAAATCCTTCAGATGATCCACAGTGAACTGGACTTTGTCACCACTTGCCACAGGGTCTGAAGTGATCGCAATGCCGCCCTTGTCAGCTGTCAACTCTTCCCTGTGAAACAGACACGATAAACCTACAAAACCAATACCTTTTAAAACTGCTCTCATTCATTCACTCCGGATGAACTCACCTGTTCACCTTTAACTTGCGGAGGAGTTCGGTGGCCAGCTTTTTTTGGGGGGTTAAGACAGCGGTTGGAGCCACAGAGGAGGATGCAGACCCATCAGCCATTTGGGGTCCGGAGGTGAGTACCTCGGGAGCCCGGGGGCCCCTCCACTGATCACAAAACACTCGAACCTACACAGGGAGAAAAGTATAGACTGTGACTTATGTGTTTCCTAGCTTTGAGTAGTAAAAACAGCACCGGAGAAAGTACAGATTGGTCCTACCTGTGGTCTGGCATGAATGTAGACTTTGTCCTGGCGTATGTAGGCTTTGTTGTATCTTCGAAGGGCATATAAAATACTGGAAAAACTCGGGTCTTTAATTCCTGCTCTGCAACAACAACATCAAACAGAGCGGTATATCATTCACTACCCGATCTCAACTGTATATCACCCACACACGTGTTTTTGTTGCTTACCTGCCCTTAAATTCAGAGTAATAGATGCCCCGGAGTTCCTGTTTATCGTTGATAGATGCTCTGTCGCCCAGGAATTCAACGAAGTCCAGGCCGGATTCAAGCAGCACTCTAAGCGACGGCATCTTGGCGAGCTATGGGCTTCTCATATGCACTGAAATGAGGAAGTTTGACTCTCGGACCTGCATAAGTTTCGTTTTCCTTAACTTTAATGGCCGTCTTATGTGTTTTGCGTAACTCTGCGCCTGATTTGAACGGAGCCAAAATAATAAAGCGAACGTTGACATCTCCTGACCAGGGGCGTTTTTTTAAGTTGGAAATATCAGGCAGATGGTTTACAGATCTGACACTGCGCGCATCGTCGCGCGAAACGCCGTCAAGTAGGACGCTAACCAACAGCCCGAGCCAGGGAGTGTCTGCGAAGGTTTTGCACTAAATGAAACCGAAAACACAAGGGACTTTGAATTCAACCCGTTTAGACGAACAACTCCACAACAGCAACAACAGCGTGGAATCTCCGGTTAACTGCGAATTAATGTTTATCTACAAAACGTATCCCTCCTTCCCTCACGAGTTGACTCTTCTTTGGTAATGCTCCATGTTGATGCTCCCTGCGCAGGATTCACTACATTTGACAGTGTAAACGCCACACAATACCTTGAATGAAAACAGCTGTCTCCTACAGGCCAATTAACTACCCACAATGTACAATATAGTTGTTACACATGTAGTGTACTTGAAATTATTCAATTCTAACTCACTTGTCATATAATTACCGTGTTCACATATGCGCTGAATGCGAACACTAAAACATCGCATTTAACACAGGAATGGCAGAATAGTGTATTTTCATCAACATATTTGGATATGAAACACCAGAAATGTGTAAAATTAAGACAAACTACCCCTACACTGCTTAAACCTTCCCTGTGCCAGGGACAACTTTGAAAGAAGACACACAACTCTAAATAATGATGTCAACAACAGCTATGACATAAGTGTCAATATAAGTTTCATAGTCAATGTTGTCATTAACCATTGTTACATCATTAATGATCATTTATGATTAAATCAACCCATCTCCTACCTTTTTTAAATTTGTCAATACAAATAAAAGATAATGTAAAAATGTAAATGACATGAAAAGCAACCCTATATAGATGCCAAACCCCTGAAGAGAGTTTCTGCCAAGTTTGGGGGCGACTGGAGGAATGGTGCACATTGCAACTCCGAACAGACAGACAGGAACACACACGCACATGCTCTGCGGTTATTTTAGTAATGAGAATAAGATGTCAAACAAATTAGGCTGTGACATAATGGGGTGTTTCCTTACTAGTCTACTTGCCCCTCATGAACTCCATAGTAATGCTTTTCCCCCTCAGCTGAAATTGTTCTGCTAAATCCTATGATCCCATGTTCCTGCAAGCTACATTTTTACTAAACAAATCCATGCAGCCACTTGAAGAAAATGAATGAAAAAAAGCAAATCCTGCAGATACTTAAAACTTCAAACATGATGTAAAACAAAAACCATCACATACTTCAAGGTAATATTTGGTGCAACCTTTTATTTCATGAATAATAAATGTCTGTAATTACAATTTGTATAAAAATATAGCAAAAGCTAAAGGCAAATAACAGGTATGAGCATACAGATAGTCTTCCAGTTCAGGGGAGTCGAAAAGGATTTTTTCGATTACCAAAGTAAAATAAATGTCTCTCAACAACACAAACAAATAAATTCAATAATACCCCAAATTCGAAGGAAAATAAAGGCAAAATCTAGTAAGTGAAGGTAAAAGACAAAGTATTTACGCTTTAGCATGCCTGTTGATAACAACCCTGCACCCAGAGTGGAATTTATCAGCTCAACTAGAAATTAGGTGATGGCGAGTCTCTCTTCTATCAGATCACAATAAATTGCATATTTGCCCTCTGTTAATAAGAAATGAGGCATTGGAAGCTCTTAAACAATATTAGATTTATGTCACAACATTAAATTGTGTACAATAGTTGCTACACGTCATTTTTCGGGGGCTGCAAAGGTGAATGTGTTCGTTTCGAGCACTGCGGGATCGGAACATCTGTGTATATAAAAGGATTTGTGGCAATTTGAAAGACAGACTTTCACAGTGTCACTCAAGGCATTATTTGTTTATTTAAATCATAATATGATTGCAAATTATTAATATTTTGCCTCTTAGAGCTCAGTAGAAGTCATTATTCCCTGGCAATAACCCAAACAAACATTGTTCTTAAGAAGGACATAGTTATGCCTCCATTTCAGAATCCCCCCTACTGAGTTTATCTCTTTTTCTACAGCCTTACTCCACATACTACAGTCTAAGAAGTCTGCATCTCCTTGCCAATCTTGTAGGTAAGCAGCTTGTTCCAGTCGACCTTGGTGCGTGTGACTGGGAGCTGTCTGCGTAAGGCCTTGAACGTGGTGTCGGACATTGTCTGATAGTTCTCACTGATGGCCGTCTGAAAAATACAAGGGACACTTTTCAGTCCTGTTATAAATATATGGAATATATGGTAGCCTCACTCACTCATACCTGGTACTCATTCTCTGCATCCTCAATAATCTTCACAAACTCCTTTGCAGTCTGGTTCTCATTCTGTCAAAATATGTTTTATGGGTTAGACTGGTTTGTCCGGTTGAACATGAATCAAACCTGATTGATTACGATGATTAACTCACACACTGATATGTATTTTAGAAACGTGAACATAAAACAAGCTTAAGCAACAATCTGCATCTTGCCTGTGCAACACTTCAATCTGGAAAGAGAAAAACACTTACAGACACAGTCAGTGATTCCTGTACATCTTTGTGGCTGACCAGCTGTACGTTTCCATCCTCATAATAATGTACCTGGAATAAATACAGAACAAAGACCAAGGGCGTCATACAACAGTAACAGAGACTGACTCCATAACCAAACCCACATTGTAATAATAACTTGTCACACCTGTATTTTCAAGACACCAACCACCTGTGCTGTTGGTTGGGAGATGCTAAATTTCCATTCAGACCGGCAGCGACCATTCCTGAGGGAAAATGTAAAAACAACGTATTTGCAAAGCACCCTCACAACGTCTGACACAACAGTTCACTCCATTCAGTCTATTTACTCACCAGAAGTTTTTAGGTTGAAACTGATGACCCTCGATACAAGCAATAATGGTTTGCTGGCCATCGATCGTCTTCCCATAAACCTGAGACGCATGAGACAGGATTCATGAGTTAGTCAGATTGTGTTCGACACGTGACACGAGCAGCTGCGGTGTAAGACTGGGAGAAGGATCTTACAGTGCAGACTCCAGTGGGGAAGTGATCCTTGAGGTAGTCCCTGAGGGCAGCATCACAGGCGTCCCTCCATGGCCTGAGGGCCGCCTCACCCTCGTGAGGCTGGGGATCGCTGGCCTCTTTCCTCAAGTGGTCGAACTTGAAGGACAGTTTGTTGTGAGGATCAAAGAAGCGGCCATTACCCAGGTCTCCATGTTCCGTTATCAGAACCTGAGCGGACGAGAGAGGGAGAGATAGAGACAGAAAGAGACAGACTGTTATTATGACCCTTTACTTAGGTAGTTAAATTAGAATATACATATCGATTTACAATTTTAAAGTACTCCAGCGATTTTACTAAACATAATGATTTGCTGGTTAATTACTTCTTTTTGATCGCCATAAATCCTCCAACTTAAAAAAAAGCTATTTCAGCGACTTTATTCAGATGCAACCATTACTCTTTATGAAATTGCCAGAGTATAATTTTGTACATTCATAAATAAATCCTTAAAATGAAAAAAGCTTGCCTGATCATAGCCATCAATTTTGGCCAGAGTGAACTGGTCCATGTTGTACTGGGCAAAGGCACTGCATGACAACACACATACAGTAAGTCAAGTTAAGTTGTATGCAAATCCAAAGTATCATGTTGCAAGATGGAGAATAAATGAATGAACTCACTGTGCCGAGCCCTCCCTGAGGAGATTATCATTGTTGAGCAGGAGCCGCACATCTGTGAACAAAAACACACTTAAAGCATTAACAAGTCTTCACGTGGACTTTAAACTGCATGTATTGTTATCTGATAATGGCAACAGTCCTTTAAGCACAAAGAGCTCACCATTGAAGACTTCATTAAACTCTCCTGGAGGGGCGTGGATCACAAAATTGGCTGCAATACGGACCTTAAGATAAAGACAAGGCTTTTCAGTAGGCAGTTTAAACTATGCCTACAAGGTACGTACATTACATTACATCGTCAGCCTGAGGAGCAGCAAAAAGGAACACATTAACAGCACTGGGTGACACTTAAAAGCTCTGTTTCCATGTTTGGTGAGCTCTACCCAAATGAGTTTAATTTGGGATAATATATGCAAACAGCCACTGAAGTAAAGTAGAGGGCAGTCTGCTAAATTTCTTGGCTGAAGGCTTCTGGTTCTATTTTGGCCACTCCTTACATGGCAATGAGGGTGTGATGGCTAAAGGCTTTTCTTAGCAGCCAGTATGTGTGTGTGTAAGCAGGTGATGTCAAAGGCACAAATGAAGAAGTTGTGACAAGGGGAAGAGCTGCATAGATTAGACCAGTCTGTTACATGTTCCCTCCATGATAACATACTTCACATTTAAAAGTGTAACAGAGTTTCACAGTCCAAAAACATGATCCTGACCCACATATGGGCTTGAGTTATTGTCCTATGAGCGGCCCAGTTTAACTTTGTTCCTGGGTCGTCACGGTTCCTTTCAGTTACACTAAAATTGAATTCAGGTGCCCAACTTTGCTGAGAAGGAACTCTCTGACCAGTTTGGAATGTTTGACATGGGTCACTATATAACCACACATCTAATAAAAAAACATTAGAAAGACATAGATTCCTAAAGACACTACAAATAGAGAACAAAAATACAATTTTCCTAATTAAATATGTGTGCATGTACAGTGTTTATGTACATTTACTAATCTTTACATTCATGCATAAAGACTTATTGTGCCCACTCTACAGCAAGTCATTGGGGCTGTCACTGTGTTTTCAGATTGTAAATTCCTATTGCGTTTCGAAAAAATGTGAAATGTGAATTTAACTTCTTCATTATACTGACTGCTATCACAAAGCCTCAGTGTGTTGTTAGATCTTAGCTCTTGCAAAAGTTTGGAGCTCAGGAATGTGAAGCATTACTTTACAACATGTCGCTGCATAGAACCTGTCAGTACAAGTCCCAACAACACAGCGCACCAGACACGACTTAGTCCGAGTAAATAGAAATAAAAGACAGAACATGTAATATGGTAGCATGACAGCGTAAATTCTCATATTAACCGTATACAATATGGTCATAAAATATCAAATGGGTGCGAGTTACTGTCAATACTCGTTTTGTAAATGCAGGAAGTAGCTCCACTTCCTTCCATGAAGTGTTAGCTAAGCACTTCTGCTGCAAATTCTTATTCGCGCAAAAACAGACATCAATCCCGTCCTTATAACTAGCTAACGCGTACTAATGTAATTGATCAAAGAGGCTAAGAAGCACATAAATTACAGGCTGTATTTGTGCTCAGAAGCAGCTTGCACAGAACTCAAGCCCGAACTGTCAAATAGCTGTAACAGCGCTTTGCTTAGCCCAGTCGCCGCACACACACACATACACAGCGATCCGGCTGGAACGGAACGCTACGTGGTCAATTGTCCATAAGAGATTTATAATATATATATTGGAATAAAAACAGCGTAAATAAATGAACAAATACCTTCTCTTCATCGTTGAGCTCATCGAAATCTGCCATTTTGGCTCATTGAGGCTTTAACAAAGCGACGGCCCGGGTTGCCAGGTATTAGACTCCGCCCCCCGCCCAGGCCCGGCAGCCAGTCAGCCCGAATATGAAACCACACGACTTGACGGTGAGGTTTGAGTTACCGAGGAGCTTGAGTTGAGTTTTCTCCCGTGTTTGGCTTGTTTGGTAGCGGGATTGAAAGTTAAGAACCGATTTTCACATAAATTGCTGAGCAGGTTGGGCGTGATCCAGGAATGACACATTACATTTTCACAGTGAACCGAATCCAGATCCATTCGTGTCATTTTGACTAATTTCTCTGTCAACTCAACCAAGGTGATTTACAGGGTAACAGAACTGAGCTCAAGAGAGAACTTGGGTCCTGAATGTACTGTATGTCTGGAAACAAGATACGGATTTGGTGGATTGAAATATTATTTGCAGTGGTGTCTCACAAAAAGCGAATCATTGAAGTACCAAATATGGAGCTAAACATACAACAATCAGGTGCAAAAAGGTAATGCTGGTTCAATAAGGTGCAAACTTATTTTAATTCTTAGTATGAATACGAGATTGATCTTTATGTCATAAGCCAAGATGAGTAAAAAAAAAATGCGTTTTCCATTATAGTTCATATTGTATTCAGCTTATTGAAGACTATCAAATGTCTCTGTGGGATCAATCAATCATGAATGTCTGACCCATTTCCTCTTGATTATTAATCGTTATTTTACATGTAGCCACTAGATGGAGGTAATTAGGCAAAGTCGTAGTGGATAGCCGTGGACAATAGTAGAAGAAGACACTTGATGTATACGGGGATCAAGCTAGGTGGCCGCATTGTCAGGGAGACCGGGAGCTGGGTTCGTGTCCGTGACGAGTCGCTACAGTCGCACAAGCTGATGGTGAGTGGAACCCGCTCTGAAACACGCGAGATGCTCCTCCGAGTTGCCTTCTGTTGTTCGGATAGTTCACAAGCTATCTGGGTCCAGCCGGTTACGCTTGATCGGACAAGCCAACGGACGCGAAGTAACTACGGTTCGGGTAGATTCTTAGCTCTTCAACAGATCCTTCTAGAAGGGAAAACACAGTGCGGTTCGTATTTGCCGTTGTTGAGCCGGCACAATGTCCGGTAACGGCGTATGGTCACATCACATACCTGCTGTGCGTGTGTGTGTATCGTGGAACGCCATTTTGCAGCAGCTGTGGCGCGTTTGCGGTCCTTGACTCCATTATGGATGGACAGAGACGGCTAGCATGTTTAGCAAACAAAGCTAAGGTTATGCGCAACCACTGTGTGTGTGAGACGGGAAGCAAAGCAGCGTTTATGAAACACGGCAATCGCACCGATGACTGTTTGCTGCGTGTCGCCGTACATATGTTGCAGCCGTGCGGTTTCCTCAAACTTGCACCGGCGTTTGTAAGAATGTCCAAAATGATGCGTGTATGTGTGCATCTTGTTTGCCCTTATTGCTAAATTTCTCAGAATTATAATTTATTATTATAATTGCTATTATTTGGGATTGGGGATTTTGTGTGTTTATTTCTACTTGTGGCTTTAACAGCGAGAGACTGATGGACATGATATTGATAACTAATATAAACAAATGTTGATTAATTGATTATTAATCGAGAGAACCAGTCGATTAATTTATCAATCAATGAATGGAGAGATTTCTTGGCTCCATCACTCGGTGTCATTTGCTGTGTTAATGCTGACAAAGTCTCTCTCTCTCCCTCTAGACACCTGGCAATTTTGTAACTATGTGGACATAGAACCCAAGACATCCAGGGTCAAGTGAAGGTAAGCATGGGGTTATTTCTTCAACAGCTTAATATAAATTGGTTGCACAAAATGAGCACAATTACTAAATCACGTTCACTTCCAAATGCTTTACTTGTATGTGAAGTGAAGCCTTCTTGAGACTTGTTGATGTTGTGCCACTCGCCGGGGAAACTTCAGCGATGATTTCATGCAACAATTTCAAATTGATATTTGAATTTTGTCGGATCTCGAGGCAGTTGGAACGCTTGATTTTATTTCATCAACGCGATGGAAGAGGAGGATGTGAACAAATGCTGGAGTACCTTTCAGAGGTCTCTACGGTTTAACTGTACAGGCCTAACTGCGGTTGGATTAAATAATTGTTGCATATTTGCCAAGTAAAAGTGGATCGCGAACGCTGATGTCCTTAAAGAAATTTCTCCTATAAACGGTGGCATATATTAATATTAACGTTGTGAAAGACCAGAGCTCTCGGGATGAAAATCGCTTCAGTATTGCTTCTTTTCTCAACATGTTCGTACCTCGGGCCTTGTGAAGCCAGATGACATCTTGCAAGCTCAAGTTTTGCCTCAAGATTTAATATGTGGAAACGTCTGACAATTTCAGTTCATCCGAATATATGTCGGACAAGTCGGCAAACCATGCAATTAATACGATTTACCGTGATTTGAAATTCCGGAACCATGCCAATGGTGTTTAAACTGGACTAAGCATGGGCTATTTCCCACCTGGTGTTTTCAGAAATGCTTGAACTTTTCTGAGTATCCAGCATGTATTTGCAGTTTAAAATCCGAAGCAGGAAAAGTTTCTATCCCACGTAACTTCATAATCCAAGACAATGTAAAGGTCCAGAGGACGTAAATTGAATGATACCATGCTAAACAGAGGATCCTCCAGCTTAAAATATGTTAAATGTTAAATGTAAGTTAAAGATTCTTGATTTATGATTGCAGCTTTGCTATGTAATCAAGATTTTGTATTTTAATTTGCAGTAAATTGTAATTTTATAGCCCTCTGCAGCTTTTGCTCCACAGGTATTTCATCTTTCAATGGAATTGATCTTTTCTCACTGATTCCTAACTCACAGGATCGTGGACGGCAATTTAAAGACGCTCGTAAGCAACCGAAATATAATTTTTCCAAGCATTTGAGACATTCCCAAGAAAGAAGACAATAATCTTTTGGATCAAGTCATGTCTCGCAGAAGAAGCCGCAGCCCATCGCCAGGGCGTTATTCACGCTCCTGCAGCAGTAATGATCCACGAGATTTGGAGAGAAGGATTTTTGTTGGAAATTTACCGACCTCCAACATGGAGAAGAAGGATTTGGAAGAGCTGTTCAGCCCATACGGGAAGGTTGGCGGTCAGTAATCAACTTAATAACAGCGATTCATTTTCCATTTTACTTCTTCACAATACTTGGATTTATGCAAAATTCTCAGAATGATGCATTTTTCAAATGTAATTACTACATGCATTTACATCTTCAGTTCACACTTCCTTAAATGTGAGCCCGTATTATAATGATTTTCCTACTGAAAGGGGAAAGTTTGTACCATTTAAAATGTTCCTCTTTCAGGCGTATCCATGTTTCGTGGGTTCGGATTTGTACAATTTGAACGCGTTGAAGACGCCGAAGCTGCAAAGGTCGCCCAAAAGGGTCGACTGTATAAAGGTTATAAAATAGGTAAGCATTTAATGCTCTAGGTCTGACTGAACTTTGCAGTGCTAAGGTATAACAAGCAAACAATGTTAATTCATAAATCCAAGCAAATTAAAAGTGTTGCTGGTTAAAAGACTTAAGTGTGAAACTGATTGCAAACCCCAATTCCAAAAATGTTGAAAGTTGGTCAAGTGCAAATAGAAAACAAAGCAGTGATTTGAACCTTTTACCTAAACTTAATTGAACTGTACAAATACAATTCAATGACCGTTTTCACTGATCAACTGAATATATATATATATATATATATATATGTGTATATATATATATATATATATATATGTGTGTGTGTGTATATATATATATATATGTATATATATATATATATATATATATATATATATATTCTACTTTTGATGGCTGCAACACATTCCAAAAAAGTTGGGACAGGTGATGCAATGTTCCACAGGTTAATGGGTAAGAGGTGATACAATCATGATTGGGTATAAATTGAGCGTCGATGAAAGGCTCGGCCGTCTGAGCATGGATGGGCAGAGGTTCACCAATTCGACAGCACACCGTTGACCATTGTTTCTCAACACAAGATTTGCAAGGGATGTCGGCATCTACAGTCCATAATACTGAGAGTCGGAGAATCCAGAGAAAACCCTGCATGTGAAGGTCAAGACTGAAAACTACCTACTGAATGCCTCTGATCTTCAAGTCCTAAGACGGCACACCAAAAAGAACAAGCATGTTTCTGTGATGGATGTCGTACACATGCTCGGGAATGCTTTGGATAAACACAGTTCATCGCTGCATCTACAAACGCAAGTTTAGACTGAACTACACAAAGAGGAAGCCATATGTCATTGTTCAGAAACGCCTGCTCTGGGCTTGATGGCATCGGTAGACGTCGTCTTTTCAGGACCAAAGAGGAAAAGGATCCCAAGTTACCATCGCAAAGGTTCAAAGGCCAGCGAGGTGTGTTAGTGGACATCTGGGTAACCTGGACACCTGGGGAGGCACCATTAACGCTGAAGAGAACGTATGCCATTTGGAAAAACATATGCTGCCATCTGGATGACGTCGTTCTGCTTATTTCAGTGAGACAAGCGAAACAGCGATGGTGCTAGACTGACCTGTCTGCATTCCAGACCTGCACAGGGCATTATGAGACGTGCCATGAGTCAGCGGATACACTGGACACTGGAGCAGCTGAAGTCTCGCATCAAGAAAGAATGGGAGAAACTTCAACTTTCAAACAACTATGAGTGACCTCAGTTCCCAAACAATTGTTGAGTGTTATTGAAAGGAAAGGTGATGTAATGCAGTGTAAACGTGCCCCTGTCAACTTTTTTGTAATAAATTGCAGGCATCAAATTTAGATTGGGTGTGTATTTACAAAAAACAATCAAATTGATTAGTAAAAACTCTGACTTCTTGTTTTTACTGTTTTTGGCCAAGCATAGTTTCAAATCACTGCATTCTGTTTTATACCAGTCTGCGTCTTTGGAATTGGGGTTTGTAAAGTTTCAATCCTGTCATTGGCACCTAGCAGCTGTCTATAACAAATTGCTCTGTTAAGATATTGTATGAATCTTTACCATTAGTCAGAGTGCAGTTATTATGACGTCTGTGGATGTAAATGATGCAGCTAGTAAGATAATTATGCTTCAGACAAAGCAAATCAGGGTCCAACACGGACAACCAGACTTTTCTACCTCAACCTTTCGTTGACGTAGCCATGTTGCATTATTGGCTTCAAAGCAAATAAACAAGCACTATACATAACATTTCGGCAAAGCCTCTTGGATTTCTGGTTTTGTCTCGTTTGCTCCGGTTTGCGGGAATTTTCTCAATCGTGGATTTGCTCCTCAATAAATTTGCCGGCGTGATTTACACCTTCATGATTTGTTTGTAGTTAGGAATTTCTCCCGCTGAGATTTCCGTCCTCTGTGTTCCTCTTTAAACTCTGGCCGAGTTGCCTCCTCCATGCCGTGCAGCATTTTGACCCTTCATCCAATCTGGAAGCTCAATTTCACTTGGATCATGGAAGTGTTAACCCAGCCGGCTCTTTCTACGTCAACACATTCGCTGTCACATGTCACTGTCATGTTGAACATTTGGATTCGTTTATTTTCAGATGTTAATATGGCAACGGAACGGCGGCATGCTAAACCTCAATCCCAGCAGAGCCCTCCACGAAGGTAAAGTAACGCGCAATGGGTGTGAGGAACACCTCGCCTCTTGAGGGATGGGTTAGAAAAAGAAAGCCAAAAGCTGCTCCGCTATTGGTGGAAGCCATTTAATGGAAACTGTAGTACCATTTCATTGGTTTACTTGAGTGACGATCAATATTTAGCCAGTTACAAAAAGCTCCAGGTCTGAAATAAAGTTTAAAAAAGTCACATTATTATAACTCTTAAGTGTCTTTGTCAAGATTCTTCTGTATTGGCTCTTCAACACTTTGGTTTTTGTGCTATTTCTTAATTTTTATAGCTAAATTACCTGACTCTCTGGCCACTTATTCATTGATGTTGGCTTCCTTCTAATCTGAAGAAACCAGCTTTCAGGAGCCCCGACCCGAGGCATTTAAAACTGATTGTGGGTGTAAGCAACAATTAAACCAGCAACTATCCATTTCTTTTTCCATTTTGTGTTGTTATTGTTGCTCCTGCTTGGGCTGTGGCACCTTGCTTGCTTACAAGGAGCCACAGCCGCCGATGCAAAGCAGTAAATTTGTGTCCTTGTTTCAACAAGAACCATTTGCGTTTGGTAATATAAAACATTCGATTGAGGTGAGCGACATTCTCGTTTGTTTAGAAAGGGAACACATTGTTTTGGTGTCTCCAATACATTTCACTGCATTTTATAGAATACCAGTCTTTGTTTTGCAATATAAAATGGATTCACCGAATCTTATTGATGTATCCTGATGTCCTCTTCACGTAACATACAATTAAATGAACTTTAGACTCAGAATAAAACAAAATAATTCCATTGAAACTCACTGGTTGCTTTTCTGCAAAAGAAACTGACTGAAAATTTTAACTACCTGGACATCACAAAAGGTCCCTTTGCATGAGTGTTGAGCATTTATATGCTAAAGATGCGGCAGACTACTCAAAGATGGGGGCCCGCATAGTGCGAACGTCGGTGGTGCGCGTTACATTGAAATACCACTTTGGAACCTCAAGATGCAGTACCTGCAAATACCATAGGAGGCAGCAATGGCCCCTTGGTCAAGTGGTGTTAGAAGTGGAGCGACAACCAAAGGTCACCAGAGGTGCTGCTGTCCTTCTCTCACAACATTTCTCTTGACGCTTAAAGAACTAAAACCTCCTCGATACACGACACATTTCTCTGCTCTATGTCCATCTTTTCTTTGTTGTGCACTTTTGATGGTGAATACAACGGTTCTTTAAACATAAAAGCTCACGCCCGTGGTGTTCGGCAAATATGTCCACGAATTTAACGAGAAATCATTGAAAAACGTTCCGATTTGTGTGTTAAGCAACAATAACGGGAGTCGGGTCGTGATGGTTCTGAAAACAGACAAGCGACCGTACGAAAGGTCGAATGAATTTTATTCTCATGAAATGCGGTTCATCTTACCACATCTGTGCGATGGTGCAAAATAAACCAACCAAGTCAAAACATCTGGTGCATTTTGAGCGCTCAATTTACGGTCGGTGAGTGTCGGAAGTTGTTGGCAACTCCACATTTTCGCGTACAAGGATCACGGGACGTTCTCGGAAACTGTTGAATGGATGGAATTTTATCTTCAACTTCATCCTATCGAATTTTACTTCGCAATTTCTCAAGGATGCAAAACACGACCAGCTGTCGTCACAATATTAACATGTAGACTAATTTCATTGCATTAGAAATTCAAAAGGGGATCGTTATTTGGTAAGGGCCATGATCTCTGCCTTTCTCTGGACTAACTCATCATTTCTCTATCAGGAGTGACTATGGCAGTTACGGGGACAGCAGGGAGGCTCGACCTCGCTCCCGATCGCCGTATGTGCGTGAGTCGCGAGAGCCCCGTGAGCCCAGAGAAAGCCGCGACAGCCGCGATGGACGGGATGTCGGCAGGGAGCCCCGGACAGGTAGCCATCCCCGTGACCAGGAGAGCCGCTACCGTGGCTCAGGGAGCAGAGAGAAGGACGCCAGGAGTGACACTCGGGATCCTGCTTTCAGGTGAGTCCCGACCACCACTGGAGAGACGCGGCACAGTCGGCGTGGACAGGTTATGTGCTTGAACTTAATGTTTCCTTGTTACAGAGAGGACTTAGACCGATACTACCGAAGTGGCAGTGGTGCAGACGACTTCTATCGGAGGAAGGAAGAGCAGTACAGAGAGACTTACAGAGATCCCTGGAATGGGCGCCGTGAGGCAGAGGGTAGGTGGTGTTGGCTGCTGAAAGACTTTAAAGACATGGGTTAATAAATGAGGACAAAGACTCATTACCTGGATAACTAGTAGTAAAAAAGACATTGGTTGTAATAGACCACAGTCAAGTCGATTTACCTGTTAAATGTCATAATTGGAGGACTACGTGAGCACTACTACGTGGCAGCACCATTTTATACTTCTTTCTGGCTGTATACTTGTAAACCCAGGCTACATTTATAAAAACAAAACATCTATAATCCCATGAATATTCATGAAGTTGGCATGTGTAATAAAATCAAACTAAATAATAACATTGGATTTTCCTCTCCCCGCCACCATAGCCACAGAAGACCGTGCTCGACCAGAGGAGCGCCGACGTAATGAATTGTATCGGCAGTACTACGAAGAACTCCAGCGGCGCTACGACACGGAGCGTCCTGTCGACTGCTCTGTGATTGTAGTCAACAAAGCACAAAAGTATGTCCAATCTCTTATCACGGACAGAGAACGCGGAGTAATTTTGGACTAAATATTTGACTGGCCTATGGGATGTTTTCATTTCATATCGCTCCTGTGTTTGTGTGTCTGTCTGTGTGTACCTCTGCTTCAACAACAACTGTAGGGAGTATGCTGAGACTGTCGGGCGGAAGGTCCGTGATCTGGGTATGGTAGTGGACCTGATCTTCCTCAACACAGAAGTGTCCCTCACCCAGGCGCTGGAGGATGTAGGTCGTGCCCGCACCCCCTTTGCCATCATCATTACCCAGCAGCACCAGGTCCACCGATCCTGTACTGTCAACATCCTGTTTGGAACGCCTCAAGGTAACATGAGCGCAGACTGCACAGCGTGTG
This sequence comes from Genypterus blacodes, assembly GCF_046128005.1. Classification (NCBI taxonomy): domain Eukaryota; kingdom Metazoa; phylum Chordata; class Actinopteri; order Ophidiiformes; family Ophidiidae; genus Genypterus; species Genypterus blacodes. The sequence continues at coordinate 643,642 of NW_027466831.1, forward strand.
TCTAGTCACCATGCAAATAATGACCACATGCTAAAATAGTCGCACGTTCTCTCTCAGAGCACCGGAACATGCCAATGCAGGACGCCATGATGCTGGTCGCCCACAACTACGACACATACAAAGTGGAACACCGTGAAAAAGAGCGCGAGGAGATCGCCCGAAAGGCTGCGAAGATGGCAGACGACGTCTTACTGAGGGAGCCGGACAGCGAAAACCACCCCGTCTCTGTGCTGACCGCCATTACATTACTGTCAGAGAACAGGTATGACCTTTAGTGTCTTTGGACCTGTAGAGCAGAATTACAGAGCTTTTAAAATGAATGTTGATGTTCTTTTAAGCCCCAGTAACAGTATCAATATGTTCAACTAAATGAACTCATTCTTTAACACTTAACGTTTGGATTGTTGAATGTTTGTCCTTGGTTTCTGGCTAGATTTGTAACCCCAGAGGAGCTGGACGGTCTGGTAGCTTATCTAAAGGATAAGAGAGCTCGCCTAGTACGAAGCTCTGCAGAACCTCTTGCAAGTAAGTTCTTTCCACTGTGAAACAGCATTCAGAATAAACATCGTTAACATTATCAACTCAGACCTATAGGGGAATTGTTATTGTTGTTAGGCTGCATTTGTCTACAGAGCAGTGATTCTAACTGCTCATTTCTCCTAACAGCAGCCTCAGCCCGTGCTGCGGCCCCTGCAGCCGCTCACCACGAGGCTGCACCTGCAGCGGCTCCGCTCGCCCCTCCTCCCCACTCTACCGCGCTCCACTCTACCGCGCTCCACTCTACCGGGCTCCACTCTACCGGGCTCCACTCTACCGGGCTCCACTCTACCGGGCTCCACTCTACCGGGCTCCACTCTACCGGGCTCCACTCTACCGCGCTCCACTCTACCGCGCTCCACTCTACCGCGCTCCACTCTACCGGGCTCCACTCTTCCTCGCTCCACTCCACTGTGCTCCACTCCACAGTTGCCCAGCCCGGCCTACATAGCCTGCCCCCTGTCTCTAGCGCCCCAGCGACTCCCAGCCATCAGCAGGAGCTGCAGGCTAAAATCCTCAGCCTGTTCAACAGTGGCACAGGCTCGTCGGCTCTGGGGCCTCCTGCCAGCTCCTCCATGCCCCCACAGTCATATGGCTCCATGGTCGTCCAGCAGCAGCACCCTCGCTCGGCCCTCCCCACCCCCTCCCTGAACCCGCCCCGCCAGTCCGTTCCCAGCGGCCCTCCCCCGCCCGCAGCACATGGTTACGGCGGCCCGCCGAGCCGCATGCCGGTCACACCGGGCGGTCAGAGACCCCCCGCCACCACCGCAGGCATCAATTTTGAAGACCCAAGTGTCCAGAAAGCTCTGGACACCCTGATTCAGAGTGGGCCAGCTCTCAACCACCTGGTGACGTCACAGCAGCCTCCACCCAGACCAAACATGGGCCAGGCCCCGCCCATGTCCATGTACCCCCGACATTACTGATTGGTTTGTAGTGAATGAATTCCCTCTCCTGAAGCGAAGTCCACCTGTTTCTGATTCGCCGCCTGTTTATACTAAGAGCTTTTTTTGTTTTCATACATGTAAACTTTTAACTTTTTTTAAATTCTACATGCTGAAGCTCAGTTAGTTCCATTTGGCTCACTGAGGCTACCTAAAGGTGTGTATTTACCATGAAGTCATTTAGGTAATGCCGCCTGTATGAAACACAACTGGATTCATGTTGGACTTGGATTTTTTTCCAGACGAAATCTCTGAAACGTTCTGCACCCGAAGGCTCAACTTTACTTTAAAGGTTTTATAGTGACGGTAACCGGGACAAATACCGCTTGTCCATATTTACTTTTTATTTAATGGATGGAAATTTAATTTGCGTCATGCTTAGTCGATCCAGGCCAAAATAAATAGTGATTTGGTCTTTTTAATTTAGGAGCAGTGTATGATTTGTCAAAGCAAGACCTAAAATAAAAACTCCAGACACATTTGCTTTAATAAAATGGTATCGGTTTATTGCATTTTGTGCTGACAAATCTATAAAATGGAACGGGTATCGGCAGAAGCTATAGATATAAGCATTTGAAAGGTAAGATAAAACTACTTTTTCCTCTTTTTAATGTACCATGAAACACAATAGAGAATAATACATATTGTCTTTTTTATTTTAGAATATTTAACTTACACTGACACAAAAAATAAACACCTCCACACTAACTGTATTTGGTTTATTTACACATAACCCCCTCCCACCCTTACCCACGACCACCCCCCGGCCCCCAGCAGTTACAAGTGCACATGTACACACATACACACACCCCCACAGAACTGAAAAAGAACACACTACGGCTTTACCATATGACTAGGTACAGTATCGATGAAGAGTAAGGAGAGGTTCTGCATGAAAAACATCTCCATATTGGTGAATTTGACACGTGTGTCTTTGAATAAGCTGTATATCGTTTATCCACATCTGTTACACTTCAAGCATCCGTACAAAATGTCGCCCCACAACTCCAGTGAATTAATAAACCCAAACAGAGCAGACTTCACGAGGGTAGAAGTGTTTCCTAAGGCGCACAAATGGGCACTGATGGGTTGTTGGTTCCTACTGTAGGGAAATTTAAAACTCTAGAATTGCTGTTGAGTTGAGGAGTGAAAAGGTCTTAAGTTCAATTCCTACCAGATTCTCTCTTCTAATACTTTGGCACTCACTGTTTTCATTACCGTACCCCATTAACAATAATTTTCTGAGTGACGTATAATACCAGATGAAGCAAAATACTTCAATTGAGTGTCTAATTCACTGGAGTGCCATTTAACCCTTTATATCTCCGACTGAAATATACTTTGGCAATCAGTTTCTGCAGAGAATATTTGACACAATGTAACAGAACTTTGTCAACAAATCTACCATAAAAATAGAATCTTGTACACGGTAATAATCATGTTTGATACACTGGTCAGTCCTAAGTAAAGTGAAAAGAAAACATACTACTGTAAAGGAAAAGTGCTTAACTGATATAAACTAAAAACTTTATACCACAAACACCCAATATATTTTCAACACACCTTGTTCAGGGTAACTGCATGCATGCACTGAGATACACGACATTACTGGACTGGGGCTCTGCTTGCACAGCATGGACGGAAAGCCTCTTACGCGTTACTCATCTGCCTCACAGAGAGATTGTATGGTGTAAATAAATGTAAATGCAGCAGTTGTATCAAATCGAACATCATGTATTTGCTAGGAACTGACACCACGCCTCAGCTACAGACTCTGCATCTACACCTCAGCCTCCTAAAGCTAGTTTGAGGCCCTGCGTACCAAATCTGTGGTTTCTCTGTTGGTGTCTTGCCTCCTCAACCTGGTAATAGATGTGTTTCAGAGCCCTTAATATCCATTTGAGGATGGAGACTTTGTAATGATCACCGGCAGGTTTGTCTCATGCTACAGTTGTGCAGGCGAAGGTTCTGATCAGTTTCTCGATCAGCTGGGGGGAAAAGGGACGTGCTGGTTAACAAAGCAGCTACCTCATGTCGTTCAAGCAGAGCCACTGCCAGATTTGGAAGCGCGAGTTTTATATTCTTTGATCATTTTTCAGAATTATACTGCAATCACATTTAAATACAGAGCTGGGGTGGGTTTGTGGCTGGGATGGGGGGGGGGTTAGGGATCTGGGACAGATGGGGTGAGTGGTGTTGGGATTGTGGGAAAGGCTCACCTCACAGACTTGAGTGACAAGCACTAGTAATGGAACGATTACTGTGATTCTTTTATAGAAGTTTGGCAAGCGAAGGAAAGAATATGTGAGGCATGCTAAAAGTACACTCAAATGATACGATGTAAACAAAACCAGCAGGTAGGTAGTTTAATGCAGTTCAAAACTGCAGCAGGTGATGGATTATAATCAGATTTTATAGTCCGAGTTGAGTCAGACCGCCACAACTGGCTGTAATACACCTCTGTGCCACCAGAGAACACTGGGGCGGGATAGAGTCTGTCCAAGGCAGGCTGGCTTCTGTCAGAGCCTGCAGACAATCTGATTATGTCACAGCTCGCCCCGCCCCTTCAGTGTAAAGTGCTTTGCTGTCTCAGCCACATTTGGGATGAACACTTCAGAGCTTTATGGTCCGTAAGACCTGCTCACAAACATTCTGATGGAATTTGTGACAGCTGACACCAAATGTTACTATGGTTAAAAAAACAGTAATAATAACAGAAGTGAAAAAAATTAACAATATTGCACATAATCATACAAAACTCTAAGACTTTGTCCACAGTGATAGAACAGTGTACAACAAAAGACAACACTAGTAGCTTACAGTGTCTCCGACTGAAGTGATATATATTTACAAAGGTGAAATGACCAAATCCATCCATTCGCAAAACTCAAATTTTCAAATACGTTACATAAGATTACTTCAGCAAGATTGAAATATGACAAGTAACAATATAATGAACTCATAGTTTTTACTTTTTTTTTGCAAAAGACTTGTTTTCAAGGTCGAACCAAAGCGGTAAAACCAAACACTCCCGGGTTCTCAAAGCATCATGAGCTTGAGCGAGAACATCCCTTTCTCGACTCTGCACCTTGAACATGTAAGTCATCACACTATAGAAACCACTGAAACAAATATTGCCACGTATCACCATGCAAACAGCAATTATAAAACGTTTATAATCCAATAAATAAATTCATTTCCAATAAACTCTCCGATAAACACCAAATATCTCATCTGTCGAATAAATTTCAAAGGCTCAGTTGATGCAGGCAATGTTGTGGAGACAATTCCAAAATAGCCGTGTTCTTGTAAAATCAAAATTAATTGTAGACTAGTCTCTCATCAGAGTCGTGTGATGAGCGTGAGGACATTCAACCTCAGGAGCTGCATCACAGGCGCTAAAGGTCAACGTGGTAGAAATCTGCAAAGTAACATTTAGCAGAGGAAACTGACATTAAAGTACATCTTTGAAAGTCGGCCAGTTAGTCTAAGTAGACTGTAAAACTGTCGCTTTGTTCCATTAAAATAGATTATATTTAATTATGGGATTAACGATGGTTTGTTTCTTTTAAAAACGGGGAAAACACTTGGAGGAATTTGCCCTCAATTCTTCATATTCATATTGCGTCAAGGTAATCAATATAGTTCTCTAACAACAGAAAACAAACTGTCCAGAGACCGCAGGCTGGACGTTTACAGGTAAAGCCTCGTCTCTGTAGACAACCGCCACCGCTGATATGTATTTCTATACCCTTTTTTTTTAAACTGGATCTTTAATATTCCTTTAATCTTCTCTATTTACAGTACAAATAAATCTATAGATACTAGCAGCATTCACAACATATCTTCAGACATTCAAACAACACTAAAACATTTAATAGTTTTTAATAGCTCTATAAACTAATTTATTTTGCTTCCCTATATTGTATATATTGTATATACGTATTCATTTATATTCTACTACAAGTGCAAATGACCAAAAACAGTTCCTTCAAGAAAAGAAACTAGACGGATCAAAGCAAAGTGACAGCTGTCCTTGGTCAGAGTGAGATGATTCTGAATTTGAAAGCCTTTACGAAATCTACATATACAAAATATATGTGTAAAAAAATAAATAACATGATCACATGAGTCCGGATTTCAACTATTGCACATTCCTTCCAAAAATGCACTTTTGAGCTTGGATATGATTTCCTCAAAAGTCATTCCTATAGTCTGGGACGCGTTTGGCTCAAATTGTAACCAATCTAGGCGTTATAAAAGCTCACTGGAGAGTCTACTGCATAGAGTTCAGTCTGATGGACTAAGTGAGTTTCCTAGCTACTATAGATTTAGACCATAAATAATCAATCAATAGATATCATAAGCTCAACTCAACTGCCGATGTCAGTCAGCAGGTCTGGCTGATATGTTGAACATCTATTACTTTATCCACTTTAGAGCGATTTTATATTTAGACACCTCGGCTTTTCTTCTTTTTTTTTTAGCACTTTGCTCTCTCCAATTTAATCAATATACTTTTTGTTCACCATTTCTCTTTGAAAAATACTTTAATATGGCACATTTAGCGTATCGAAATTTGGCAAAACAACATTATATCTTTGAATAACTAGATGATATAGAACTACTTCCATAAAATGTATAACTTCCATCTATAAACCTAAAACGTATTTGTTCTCTAGATGAAAAAATAACATTTAGTTTCCATTTAATGAACTTGGATGAATTCATTAAAAGTTCACGTGTTGCACAGTGGCGGACAGTGCAGGTGCAGTGCTTGTCAAGGTTACAGTAACAGTTACCATAGTGATCGGGGCCGAAGCCATCCAATAAATAGGTAAATAAATACATTTTAAAAAGCGTTTTTTGAGCTGTTCCTCAGAGCAAAGGAACCGTGTCTTCACTAGAAGCTTTTAGTCTGTCACAAAAATACTACACTCATACTGAACAACGCGTCAGAGCTTGTACACTATTTACAGTTATCCACGCTCGAGTCGAGGGGGGGTGCTGGCAACGCTGATCTCCCAAGCTGCACTCTCTGGCCACGCCTCTGCTCTCCTCCAGCGCCCTGCTTGGAAACACACTATTCACAGTTTAAGTACGTGTCGATACAAACTAAGCTAGCCTTGTTGTTTTTTGGCACTGACAGTGGCCACGGGGATAGACAGCCACTAAGAAACCAGGAAAAGGAAAGACGGATGAGTAGAAAAGACAATATGATGGTGGGGACAGAAATGAAGAAGGAGGAGGAGGAGGAGAGGAACAGGTAGAAGTAGTGAGGATGCCATGCTCAGGAGCACTACAGATCAGGCGGCAGAGTGCGATACGCTGCAGCACTGATTTCACAGTTCGTATATAAGGTCGCGTCTTCTCCTTCCGGCTGGTGGTCCCGACCGCGGGGCAGCAGTCTCTCTTTTCAGTTCAAAGATTACACTTCACATCCAAAACAACAGGCTGCTGGAGTCCGTTCGCCACTGCAGAACCTCACACGCCGTCCAACGCTCAGCTCCTCTCAGCCGGAGCCAAGACTCTCTCCTCTTTGCCAGAGTTGTGTTTTAAAAAGAAAGTTCATCGGATCATCAGCAGAGACTTAAAACCAAGACACGCGCACACATGCATCTGCGCACACACACGCACACCCACACACACATACACACACGCACGCCTCAGCTCACAACCCGTACCCGCTGCACCTTCTCACTGAGCCACTCATTTTCTTAATGCGGAACACTAGAGAACAGACCAGCAAAGTATAAAGTGTCCTCCTGTACAGAACAAATCTAGAGAGCGTCTAAATAAGTCTAGAGCCTACAGTGGTTATAATAGCTTATTATTGGACTAGAATGCTGTGTATTTTAGTAGCTGAGCATGTGATGGTGCTCATCAGGAGGTGCTGAAGCGGAGCTGGGCTTGTGTCGCTTACAGAAATAAATGGTGACGGCGACGTAATGAAGAAGCAGTGAGAATGAGAGGAGAGGAATACGACTGACACAGGGGCGGGGCTGAGGGAGGGGTGGGGGGGCGGGGGGGGATGGGGTGATGGGGTGGGGGAGGGCCAGGATGGCGGTGGGCCGCTGTCTCAGGAGTAGATGGTGATGACCTCGCGGCCGCCTCCGCGGACCAGGAGGACCCGGTTGAGACCCTCGGTGAGGACCTCAAGGAACTCCATGTCTGGGAGGGACAGGGTTAAAGAAAAGGTCACACCGGGTCATTTGTAACGGTTCCTGGTTTGTGTCTCCCTAAAATGTGCCGAGCAGGAACATGAAGGAAACTCCAATAAGTAAAACCCGGATCGAGTCCATGTTCCACACTTATCCATCTGTTTAGCAACCCCTCCTACATCATCATCATCATCATACAGTTTGACTTGAACAATGTCTTTGTTAAATGTTTAATGGAACAGTTTGTTAAAAATATCTGTGATTTCCTATCTTTATATATAAATAAGGCAGTTTCTTGTCAGTGCATGTGTGTGCTATCATGTCTCCTATCATCATCCGCAGGTGAAGGATACAGTTCTCGTCGCCTGTCCGGTTCTTGGGCGGCCCTGGCATGTTGAGGAGGACTAGCTTGGCCTCCGAGGACTTCTTGACGATGACTTCATTCAGCCGGAGTGCCGTGTGCATGCGTCGCACGTTGAACTGGTTGCTGTGTGAAGACAACAGAGGAGCCACAGATTGAGCCTGGTGACCATCACTGATCTGCAAAGACATTCTGCAGAGGTGACAGATACTCATTCACACAATTTGTTTCTTCCTCATCATCATCCGCTCATGTGGCTGAATGGATCTGTATGAGGTGTGAATGGAGACTGAATGAGCTTTATGGGGACTTCAATACTTACAGGTTCTCCCACTCACTGCAGCATGGCAAGAAGAGAAATACACCATTGTCAGCGCTAATCGAATTTCATATTAAATATTGAATTTCTCTGTTTCCAACTCTAACCACAGATACTTCGCTGGTTCAAAAGCTCACAAAGACTCTGTGTGAAACGAGCAGCCAAACTGTTTACACCTTTACAACTGTATTAGCTGTCAAAGCACTCACGGCTTCATGTTGAAGATGTCTTTGATGTTCCCCTCGGGTGTGGCGGCGCCGGGTGGCTTGGCCGGCTCCCCGTCGCACTTCTCGGTCCAGGTCATTTGGACCTGAGTCCCGGGACTCTGAACGCTTTCTGTAGGGCTCACCGGGGTGGCCGGGGTGGCTGGGCTGGCAGGGTTGGTGTTGTCGTGGATGAGCTGGACCTGGGTAGGGGGGGAGACAGGGGAAGAGGCCGACTTTGACTATGAGACAGGGGCGAAGAGGACAGACATGATACAAGGCCCAGGTGGAGTTACATAGAAAAGGTCGCCGGAGTCACAGTTGAAATGTAGGAATGCAAGGTCAAGGCACAGAAAGCCACAGCGTTTGAGGGAAGGAGAGGAAACAGAAGTGTGATTATAGGTTGTGTGAAGTGTTGAGCAGCCTGTAAATGAAGATGAATCCTTTACAATTCTAACAAGTTTTCTGACCAGAATTTGTAACAGTTTAATCAAACATCTCACACAGACTTTATCCCCTGATGAACCTGATTCATCGTTCCTGCAGTGCACGATGAATGAGGACATCTAGTGGTGAGGACAGGTAAGACTACGCCTCAGGTAAACAACCCTGTTTTTATTTATCAGCTTTTCTCTGATCTGATCTAGATCCTGTATCTCTACAATTCCCCCCGGGGGGCTCACTTCCTCCCCGACCCGCTCGCCTTGCGTCTAACCGCGGGCTGGATACGTGAGCTCATACATCAACTACCAACTGCTCTACCTCCTCCTCAGGCTTCTCCTCCTTGCTGCCTCCTGGCTGGTCCTCGGTCACACTCAGCTGGGTGGTCACGCCGCTCGGGTTCTTGCGGCGAATGGAGCCGCGGGATGAGTCGGTGATGCTCTGGATCTGTGGAGACGCAGGTGGAGGAGGAAGAGGAGAGTATGAAGAGTGAGGAAAGAAGATGGCAAAATTTTTTGAAGCTTTAGTTTTCCATCCAACATCGTTTTAAGCGTTGTGGCTGTAAGCTCAAACCGGTTGAGTGGGTAAATGTGTCCCACTCCTGATTTATCCCTACATATGCTTTTGTCCAGAGGGGTTATGTGTCATGTTAAATCAAGTGAAAGCACGCCTGACCGAGCCAGCCTGTCAAGTCGAGCGCTTCATGCTTCTTTGAGCACATTTAAAAACCCACAAATGTTACAAAACTAAACAGAAAAGAAGTAAAGTGAGCGAGCGAGTGCAGAGCTGTTTCTTTCCTACCTCTCTCTCTCGCTCAGTCTTGGTCAAGTTGATTTGTTTCAGCATCTGGGACCGTTGCTCCATCACCAGGGTCTTCTCGTAAGTGTAAGCAGAGATATCGCTGTCATGCTAAAACAAAAAAGAAAACAAAAACAAGCATTTTATTCCCAGTTTAGTCAAACGATTGGAGGAATGGTGCTTGTTGCAACTCACAAAACACACACACACACACACACACACACACACACACACACACACACACACACACACACACACACACACTCCAATTAAAGTAGTATATAGATAAGATAGGATTATATTATACAGATAGATAATACCACAGGTTGTTCTTTGGCTAGTGTCTCACCATTTCTACAACTTCCACCATAGCGTCGATACGGAGATGATAGAGGAATGTGGTCAGGTCTTTCTTCATCTGGATACTGTTATCGTCCAACTGGGCCACGGTGAAGATGCGCATCTTGCATTTTCTCCAAACCTGAAAGGCACAAAAAGCCGTTATTGTGGCCGTTTGCTTCAGCGTCTCTGCTGTTTGAGAGGGGAAGGGAGCGGTGCATGGTACCTTGTGCTGGCGGAGGAGGAAGGGCAGCAGCATCAGCATGCCTCCATCGTGAACGATCCACCACACGTCGATGTGACCCTCAGTGAAGCGCTCGCCATTGGACGGGAAGGCGGAGATGTTCTTAGGGACGAGCAGAGCCAGGTGGGCGGCTGTGGTCTCTCTCACCAGCTCTGAAGGACAAAGAACAGCAGGACGGGAAGAGGACGGGGAGCGGACAGAGGCGTTAATATGATGACACGCCTGCTGCAGATTGACAATGAAGTAATTCTTCAGATGCTAAGTTGCTTTAACCAAAACAACAGTGACCAACCGACAAAGTTCCTCCAGGTCTGGAGTTCGTCTCCCTGCCTCCAGTTGCGAGGCCAGCTGACCAGCACGGCGTTGTGTCTCAGGCCGCCCAGCCCACCGGCCTGCAGCAGATGCGAGGTGGCATCGCGCAGGTTGGAGGACACGGTCACCTGACAGAAGCCCTTCACCTTCTCAGTCTCCATCAGTTTACGAAGTGCCTGGAGAGGTGAGACAGAGGAGGAGAGTGAGAACCTTTAACCTTTAATCAGATTCTCTATTTAACAGCACATTTGCATCTTATTTAGCTGCAACCCTCCACCTGGTCTGCGCGCTGGGCCTGGTCAGAGTTCTCCAGGTAAGTTCCCTCCAGTGCCGTGCCGACTATGGTGAGACCTTTTCCGGCCTTGAGCTGATTGGTCAGAGAGAGCAGACGAGGCTGCTCCACGTTTTGCTCGCCATCTGTGCTCACCAGCACCAGCAACTGCGGCCTGGAGACGGAAGGAAGCAGAGGAAAGAGGGAGAGGAAGATAAAGTCCAGGGAAACAGAGAGGGGAGTAACAATGATAGCAACAAGAAGAAGAGGAGCCTGAAGAGGCATTAAGAAGGAAACAGCAGAGTGAGCTGAATAAAAGTACTATTTGGGAAGGAGATGAAGAAAAACAGTAGAAAGGTTCATGTGTTAATATAAATTGACAAACAATGGATGTTTGACAGCTGTGATGCAGTGAATCACATTAACAGAGAGAATATCTCAACACGCACAGACTTGTTGTTCATTTTGCTGTTAATTAGAGCTTGATGAGCTTTGTGCAGATGGCATTTGTCTGTTTATCTGTGTGTGTGTGTGTGTGTGGCTCATACCTCCAGTTCTTGGTGTGTGGCGGCCCTTCCTCCAGCCGCATGAGAGCGTAACGAGCCGCCGACAGAGACAGACCTCGAATCCCATCACCCCATTCCTTCTCCGCCCTGTGACACAGTTAAAACATCAACCGTGTGTTTGCAGCTCCAGTAAGAAGTCAAAGAAAATGACAGCCATGCATTCATCTCTAAAAGTGTACAAATATGTCAGAGTGACATAACGCACAATGATTAAGGCTTAGGCTGTTAAATGTCAAGTTAACATGATGTCATTCACCCAAAAGCAATCGGCTTAAACAGCACTGAACTAACAAATACACACAATAAGAAGAAGATTATGCTCCATATGTGTGTATGTATTATACTGGCTCACACAGAAATGACAATTCTGACACGATAACAAAGGACAAGAGTTGTGGACCCTAAAACCAAGAACTAGCTTCAATTTAAACACTATACAAAGATGATAAATGGAGAAATGTCAAAACACACACACACACGCACACACGCACACACACACAAGCACACACGCACGCCTGCACCAGACAGACAGCGTGAGGAGCAGCCAGCGAATCCAATCTCTCCCTGGGGTTGCGCTCCACTCACCCTGCGAACTCGATATACTTATAGATAGAGCCGGCAATTGCCATGGCGAAGATGGCGTAGTACCAGGAGCAGATGAACATGAGAGTGAGACACAAACTCATCCCCAGGAACGACAGGGCCCTGTGGAGAATGAGAAGAGTGCAAAGAAGAAGAAGAAGACAGACAGATTGAAGGACATATTCTCACACAGCTGGTTTCAATGGCTTGTTCTGTCTCTGTCTGCTATTCTGTCAAACTGACCAGTGGTAGAACTTGAAGCGGGGCCTCCAGTTTGGAGTCCTCAGCAGTGTTTGCAAGGCACAGGCCAGATTCACAAACATGTAGCACATCAGGAAGAACCTGCAGGACACAGAGAACACAGAAACTCTCTTTTGATCCAAGCCGTGATGTCAAAAAAGTCTTAGGGCTGCATTACTTTTGGCCACAAGGGGGCAGAAACACTCTAGAATACACAGAAATATACACTCCTTAACAAACCATGAGCTTCTGAGGTCGTTACGGGCATGATTTCATTTAAATGTATATCCACCTGATGTGTTTACGTGCAACATTCCCTCTCCTTCAGCTCTGTTTTTAAGTTGAGGGTTGATGAGAACAATTGAGGGAAGAATGCAGTGTAAATGTGGGCGGTATCAGATTGTAAAATGTTCATAAAGCTGCAGTGCGGAGTCGGGATGGTCATTCCGAGCAACACATTCATATCACACAGTGTCATTTGAGTTAGTGTTAATAAATACACAGATTTATACATGTTTACAATCTGTCCTTCAAATGCTGATGTGAATTTTATGTGCAATACCAAAACAGAAAATACAGATGCCATTCTGTGTTATGAGCTCAATCCAGAATCGATCAAATTTGGCCTTTGCATCATTCAAGGAATAGCAGGGTGCAGGCGGCTCTACGGCCCCACAGCTGTTTGTTAAAGATCGCAATAAAACAGAGGTTACTGCGGCCCTCACATAGAGAGGATGGGAGCCACTGCATCCAGGGAGGCGATGAGTATGCCACTCTCACAGATACAGGCTGTCAGCAGGAGGGACCATGTTGGTTCTCCATTGGCCTTCCCGTGACCAAAGATCTGCACAGATCACATAGAAATCATTAGAGCACAACTCACTTTCAAATGTACATTCATCAGGAGGTTGTTTCACGCACATGAAGGCCAATAACAAGTATTTGAATGGAAGGGGAATGTGATTTGATACAATAGTGGTAATGTAAGTGAATGAGAAGTTGACCAGAGAGAACAGACTGACCCGAAGGGCCGGCACGATGTTGTCCTTGGCGATAGCCTGCAGGAGTCGGGGAGCTCCTGTCAGACTCTGGAGACCTGCCCCGCAGGTGGAGAAAAAGGAGCCAATCACGATCACCCACGGTGATGGCCAAGCCAAAGTGCCAATCACCAGGTTCCCGTGGACGCCCTCGCCAAACCTAAAGGAGAGTGTCAGGGTTCATTTCAACCTGCAGGGACCCAGACTCGTTTCATGCCCTATTAATAGCAGGGACACTATGACAGGGATAAGTGATTACTCTCAGGGTCATTTGAGTTGATGTCATCATCTGGGCTGACAACGGATGAACTTACTTGTCAGTGAGGACCACACCCTCAATGCAGGCACCAAACATGATCACACTTGACATGTCTAAGCAGGTGCAGTTTAAGGAAAAAACACAACATTTATTCATTCATGGTTCACAATGCTGGGTAACCTCTGAAGCTGTTCGGATGTTCTAAGACAAGACCTGATTTGTGATTGATCACCAATCATTTCCTTTAAAGGCGCACTAAATAAATGAATAAACTCGCATAAAAAAGTCATCAATCAATGTGGTTGAGGATAATATCTAAGAGATCAATGGCATAGTGACTAATATCTCATTGCTTTATTAGCTTATGATTGCATAGGCAGCACAATGATGTGATTAGAAGTCCTAATCAAATTTGTGCCGACTTCAAGCTGATTAATCTGCGACATAGGCAGATATAGAAAATGACAGCGGCAGATCCCTGCTACGGCATCGGCCTGGCATGTTCCTGGCAAATAATCGGTCAGTTGATATTTTAGGATACAAAGTTCATCTGACTTTCTCACATTGTAAGTGAGAGAACACGAAGGTAAGTGTTCCAGACACAAAAAAGGATAAATGAAATGCATTACTCTTCCAAATTTCATTATGGTTAGACTGGTGTTGAAGCAGTTATGGCCTTTCACATTTTAAGATGTTGACCTTTAATTATGGTGCTTGCTGTGGGCTAATCAGTGTGTTTTTCTACCAGCAGAGCAAAGTGCCTCCAAGTTAAATTTGGGCGAATGGTGTCAGTGATAGACAGAGTTTAAAATGCCATTTCTTTGGATATGTGGCTGAAATGGACAGAATGCTGCACCACAAGAAGAATGCTGGTTCACTCTTAACATGCGCAGTGTAAAAAAATTTATAATTAGGATTTGTGTGACAGACACTCCTGGGAAATTTCACACTCTGTCAACCTTTATATTTCATCGACCACGACACGTAGACCTTGTCAGCGTGCGGGCAGCAGGGGGGCTTGGTGAGTGAACAGACCGACCTTTACCTGTGGTGCCCTCACCTCTCCAGGGCAGATTTGAGGAGATTAAAATGTTACAGAGAATTTTGTTTTCAGACTGTTGGCAGCAGTGTGCCAACAGTGTAATAAGAGGATACAGACAGCAGAGGTGGTGGTGATGGCTGCAATGGTTCCGATGGGAATGGACTTCTGAGCATCACGCAGGTCACCAGAGCGGTTAGAACCAGCCATGATCCCTAAATACACAGACGCAAATGTGATGAAGGGATCAGATCCACAGTTAAAATGCAGAATTTGCATTTCTCTCCCAAGGAGCAAGATAAAAAAAGTCGAGCCGAGTACAAAACATCTAAGAACCTCCTCATAATGAAACATTGACCTGTTTTGTTATGAATGATAACATAACCAAATTTGATATGTTTCTAATTGTCTTGATTCTTTGACAAAATTGAATTGCACCACATTACCACAATCTGAGAACCATTGTCTTAGAACTTAACAAGCAAATCCAAATCCAGCAGTGATTCCATTTTGATTCAATGAAACAATGCATCAATATATATTACAAAATTAAGGTGCCAAAGATTAATTTTATGATATTGTTTTCGCTTTCATTCCTCCCAAATTATTAAACTTCATTTCTTTTTCTTTTTTTAGACTTTACACTCAAATATGTTCCAATTGGGTTTTTTTCATAGATTTAAAACAAAATCATGACTTTTGTGCACTTTTCAGCCAGAACACTTGAACACCAGAAACTGCACTTTCTCTTTATGTGATTTGTTGTACATTGAACTTTTTTCTTGGCTTCTGGTTGGTCATTTTGCTTCTTCCAGCCGTGGCCTCACCTGTTACAGAGGGAAAATAAATGCCGACTAGCAGTGTGAAGAAGCTGGTGATGTCGGCCAGCACGTAGCTCTTAGAGTTGGTCAGGGGGTCGTCCACTCCTTCCACTGATTCCATGTCGGCCCGAGCGATCAGGTCCCCTTTCTCGTAATAGTGTGGGAACAGGTTCTCTGGATGAAAGAAAGAATGCAGAGTCGACATTAAGTATACAATTAAAACAGAGGTGCAGACATGCTTTTGTGCCAGTTTCCCTCTAATCAGCATAGTTTTAGACTATACAGAACCTATAAGTAAGATATCTGTTCTTGTGTGTGTGTGCAGTTGCGTGGATTCACCCACCTGCCAGGATTCCACTGGTGATCCCTGGGATCCCCTGGACCTCAGACACGTTGTTGGCCTCAAAGTACTTGTCACAGGTGGCGTTGAGTAAAGGCGAGTCACAGAACATGCGCCACAGCTGGGTGGTGATGGTGCCGTTCGTCGACTCAATGGTTTTGGCACATACGTCAAAGCTCTTCCACACCAATGTACGGTTTCCCAGGATACACACCCTGGAACAAGAAATAGTCATAATCATTAAATCTGTTGATCAACAAGTTGATTTGATTCAGTTTAGTTCATTCTGATACTGACATCCCTCTACAAATGCAAAAAGTGGGCAGATTCACTGAATAAGAATGAAAACGTATGATCTGGTTAGTTGCTTGTGAACCTCTAAACCTGGTCTGAAGGACTGTGTTTGTGCAGGTTCTTACGGGAATACAGGAGGATCCACTGCCGTCTTGATGACCCCAGCGTAGACAGCCAGGATGGAAAGGATGACACAGGCCAGGAACACCAACGCCAACTTGTTGACGTACTTCACCCCGACGAACACCACCGTGGCCATGGAGGTCAACAGGATGGTCCCGTACACACGCATGTTGTTCAGCAGGGCCGCCTCGGCCTCGGCGCCCTCCAGACCCTCCAGGGGAAAGATGGCCGCTTTAGGGAATATGTAGATCTGCAGGAGAGGCGGGAGGAAGTGCAAAGTAGATGAGGAAGGTTATTTTCCAGCCTAATTTATCAAGGGAATGTCAACTGAGAACAAGCACGTTTTTCATTCACGTCCATACGTTCTCATTGCTCAAGGGCAACTTGATGGTAGCAGTTGAAAGAGTGTTACTCATTCACTTTTCCTCAAACCGCCAGGGGATTTCAACTAGCGGACATCGGGGTCAGACAGCAGCTTCTCTTACCTTTTTGTTTACTGCTGGCATGAATTAATTAAAACTTTACCCAGGGTAGAAGAGACAAAGAATTAAAGAAAAAAACAAGAGAAGAAGAAGGGAGGGAGAGAGGAGGACAACTCTGTGATGTGTGGAAACACATAATGTGACGCCCACACCAACGAGACGCTACTGGAGCTTGAAGCGCCACACACAACAGTGGCTGCCTTTTAATTCAGCTTAATTAAAGAACTCAAGCATGGTATTAATATTCTAAATGAACTGCCATTACTACACACTTATTACGGGTCAATCTAAGAATAGTGCCATCATTTATAAAATGGTGACTAAATGGTTGGCTTTAGATGATTCATGGTGCAGCAGGGAGTTTTAATCGGGGTTTCGGTTTACAACTTATTCACCTTAAAGGCCAAAATAAGAACAAGTAGCGAGTCTTAACTGGGTTCGATCGTATGGCTGGAGAGACTGATCATGATACTAAGAACAGCGTATCACTAGGCAAACAAATCTGCTTCACCGTGAACTGTTGGCGCTTCTGAAAATAGCATCAGTTTGTGTTCTCCGCTCGGGTGAAAGGATGAAACATATTCAAATCAGCCTTCTGCAGATCCGCTCCTTACAATTCTGCAGGGATTGTTATTTTACAATGGAAACTAAGCCAGCGTTGACCCAGAAGACAGAATTAACCTCCAGGCATGATCAAACTCTGCATATCTAATAAAAGCGTCCAGGAGGAGAACAATGGAGGGAAAATAACTTTGGTATGTTGATAACAGTGGACCAAAGTGAGGAGAGCAGCTTCAAGGAACAGTACTTGTTACTCCTCCAGTGTCTTGATCTCTCGCTAATGGAGTATTTGCATAATTACCCAATACTTGAAGCGGAATATGGGACAGCAGTGGAAAGTGTGGAATAAAAGACGGAGCACGACGAGGGGAGAAGCAAAGTGGCATGGCGGAGACACAAAGTGCTCCGTTTCTGTGAAGGCACAAAGCTGCATTTCCGTCGGTTCGCTTTCTCACACGGGCCAATTCACCATGAAGTTTACTGGGTTGAAGTGTGAGGACACACACGGTGGTGAGGAGAGGACTGTCAGCAGCAGTCAAGCAGCGAAGGGATTGTTGGTGTCAAGGATTACAAGGGTTTGGCACTTTGGGACGTAAACCTGCTCAGTGCCGGTCAAAGGCACATGGAGCAAGATGACAACCAGGGACGCACAGAAGAAAGAAAAGGACACCGTGTTACTGGCAAACTCCATATGTGAAGTGTCATGTTATTTTCATTGAAGCTACATTTAGAATAGAATGGAATCAAATCTAATGCCTTTATTGTCACTGCACTAGCAGTATAGCAAAATTAAATAGCTCTACATCTGATGCATTTGACCATTATAAACACACAATCCTCAGTTATAGGATTTGTTGTGTGGCAATCTGCTGTTATTACCCCATAATACCAACAGCTGTCACATGCCAGAAAACTAAGAATGATCGCTTCTCTGACTGGCCAACCACGACATGGCCAAACTCTCCCTCAATAGCCTTGTATTCTGTGGGAATATTTACATTCTGTGCATATTTGTGAATGCCCCAAATTCTGTCTTCTTTACACCAGAGCAACATACTTGCCACATGTTTGATATCTTCCCACCATAATTATCTACATTTAAGGTGTCGGATTCATTCATCTTATATATACAAGGTTTCCTCTTTAGAGACGCTTTTCTGGCAGATCACCTCAACACTGTTATCATCATCATCATCATCATCATCACAAATCTGTCAATGCACCACAGTACTTTAGGGCAGGAGAGGAGGTGATTTGAGTCAGAGTGACGGAGGCCAGCCTCTACCAGCCTGGCAAAACTAACCCATCATTTTTCCTTCATTCATTGTCATCCAGCAGTGTCATGGATGAATTGGCTGAGATTGCATGTATCACTCTAAGGTGGCTGATCCAATAGTTGAGTTATACATCAACGTGAACTCTCCCAAGTTCATAGTCAGGGTTTAAGTTGCGGTTGTTCTCGTGTCAATACTCTGCTTAGTTTGGTTTTGATACCTGTTCATGAACAAGACGTTTTTTTTAATGTTACACAAAAAATCCAATTTACATGAGACATTAATGCTTTGTACAACTGATGATGAGATTAAGTACTGAGGCGTCAAATGACACAGCAGAATCCACTGCTCAGTACAGTAAGCATTTCAGGAAAGTGTATTTTTGCATAACCAGCCATATCCACTGATAGTATTTCCTCATTATCCCAGCACATTTGCGCTCTGCACTGCTGGCGACGACATTACAGCAGTACCAAAAATATAGCTGATGATGAAGACACACTGACAGTGACCGCAAGGTTAAAATCCAAACAGGAGAGGGACAGACAAGCACAGCCAGGCAGAGGATGTTTCTCACCAGGAGGAGCTCGATGGCCCCCAGGATGTACATGGCTCCAGCAAAGGTGGTCCCCAGGTAGAAGCAGATCCCCACCGCACCCCCAAACTCAGGGCCCAGCGAACGAGATATCATGTAGTAGGCGCCTCCAGCTAAATGAAACAACACCAACACAAACACGTGGAGAAGGTGTGTGAGAAGGTGTGTATCTTTGTGGGAATTTGATATGAAAGTCACATAAAATACTCTTGGAATGTCAGTGCAATTGTATGTTACATTCATTTGTCATGCTATTTATTATTCAAGGAAAGTTCAATCTCAGAAACTAAGAAAATACATTTGTTATGGAATTGACTGAATTTCATTGCATCACCGTTATCGATATGATGTCCTGTGTGTCATTCAGCAATTATTATTTGATCAAATGACTCATCAGATATTCCAAATGTCCAAAATAATCAGTTAATACATTTGTAATGAGTATTTGTTTATATATAGTAAATATAGATAGGTTAACAGGCATGCTGCAGCTTAGGAGTTATAAGAGAGACAACACAGTGCTCCTATTTCACAACAAGCCTGTAATTTCCTCTGACCTCCACTGTACACAAAGAAACTATCAAGACAAAGGCCACCATTACGATCCAAACTCATATTACATAAATATACAATAGCTATATTGTCTAATGTACACATGAGCGCGAACACGAAGGTCTGTTCTTTGTGTTCTTTGTTCTTTGTCGCTGAGTGACATAAGTAACCATGAAGTTAGAACCCACGACATGCTGGACTTGGTCTTTTCATGTTGCTTGGGGTATCACACTGCGTTCAGTACAAAGTGCCAAAAGCAATCAGCGAGGCGAGGAATTTAGAAGCGGACCGCCTCAAACAGTGATGACTGCGTGGTGCCAGAGTCTGATCACCCACCTGGCACTACTCCATTTGTAGCGATGGCACTCATGGAGATGGCAGTCAGCATGGTCTACATAGAGAAAACAGAGAAGATAAAATTAGATACACATTTCCCAAGTTATGCATTTGTTCGAGTGGATTTCCACAAATAATCATTAAATGGAGGCGAATCATACAGAAATACTTATTACTGTGGAAAAATCCCACTGATCCACTTCCACGCTCCTTTTCTGCAGCACCGCTCTGCACACTGATTGAACACAGTTGGGGTCTGCCTCTTTAATGCTGTCACTCAAGTACCGTGCTCTATTTTGAATGGCCGGTCCCAGCCCTGAAGACCAGGCACATGCTCATGAGCTTGGTTCATGTTGAGAGAGTGAATCTAACAAGGTGTATAGTTGGAAACAATCAAAAGTTAACAAGTAAAGATATTGAAAATCTAGTTGAATTATAATTCCATTATAATAACCAGATGTGTGTTTAATAATATCATTATCACATCTTGGCATGGAGTGGACATAAGGACAAAAGCTATTTACTACAATGCAACAAAGCTAAAAGTTGACTGGTTGATGATTGGATAAATAATAACGCCAGCGGGCCTGTCAGCAGCTGTCAGAGAGCATTCAGACGGCCGATGATCACATGTCAGTCTCCCTGTGTGAAAATAACTCCATTATTGAATGAAAAAAAACCCACTGGAGGCCATGTAAAGACATGCTACAGTGGAGATCACGAGTTTACTCCACAATAAACAGCTTCCAGCCTTCACTGTCCTGAGAGGAACAGAGAGAGCGAGAGGAAGAGCGAGAGGAGAGATGCAAGGCAGTGAGCAGAAAAATAGAATATGACAAAGTGAGAAATGGAGAGAGTGAGTGAGAAAGAGAGAAACAACGTGTCTGTGTGTGTGTGTGTGTGTGTGTGTGTGTGTGTGTGTGTGACAGCACAATGAGCATTAAGATTTCATCATTCTTTCAAACGCTATTGTTGAATTTCTGAGCGTGCCTTTTTACTTTGGCTGCACGCGAGAGAAAGAGAGAGAGGGCGACAGAGAGGGGGGGGAGAGAGAGAGAGAGAGAGAGCGACAGATAGAGGCAGAGAGAGAAAGAGGGCGACAGAGAGAGAAAGAGGGCGACAGAGAGAGGGTGAGAGGAGCGAGAGAAAGAGAGAGTAAGAGAATGCGACACAGACACAAAAATCAATAACGTCTACAAAAACACGTCCTGCTTTTCTACAATGAGGACAATGCTGTAGGTATTATAGTTTGTTACTTATCAAAGATTATTTTTTCATTGTGATATTTCTTGTGGCTATGTTTATAGATTCTGTCATATTTCAGTATATTTATTTATTCACTTTTTTTCTATTTAACATCAGCAACACTGATGATTTTGAGAGGAATACACACAAATGACAATTATCTAATGATGATATGTGACCTTTTTAAAGATTGAAAATTCCAATTCTACTCTCCCTTGCTGCAGCACCACCACACACACTTGGTGAAAACAGATCATTTTAGCCACCGTCTCTTTTGGCCTCCCTCCAAAAAGCCTGATTTGTTCTGCTCGACCAGCCGCAAGCTGGCAGCCGCTGGTTAAACACTCGCTCCCTCACCTCGCGTTTGGTGGGCGTGTCTAACCAGGCGTGTAGGTGTGTGAATACAAACGTGTTGCATGTTAATTATGTTACATGATCAACATGTTGCTCAAGTAAAGGTATCAGCTAGTCTTACAACAGCAACATATCTCTTTAATGTTCTTATCTTGACATCCTTATTGCGGTGTAGTGATTTTGTACTGCATGTCCAAGACATTAATTCAAAACCAAAGATATTTCTCATATTTTAGACAAGCTAAACAAAACCACAGTGTGAGAAACACGACAGTAGAGAGTCCCATTGACATGAAGAGTGACTGCTGCTGTGTCTATGTCTATGAAGACTTTAATGTGGTGTCACCTTAGGGCCTGCTGGACCCACTATCAGGAGTGAAGGGTGAGTGGGACTGTGCTCTGTTTCTGTCTCTAATCTGGGCATAATGAGGCCATGAGCTCTTCTCCCACCACAGCAGATAAGACAGTAATTGTTTAAGTGTTTTATCTGATGTGGGCAGCAGCCAGAGGTCGACAGCAGCATACCAAATTATCACGCCAGTGTATGGCAAAGCCGCACCTGGAGGAAGACCACAGCTCCATGGTTTCTACCAGGAAGAACTGACAACTGTTTATTCCAGCAACTGTGAGGTGAAATGTGATAATATGACCAGAAATCAAAGTCTTACTTACCCGAACACACTGATTTGCCACGTGCACCTTAAGCAAATAATTGACCTTGAAGATTTCAATCAGCCCCTCTTATAGACTAAGTCTTACCCAGCACATTAAAAGGAAAGTAAAGTGGCATTGAAGGGGTTTATTTAAAATGATAAGATAATGTCATATTTGTGTTGATTGAGTCTATAAATTGGACAGATGGCGTTTCTCAGTGACTGAACCTCCGTTAGTGTTTTGTCACGGGTGAGAAACAGCTTCTGTTTAGAGATCATGTCATTTCTGTCAGCTTGTTTTGATTGCAGAGGCACAACTGAAAAACTGAAATATTTGGTTCCAACCTTATTTCATTTGGTCATTTGGTCTTTTAGATAAATAGAAATGAATCTGTGGATCTAATATCTGACTTTAACAAGAATGCGCCCAAAAGCAAAACCGCCTGATGACCTGATGTCTAAATCAGCGCCTGAATGGAGGACAGGCTCTGAAGCTTACGATGCTCTGCTATAGGCGGAGGATGTACAGCATATTTTTTCCCAGTGACCCAGAGCCTGTGACCCGCTTAATTGTCCCACTTTCAGGCAATGCAGGTGACCTAAAACTGTGATGGTCTGTGCGATGGTGCGTTACATCCTGTTTCCACTATATGTCCATATAGATATACAGCTATATGGCCTTTCAACATATTCATATATGACATAACTGCACACCACATGGTCCCGCTGTACAAAGTAAATGTGCAAAAAACTGTAAAGTAATGTAAAGCAATGGCAAACCTTTATTGCTAATTAGCTGCATATGAAACTCCTTTTTAAGAGGTTCGTCTGGTTTCCTTTCTTTCTCTCCGCAAAGCCAAGATTCAGTGCCATCTCCAAATGTACCTCCAAAGTCACATGTACCCACACACCCTCTGGCCTCCGTGCCTGCCAGTAAAAGACCTCATATTATGCCGCCTCGCCATCTGTGCGGTCCATGTGAGGCACAACAGCAGATCAGACAAAGGCATTTTATTTCCAAAGCGCTCTGAACGCTCGCAAGGCACGAATGATGGCTAAAAGGTAAGGATTTACAACAGAACCGGAGGATTTAGACACCGCCTTCCAACTATTATATTTTGTACTTTGCTACTACTTTTTTTCATTTTAATTTATAATTTATCTAACAGAACAGTGTGTTAGATAATTTGCCCCCAAACGCTGACTGTAAAGGACACTTTAGGTCTCTTTCATCCCAAAGCTACTGTCAGGCTCTGTTTTGGCTTTTGGTCGACCTGAGCAGAGATTTGGTTTGACAGGAACAGAGTTGTACCCCTGGCCTGAGAGCGTGCTTCATCAGCCTGCTTCATCAGCCTGCCTCATTAGCATTCTTCATCACATACATGTGGTTCAAGTTCATTGATTTCCATGCAACGATACTGCTAATGACGATGCTCAAAATCACCCAAAATCTGTCGACATCACGCTTTCATTTTCAGACTGATGTGGCAAATGCATCGGGGATCAGGCAGGAGGATGAAAAGCAGCTGTTGGAGAGAGAGAGAGAGAAAGTGGGAGAGGGAGAGTGGGGGGATGGCAAAGCACGACAAGACACGGGTGGTAGATGAAGAGAGAGCTTTGAGAGAGAATATAATGAGACAGTAGAATAAGAACGGTTGGGGAAATTGGGGAGGCGAAAGAGATGAGGGCACAAAATGAAAGAGATGAAGGGAGAAAAGTATCCTTAGCATTTAAATGAGTCAGGACAGAGGGCAGACCACCTCCCTTTTACAGCATTTGGACTTGAGACCTGGAAGTAATGAGGAAGGCTGAACAACAGACGATTTTCCATCTCGGAATATTAAACCTCATTTTAGCCCGGTGACGAGCCTGCATTCATTATCTGGGCTAAAAATACACACACACACACACACACATCGCACATGCTCACACATACACAGTGTATGTTTCACGGTTGAATATATACCACAAGACGCAGAGCTCCACGCAATGCTCGCTGCAGCCATACGCCGACATAAAATGGTGATTGTGAGTATAATTTCATGCTCGGTGACATCCCGTATTAGAACTGTTCTGCATGGAAACACATTCCTCATCTTATAATGTTTCCCAGATCATATGAGGGCTGGACGGCTAGTTAATGTTCTGTCTAAATGTTGCTTGAGGGAAAAATAACAGGAGCGGAGGAGAGCTTGAGATGCATGATGCTGTGATGGAGCATCTGCTGAACAGAGTGCGATTACCTATGTATGAGCATTTCTTGCACTAATGTGAATAAAACATGGACTTGTGCGGCACATTATCTGGGCTCTGTGCGTGATTCTTTGCTCTTCAGTCCCGTGGATTTGACTTAGGCGAGGGAAAGAGCCGGCTCAAGCCTCGACGAATGCACGCTCGCCCGTGCGCACACACACACACACACACACACCCGCACACACACACACATGCGGGCAGCCACACACTCCTCCTGCGGTATGGAGAAGGCAACCCCCAGAGGATAGGGTGGTTATGTGTTATGTAAGGAGCTCGGGAGGAGGGAGGTGGGGGTTTCTCACTCACCGTTCACGCTCAAGCTTATCGCCTCAGGGCTCTACAATGAGCTCGGCGTGACTGATAAGAGTGTGCGTGTGTGTGTGAGTGTGTGTGAGAGAGAGAGAGAGAGAGAGATTGAGGAGCATTGGAACAGTATGAATGGCAAGCAATTTCACCGTGTGTGCTTGTGTGTGTTTGCATGATTCGCTGTCCCACTGCTTCTGAACCAGCTTTGATCTAAGAGGCTTTTTTCTTTCTTTTCTTTCCTTTTAACACTATTTATGAATATTTTCGTGGTAGAATAGTTCACCATATTCCTGTAACTATCCTTAGAATATGCTTCAGATCATCATGCTTCAATTTAAATACACCAATTAAGTAGAGAGGGAAAAACCCTTCTTGCCATCAAGGTCAAGATGAAAAGTAGATTAGAAGAAATATGAAAGAAGAAATTCATTGAATAAAAACGCATTCAAAAGAAGTAGTTTTATAATAATTGTTCAATCTGTAGCGGTTTTACGAATTGATTGAACATTTCAGACATCTGATGATAACTGCAGCGTTATTGTCTCCATCTTGCATTCTATTCATTTTCAAACAGAGACATTGGTTCTAATTTCGAAAACAGTCCTTACAAACCTGGTTTAAATGGAATGAAACAATAGGGAGAAAAAAAAGGAATGATGCTCAGTGTCTTCCTTCATTATGGCTTTTGGCAGCTCTCTCTACAGGGAAACATGATTGGGAAGCACACCGGCTGTGTGTCAGTGCAGGCAGGTTTGCTGTGGTTGGGATTTGAGGGGGTTGTTGTTCTATAAATACACCCAGTGCTCCAGGAGAATCTAGGCTGCACACACACACACACAGACATACCAACGTACAGCACTACCCATACAGTACCCATAGTACCATCCACAGAAGAAGACATCTGCACACCTGAGAGCTGCGAGAACACACATTCAATCAAATCATCTTCATTGTGTTGTGGCAGCCAATGAAACAACAAATTCACGTTTTTTATGCTTGATCAAAAGCTCTTCCACTTTCAACACAGTGGTGCCTGATGCAGTTTGCCTCCTTTTCTTCTCACCAAACAGACGTTGGGCCAAATTCTTGCTCCCTGGCAATCAATTGCATGAAACCAGGGAAACACGATCAGCTGGTGGCAGTGACATCAGAGCTGCTGCGGCTCCTATGGGAACAATGTCTGCTGCTCTGTGACAGGGTGTCAGTCCAACTCCCAGAGTCATTCTGACACATGACTCCAACTCCATGGCACTGACATCCATGTGAACACAACAGTGTGAAATCATCCATTTAATTTTATTGATGGGATGTGTGAGGGCTACAAGCCACAACAGGACCAGAGGGAAATCAGCAAGAGACGCCGTCTTTCTCTCTCAGGAAACAGGAACAGAACATGTCTGGATACTTTCAAGGGCTCATCTTGCGTTGGGATGATTGGGGTATCGTGGTTTTCATGGGTCAAAGGTTTGTGCTTGGATGTGGACGTTGTGTTGTTGTTGTTAGGGAGGCTTACTCAGAGGCTTCACCATGATTGTGAAGAATCAAAATGGTTCTAATTTGTTCCCACCGAAATATCCAATATCACTTACAAATTATAGTATGTTTGCTGAACTTAATTTCACTCAATGATATCCCCCCCTGTCCCTGGGCACAAAATAACAGTCTACAGCCCTACAGACTCATTTTCTATTCAAAGACATTGGCAGTGATTGACCCAAAGAGCCCTCAAAGCTCAAGAAGCACATTCCTGAATATCCTGCTGCCTTTGATTTTGCCTCAAACAAAGGAATAATGCATGAACGTGGATGAAAGAAGGCTGCACTCACGGTTGTGCAGCACATGAAGACGATGATGAAAGTCCCGATGACGCCTCCGATTCCCACCAACCAGGTCATCCTGAGGAACAGAATCACGCCGAAGATGTTCTGGATGCACGGCAGATAGACGCCCATCAGAGTGCCGAGCTGGGGGGCCTGGACGAGGAGGGGGAGGAGGAGGAGGAGGAGGAGGAGGAGAGAGAAAAAGGCCGAAGGTGAGAGAAGAACTTGTCACACAAGCACTCGTGTTTTTTATTAGCAAATGCCTTCTTTGTTAGTCATGTTTTATTTATCCATACATCCCCGTTTTCCTGCTGCATAACACAAGTAAAACGCTGATTTCAAGCCATTGCACATCAAAACAATACATTTACATAATTTGCATACTTCTCTTCATTCTTTCAGCTGTAGGTTCTGTGTGTTTCTTCCCCACAGAAAACAGAAACACACTGTAAGAGACTTTTATTTACAGTTACACACATAGTTACTTTTAAAAGCCTAATTTGTAAATGCAATCTGGTTCCCCCAAGTAGAAATAGCCAGTGTTGCCTCATGCTTGCTTTTATTTATTTATTTATTTTGATTTATTGTGGACATATGTTTCCCTTATGTCATAAATCTCGAACCATTTCCTCTTACCACGTGGAAACAAGAAGAACAGCTCATTACACCGCGTAAAGCCTTTGACTCTATGATGTATTTCCCAATTAATCCCAAATAGCACCTTTTATTATTTTTTAATTTAAGGGTTTCAGAACCATAATTACGCTGAGCAGGGAGGCAACAAAGGGAACTTGAGTGGAGGAAGCAGCAGGGGGACCAGAATGGAACGTCTTTAGTGGATTTCTCCAAGGTCTATTTTTGCAGTGGATTTGTGCTTTGCTGGTTGTGCAACAGTCCACTGTCCCTGGTGTGGATCAGTGGACACAGAGCTTGCGTGTCCTCATACCAGAAACTGCTTCAAGGCCGTTCTTCAAGGTAATTACTGTCACAGAGACTGGAAGATGTATTTTGCTGTACTCAAGATTGATTTGGAGTTTCGCTTCATGAAGGTTTTTGGGATACTTGTATGTGTGTGTGTTTGCACTCTGAATGTGTTTGTGTGTGTACTGACATGACAGCATGGTTTAACTTGAAGGACACATTCGCTGACCCTGTGTATAATAGAGACATATTCATTTCCTGGCAAGGACGGCGCAGCCAGTGAAGGGTAATTATGATGATATCCAGCTATGACCCATTTTACCAAGTGAGAGTGTGAACTTTAGCTGTTACATCATTCCATTATACACACATAACACTCTGGACAAACCATCACTGCTGCATTTGCATGGTTCAATGCAAACAGCAAGAGTGATCATAGGCTGTGAGATGCTACACACATATGTTACTGTCCAGGGAAGGCTGAAGGGAAGGCTTTCCACAGGTCAATATTCAAAATATAGTCAGGCGATAGATAACTGTGCATGAGAAATATTAGCTAAATCCTAAAGCCACTTACTTATTTCTGAACATGTGTACGTTTTGCACCTGCACCTGTCTGTATTCTTTCAGGATTATGTTTTTTCAATCCAATAGTATCCTGATAATATGAGTGTAATAACTCACTCACCTATCATGATGTCTAGAACACTGTACTTCAGGTGTCAAACACTTCAATCACACCAGACAGGTGAGTTTGACAAAGGTTGCTTTCTTTCTATTTCACTCTCAACGCTCCGCCGCATTTGCAGTGCTTGAAACAGACTTAGCTGCTTTACATTTTGCTATGAGATTTCATCCAAATATCCCAAATTCCTTCTTAATTCCATTCCTATCACCACATTTTGTGATTCTGGTTATGAGTCAAGGTTAATTTGCCACAACACAGAAATCAGAGGACCCTCCAGTTTGAAGTTGATGGACTAAAATATATGCTTAGACAGGAGCCGCTATGATCATATTGCAGAAGTTAAAGTGATCAATTCAGCAGAGACATGCAACAACTGCCAACCAATACGTAGCTGACATGATTCAACAGCATGCAAACTGTTTGTTGTATAAGTATGATCTTTATTATAGTTTCTCTCTCTTTAAGTCAGTACATTGGGATTTGTTCCGCCTTGGCAAGCTTAAGTGCTTTAATAAGAGTCGCAAATCATTGGATTATGTAGTTTTACTTCTAATTTGACAGAACTTGTCTGTCTAAGGCTCATCCAAATTGTGTAAAGACAGAATATAAATAGAGATATTTTGTATCGTGTCTGAAAGTGGACAACATTTTCCCTTGAAACCAAACAGCGGTATAAAGGCATCAGCCGCTACCATTCTTCCTCTGCAGAGGGAAATTACATTTCCTTGACAAAATGGAAGCTATGCAGGATTTAGTCATAAAAGCAGCATTGCACTGAAACCTGTCAGTAGATGCTGCTTTCATCCAGCAGCCTTTTAATCAAACCAACCTGACAAGTGGCTGACATCAAATGAATAATATTGTCTGAGAGATACAGGTCAGATGGAATGTGATGTGTGGTTGGAGAGACTGCAGCATTAATAATTTACAGAGAAGAGGACAAACAGATCTGACAAACATAATTAGATTCCGATTTCCTTTTCAGATCAATAGCAAAACAAGAGCTCCCATTACAAGATGTGACTAGCAAACTTATTACCTAAGAATTTGTGATGTTTGTGGAGTGCAAACAATGGATTTCCACGTATTAATGTATGGTATACAAACTACATTCTGCTCCGTCTATGTTTAACGCTGTGATAAGAAAGAATGGATCAGCCCTCATAACTCTGCCTAATCCGACCGGGAGCCTTATTCAATGCCTCTAAAATGGAAACCATACAGCTTGCCTCATAATTCTTTTCTGCATCTGAAAGTAAAAGTTTGAGTCTTTTTTGTCCTGACGAATCACATGAAGGCAGCGCTTCATGAGAGGGGATCCAGATTAAAGCCTTGTGCTCGGCTTGCAACCTAGTGGACCACTTGTTGAAGTTCAGAGAAACTTTGAAATGGATAAACGGTATAGGTTAGTTTTTAATAAATTTTCATCCACTTTCCGGGTCCATTCTTCCAACGGTCCTGTTTGCACTCCCCCAGAGTAAGAACTGTGCAACCCGACCATCGCAACAGAGAATATATTAACCTTCATCCTTGTTGTGCTTTAATCAAAGATCAAATAAAGGCCCACACACGTTGCTGGAGGGAGCAGTGGAGAACAAACCTCGTCCATCTCTGTCACCTCCCCCACTATATGATAATGATTTGCACAGTTTGTCTCTTGTCTAAGCCATGCAAAACAGACTGTGACTCACTGTGATTGTGCCCTTCAGTGTGTCGGAGATGATTTCTCATTATTTGCCCAAGAAAGTAAAGTGAGTAAAGATTTGTGAGAACAATAACAAATCTGCAACGGCACCTATGACTTCTTCAGTGCAAGCTAGCAAAATACTTCACTTTGCTTTACGACTAAATAAAAGTTCTTATACAGCAATATTTAAATGATACTAAATTACTACTATCAATTCAAAATAAAAAGATAATAGATTATCCAAATGGTTATACCAGTTAAAATCTTAATCTAAGAAAAGAAAATGTAGAGGAGAAGAATATTTTCCTCTGAAATAGAAGATTTTGTGGAATAAGTTTGGTCTGAAGTTTGTGACATGCTTCGTGTTTGTGTGGACCGGCTGGTGTATATTTCACAGACTAACTCAGGTCAGAGCGCGCAACGTGTGTGTTTGATTGATTTGTGTGGGGAAACGCTTTGGCAAACGTGAACTTTCTCTTCCTATTTGTAAAGTGAGAATTAAAAAAAGGGAGTATTTGTTGGACAACTGACAGCACTGATTATAATGATTTTACATCATGATTGTAAACTGTGGCGGCGTCTAAAAAGGCTGACAGGGCCTTTGTTTACTTGAAATGCTAACAAACTGTTTCTCTAAAAAAGAACATGTAAATTCCTTTACAGGCGAGCCCGAGAGCGCAGTAACAGACTTCATTTAGTCATCAAATCTTGTGGAAAATGGCCACAACCAGTCATTTGTCACCTAGAGACCATCAACATTTCACCTCCATATTTCCTTCTTGTCATCACTCCCTCACCCACGCTGTAATTAAGCAGGGTGCGTTTCCTTCGGCCAGTCCTTGAGGGACTCGGTGTGTATTATACATTAGCAGTCAGGTGTTACAGGCAGAGAGGTCCCCCTGCCATCAGCACTTTGGCGTTGTACCCTAAAATGCTGCCGCTGCAGAAAAGGCGAGCGGGACGCTGCAGCTCGAGGTCAGTTTGTAATAACAGGTAGCTTATTAGATGCAACACCTCTGCCAATTTACATACCGCCATTATAGCACCTTGAAGAAGAAAACGAAAGGCCGGTAAATGAAAAGTCCTTTCAAGGTGGGTGTTTCTGATTAAAAAGAAAAAAAAACACTTCAATGACTTTATTCTGCCGACTTTGAAGTTGAAAGGGTGAATATATAAATGTTCCAGCCTCTTTTAAAGGGGTAGAGTCCTTTGCAGTTTCCACTTCAAAGAAATCGAAAAAGAAAGATAGTTGTCTATCAAATACTACTGACTTCTTCACAGTAGATTTCATCAAAAGAAGATAAAGAAAACATGCAGCCGGTAAATTCAAGTGTTTTGTCAGAAAAGCTTAAACTGGAAAAACGCTGGTGTGAGTTATTATGGTCCTGGCTCAGATCTACAGACTCAGAGGAAGACTCAGATGAAAGCAATTCACAGATATAACACTAATCTAGTCTTAAAATGTGTAAATTGTATTTAGTATGACAACAACAACGTCTATGCTGCACACCATAGCTGAGTAGCACTCGTCTGGAGAGTAACAGGCAATAACCCTCTCCAGAATACAAAATGACATTTTCCCTGCCTGCTCCAGCACACAATGGAGAACCACAATCAAGCAGACCTTGTGTGTCAGCGCGGCTACACGAGTATCTGCTGTAGCAAACATCTGAGTGATAAATTATAATCCACATGCAACAATAGACAGGCTTTGTAAAAAAAAAAACAGCGTTGGTATACGAGCAATCCTGGGCGTTACGTAAGATGTACAGCCGCAGATAATTCACATCGAGAGAGCTCGCACCATTGTCAGGGGGCGAGAGTGAGGCGAGAGGCTGTAAATGATAAAACGCCTCGTGAGGTTTGCTAACCGCCACCAAAATGCAGAATCTGGTAAACTAATAGATGTTTATATTGAGAAATGGCCTGAAACAGATGGAATGGCGGCGTATGTATTGAATCAATGACTCTGTGCGGGGAGAGACTCCATGTTTATTGAAAGTGCCACTTTTCGATTTTCATTCAATTGGTCTTACATTTGTTCATTTGTGGTCCGGGATTGCAGTCCCTTCCATTCTCTGCACCGACACACACACACACACACACACACACACACACACACACACACACACACACACAGAAAGAGAGAGAGAATGAGAGACAGATAGAGAGACAGAGAGGAAGACAGAGAGAGATGGAGTCCCTGTCTAATGGGCAAGAAGCCAGCAGGGGGATGATTTCCCCAGAGATCAGGGCACTGTGAGCAAAGGGAACACCGACTGCTGCAGCGCCACAGGTAGGCCGGTACGGCACCACCAAAGTTGGAGGGGAACAGCTGCCCGTCGGACCCCTGGGAAGTGGAGGCTAAACACTGAACGGATGGCTCAGGTGTGCTGCCACAGAACCCGTCTACACATCTGCCAGGACATCAAATTCATTTTCACTTCTTCCAGCTGCCCGATCACCCATCACTCGCCTCTGTCCAGACCAAATCAGATCAGACCAGAGCCCTCTTAACTCCGGATCCACCAGGAGCACATCTGAGGCCGGCCGCACTCCACATCCTTCAAGTACGATCCAGCAGTATAGCAAATCTCCTGAGTCTCTAAATGAATTCCTTCCCTTCATTGCTCTATCACATTCATTCCTTTAAACCTTTTTTCATCTCTTGTCCTTTGCCAACCTTATCATTGCAGAGACACAGAGTTTGCAGCCTGGTTTTTAATCTGTCATTAATTTATGATTAGCGGCTTCTTAATAAAAATCTTCCGGTGGTTGGCGAGAGGGAATGATTTTAATGTGACGCAGTTACAGGAAGGGCTTGGTTTGCATCCAGTGACTGTATTAGATTACAAATGTAGGAGTGAAACTATACCAACTCTGATCCAAAGCAACTGTTTCATTGACAGAAGAACAACAAAACCACTGGGAGCTGAATAAAGGAAGCCTTTGACACAGGGCACAGTCCTGTAATCCCTCGGTACACAGTAGTACAAGAACACACACACTGAGCCACACAGTGTTCTACCAGCCACATTACCCTTTTCTAGCTGTCATGTTGTGATAATTTAGCACAATTTTCTTACATTTAGAGATAAAACAACTGTGTTCAGTTTCCTCACATTATAACGTTTTGCCATGGTAACTGGAAAATTGCACATTTGTAAAGGCAAATAACACAAATGTGAAATAAATAAATGCAAGTATTACATTTAAATGTGGTTACCTGATGTGTTCTCAGTGTAAATGCATAAGATAATGACTGAGCTGTGCGATACTGGGCCGGGGCTAAAAAGATATTATTCACGTTTCCTTCCCTGCTATACACAGAGTTAGGAAATGAGAGGGATAAGAAGAATGTAGATGCAAGTTCATATCCTCAGCTGCTGCAGGGGGGGAAGAAATCAAAGGAGAAAGACTGCAGAGGAGCAGCGTAGGACTGAGGGGAGACACCGTACACCTGAACTACACAGGCTGGAGAGAGGGAGAGGAGAGGAAACGTCCAGGCCCTCAGGCTGTGGGACACTCTGCCAACCTGCTTAGGCTGACAAAACCGGTGTCATTCTCTAAATCACTTCTAAGAGGGATTTTTTTTATGCTTACCAGCGTTTGCTTTTTATCTAAATCCCTCCGAAAATCTGCTGCAGTCACATTTTTATTTAGAAGTTCAAGACATGAATGTGTGAAGCGCCTGTGGTAGTATCGACTATAATAGGACGGCGGATAGCAACGTTTACTGTCGGCCGACGTCATTAGATGCATGTTTTTGATGGTAAACGTAAGGAAACCTACAGAAACATGCTTCACACAGGTTCATACAGGTAGAGACGGGGCAGGTATGGGTTGTTTCACCCGGCCGTGCCCAGTACTATGGCCTGGTTTAAGATAGTAGCCTGAGCCATGCTGCCTTTCCACCATGCTGCAAAATTTCACCATAACTCCTACTTTACCACTGGACCGAACGCACAGACTGTTTTAAGCTCTATGAATGGAGGAGGAGGAGGAGGAGGGGAGGAGTATCCAGTCGTACGTTTTAGAAATGTGCCGGTGGAGGCAGAGGTGTGAGGTGGGGAGGGGAAGGGGGAAGGGGGAGGGGGGAACAGTGGTGTGGGAGGCGGACGGGGGAGCTTCTCCACGCTCTGCTGGCCAAACAGGAGCTGATAGAGCAAATGTGTTTCTGCTCAGGTGTGCTGAATTATTAAATACACAGAGAGAGAAGAGGCCAGTGAGCATCAGCCCGCCTGACCTGCTGTGGATGAACCAGTCACTCCCCGGTCAACTCTGCGGATGAGTGTGTGAACATATGTGTGTGTGTGTGTGTGTGTGTGTCAACCTGTTAAGTGTGTCAAACCACTGCAGCTGAATCCTTTGGTGGCTTTTGAAGGTTCATCACTACAGAACAGCAAATATATGTAACTATGTGTACCAAGCCTAAAGCCTAAATGTCTCTTTATCTATCAATGATGCTTTAAGTTGCTGTGATGACTGAGGGTATAAGAAGAAAAGAGGACAGAAATAATTCAAACATTTATTTGACTTTAAGCCAAAAGTCATCTTATCTCAGCTCAGCTCTGCAGACAATATGTGAGCTGTGAAATTCTCTGTTTAGCTCCACTGTCAAATCTGTGCGCTGCTCTAATACGAATCATGTATTGACATTAATCAGGATACATCCTACGGAAGGCGCCTGATGAGAATACTGATTCAATGCAGCGCCCTAATGAAAAAAGGGAGGGAGGGAGGCGAGGGAGAGGGCAAGGGCGAAGCTGAGCGGAGGGATCATAAAACACTGAGAGGGGAAACAACATTAGCGAGAGGGAACATTACACTGTAAAAAGCAGAGGTGGAAAGCATACAAAGTGCCGCCGCTTCAGGTGATTCTGAGAAATTCCGGGCCGGTTCGCTCGAGTGGAAAATG
Organism: Genypterus blacodes; assembly: GCF_046128005.1. Classification (NCBI taxonomy): domain Eukaryota; kingdom Metazoa; phylum Chordata; class Actinopteri; order Ophidiiformes; family Ophidiidae; genus Genypterus; species Genypterus blacodes. Next base: position 678,518 of record NW_027466831.1, read on the forward strand.
AGTCGGATAAAAGTAAAAGGGTTTGAGCTTGTAGTGTAGTGTGCTTAATTTGATCAAAACACAAAGGATTATGGGGGAGAAGATAAAAAGCTGCTGCGACATGATCTGTTGTGTTGTTTTTACCTAGCCGACCCTTCTGGTCAGTCATTTATTTTTGGCGGAGTTCCGTCTGGAGGAGTTGTAATGTTCTCCCTGTGTCTGCGTGGGTTTCCTCCGGGGTCTCCGGTTTCCTCTCACCTTCAAAGTCACGCAGCAGCAGCAGCAGCTAAGGTAGATTGGAGACTCTAAATTGTCCGTAGGTGTGAATGGAAGTGTGGCTGAGTTGCGAGTCTCTCCGTGTTAGCCCTGTGATCGACTGCACCCAGTGACCGCCGGGATGTGCACCAGCTTCCCCCCCCCCCGCGACCCTGACAAGGATAAGCGAGGGGTATAGAAAATGGATGGACGGATGAATGGTTTCCATCTTAAACTGTGGACCTCTGGACTGTCCCCTCATGTCATACGTGAACAAAACCTCTAATCATGGCCTTTCCACTGCGACAAAGAAAGGCGAAGGGAGCCGGAGTGGAGCGAGAAATAGAGAGAGAGAGAGGGAGACAGAGAGAGAGAGAGAGAAAGAGGGATCGTTGACAGAGCGATAAAACGCCACAGGCTGCCTTAATGAAAAGCCTCTCATGGCGATGGAGAGATTGCCTGTGGAATGGGCTGCTGATTGGAGAAGCAGCAGCTTGGTGTAGCGTGCAGACTAATTAAAGTATTGAAGGGGTCGGGGTGACATGGGGAAGATTAGACCTGCTCTCGGGGGTTGGCAGTGCTGAGAGCGAGCCAGAGAAATACAGGGTACAGCAGGGACAACAGGGAACGCTGGGACATTGGGGGAATACAGCGTCAGCAAATATTTTGACAGTGACGGAATGGTACACCAACACGGAATTCCCATAAACACAGTAATGGAATAAATCTGATCTTGCTGCTACTTGCATTATTTCTCAGTAAAGGCATATTTGAAAAGAAACTGTTAACATATAAAACTCAATGTCATAGAAATGTACGGATCACGTTAGAAGGAGCGTGACGGGAATCTGCATTTGAATTCTCATGTTACAATTAACAGACGTGGCAGATTCCCCCGAGATTAACATCACACACACGGCGTCCCCAATTATTGCGTATGACACCGAGTCTCCAGGTAATACTGGCGCCATGCCAACACAGCATTTTCACCTAGGTCACAAAAACGACGCCGCCATTGTAGTTAACAGTGTAGCGGATCAGTTTCTTTATCGCGTCTTTGTTGGGATTTTTCATTCATTCGCGGCCTTGAAAAGAGAATTCTATGTTGATGGATTTGACATTGAACAGAACCGACATCGTCTGTGTGCTAGTTTCCCTTCGCTACACTGAGCTGAAGTATGTTTATGAAAACTGTTATTATCAACTGCTTGTGAGCCATTATGTGTGTTCTAATGACTAATCTGTGAGATGAAAGCCATTTTGAGCAGACATGTGGAGGTGAGACTGTGTGAGTACCTGTCTATGCGCTCACAAAAGCTTCTTCTAATCGCCCATTTAAAAGCAGATCTGCGACCCATTGAGGACCTCCTGCAGCATCTCCTCTCCTCCTCTCCTGTCCTCTCTCCTTCCTCCCCCGCTGCATCATCTATCACCCCGGCCCACAGTTCTGCTCAGCAATCTCATTAGCCATTAACAAACAATTCCATCCCGAGCTGAAAGTCTACTCCCGGCTACCCTGAAAACAATCATACGCTTTATCTCGGTTCTGGTCTGCCTTCTCTCTGGACGTGCAAACTGAACAAACGTGGTTGTCCTGACTGCTACGGTCTGAACATCCCCACAACTGCACAGCAAATGACCATTTCACACTCTCCTGATTGAAAAATTAGGTGGGACTGTGTGTTGTTCTCCCATGCAGTACAGGTTGTGGCAATCCAAAACGCAGCGTTAACAGTATTAGATCCCTTGAATTGCAAAATCTGCCATTAAATCTGAGAGGCACACAGCAGGATTCAATCATTTATTGTTGGTGACCTTGAATTTGTGTCTTTATCCTGTATGGTAAAAGTAAACATGTAGTAATTTATTGTATATCCAGTAATCTCTTTTGAGGCCTGAAAGCCATTTGTAGTTATATTCCTAATCTAAGGAACGTTGACACTCAGGCAACTGGACTTGGAGGTAAACACTTGAAGACATTTTGCCTCTCATCTGAAGGGCTTCTTCAGTTCTGACTGAAGAAGATCAATCAAAATAATCACCTTTCCTTAGATGCCCTGACCTGGATGACCGAGGACCTGCTCACTATACATCTACTGGACTCGCACACACACACACACACACACACACACACACACACACACACACACACACACACACACGCCCACCCACACAGGAATGGAAAGGCGAAAGACAGGAGAGAAAAGAGAATGTAGCAGAAGGAAACATATCAGGCTGATTGGGCACCCAGAAAGAAAGACTGGGTCAAAGGTCATTGAAAAGCTGTCAAACTGTCAACTAACGGGCTGACAATTGAACTGTGTTTCACCTCACATAGTTCACAACTTCAAAAGTTTGGAAAGAAGGGTGAATTGTATGAAATAATATGCGTCATTCAAATTTCCACATTTGCTGCTTTTCTCTCATTACTCATCTCCTTCCTCATCTTCACCCTCATCTTTCCTTACATCACCTTTGCTTTTCACATCTCACACCAAAATTTCTGTGAGGATTAGTACGTTTCAGTCTGCCTGTCAAATTGCTGCGTCTCCTCCCTGTTGTCGTCTCACATTCAGCAGCAGAGAATAGCAGGGACGCTGTGGAAGGATCTCATTAGTGAGTGGCATGTAAAGATGCGATGTGGTAACACAAACACGAGGATTTCGAACATAAACAGAAATGATTGACAATTTTCAAGCCAGTTTTTCAGCTATCCAATGTCTGTTATATAACAAAACTATAAACTGCTCCATTATTAAGGATTTTCTTTCCATCAGCAACGTGAATGACCAGTTTTCTTTGGTGAACATGCGATCCAACGCCATGCAACAACCAGCAATGAGATTTGTCTGTGGGAGGAATAAACTTTGGCAGCTAAAAATGGTTTAGTGAATTCATTTCACCATTATTATCATCTCATATCGTCTCTTAGTTTGTGCTGTGTTATATTCACACTGCAGCAACATGAGTCCTGTGGCAAGCAGTAGCATGCATGGTGTTTCACACAACAGCACGCTTCCTTAACCACTTAACCCAGAGCTGACATTTATATTACAATAATAATTATAATAATAATGCATTTGATTTATAGATGCTTTTCAAAGGACACCTAATAAGACAGCAGAACAAGCAGCAATGTATCAAAATATCATAGAAACAAACAAGACAGAATACACAATGAGTGAATAAAAGTAGGCATAAAAAGAACATCAGTGCAGTGTCACCAAGTAAGGAAGAGACCGGGCTCAGCTAGGGAATTGAAAACCACTTTTCCTATGGCTAAAAGGAAGAAGATATAAAAAATAGGGGACCCAAAACAGAGCCAGGGGTAATACCAGGGACAGGGAATGACGGTGATCTAAGCCAGAGTTCTGAACCAGGCAAGAGAGGTGCCAATGATTCCAATAGAGATGAAGCTGAATGTTATGTTAGATGGTGACGACGGAAGAAGAAGAACGACATACACGCCTATATGGCCATATATACACAAAAAAACGATGCATTATATGCAATGCTGACTGCCAGTATGAGCTTAGTAGAATAAGAAATATGCAGATAGCGTAAAAGCAGTATCCTTTCCTTCTGGTTGGTTAATAACACTTTAAGAGAACTGCACTGTGCGGCACTGAAAGAGCAGGCAAAGCTTACATGTGTTTATACAATTACATGATAAAGACATCCACAATTATAAGGATTATAATGTCATATGGAATACGCTGTAATTTAAAAATGCCATATAGAGTGACTCCAGAAAAGCCCTCACTGTTGCTGCACTTGTGTATCTCATGTTCTGATTAAAATAACTGCAACAAAATGTGAAATTGTGTCTTTTTATTCACCCAAACTTTCTGTCTTCATAGGGGCATTGGGGAGTTTAATGTGACATTTTACATTGCTCCTTTTGCACATCAGTCACTCACCCTTGACTGTAACATCCTGGAAAATAACATTTTTTGAATCCTCTGGATACCACGGGATTTTGTGAAAATCTCCATTTCAAAATGCAATTTTGAATTGCAGAGAAGTATCAGAATTTGCTACACGCGACCTTAAGAGACCATCTGAAGGTAACACTCACTGCAATGTGAGAACAAGCAGTGACTAAATAACTAGTCAAGACTTAGAATGGATGCTTGATATAACATTACAGTGAGTGTAATTTTCAGAATGTCAATTGTAAAGTGATTTGGAGACAACCAATCAGACTCATGGCTCAACTACATGCTGCCAACCCAAAACAGCTCGTTCTCAAAAATGACAGACTGAGGGAATGGAAACGTGCCGCAAAAGCTTGGTTTGTGTGGATTCATTCTTCTTAGGTCACAGCTAATTTAATTGTTTTTACTTCAGTATAATTTTAGTAGTGTTTCTCCACTGTCTACTGGATATACTGTATGTTAGTTTTCCACCACTGGGAGTTCCTGTTTTCTGTTTCATACCTTGACGGGTTTCTTGCGTGATGACTCCGCCTCGTTGTTCTCAGCCTCCTCGTGCTCTTTGCTACCTTGGGGCAGGTTGGAGTAGTTGGCCAGGCTGCTGAGAAGAGACGACACCATGGGGCTGGTGTCCATCTCCTCCTGCACAGACGCAAACACAGACGGACACACTCAGCTTTCTGGAAGGCACTTTAAGAATATGTTTCTGAGAGGACAGTGAGTGGGGAGAGAGATGCTGAGCCAGAGTCAGATGAACTTTGCAACATAAATAGTTCATTTGAAAGGATTGCTGAAAGGAAAGGAGGAAGAAAAGCAATGCTTACGTAAGCAAATGTACATTTATTGTTTTTGTTTGATTTTGCAAATTAGAAATCCTACAGAGGACACAATGTAAACACCTTATGTGCAGAGCTATGGTAAATTGCCTCATTTAAGTTTTTTCTTGTAGCTGCATGAGATTTGCTTGCATTAACCTGAGGTTCCCAGATGCCCTTCACACAGTAATTACCCTCATTAATCGATGCCAGAGACCCCATTCAATCACTGAATTGTGAGTGTATCTGTGTGAGTGCTTATGTCAAAGCCCTCATTTTTATAATTGGATGAGTGCACCACCCTCCCTGATATATCTGGTATATCTGTGTGTGTGTTTGCATAATATTGCTCCATACCTCAAACAAGGCCATGTTCTTGCCATCATACTGCTGGCTCTTCTCTGCGGCGACATCACTGCTGTTGATGAAGGGACTGCTCTCCTTCGGGTTACTGTCACCTAGAAGAAACACACACACACACACACACATCTTTAGTTTTAAGACAGTAGAAAAATAATAGAGATCAGGAAAGGTACAACAGAACAACACACGAGTCAGATGAAAGATTTCTCGTCGTTTGTAGGCTGACAGCATCCTTCAACATGAGGCGGCAACTTTTAATGAACCGGTTCATTTTATTTTCTATTTGAGTCAAAGGATGACATATGGAGAGAAGGCTCAAAGTAGAGGATGTCTGCCAGGGAAGGAGGAGAAGTTTGGTTGTCTCCATAAAGTGCCCGCAGTCAGAAACACAGAAGACAGAGCCGTAGCTAATGGAGCGTGCATCCGCAATATGTGTAGTGCTATAGGTTCCATATGGTCTTAGAAACAATGTATCTCATCAAACAGCTTCTCAATCGCAACACCGACAAATGATTATGTCACAAGATCATAAGTCTGAATATTAAAACTCACACATAAAAATGCTAGAAAGATTGTGATGTTATTTAGGTGACAGTTGCCATCGGCGGTGGGACTCCATCTAGAAAAATCTGTCTACAAGTCCAGTCAGTCACATTGTCAGACACAAGGTAAATGTTCAAGTAAATAATACACAAGACCCTCAGGGAACTCACTGACTGATGTTTTTTCCTTGACAAGCTGACTGATTTCCATTCTGGATTTGAAATTAGATTTCACACAGCAACACACGTGGGTCTCTATTGTGCATACCAGGACTGAAAGTCAGTTGGAATATTTCACTCACGCCAGTCAAATAGATCATTCAGTTTCCTCCAAAACAAAAGAGCTGAATTCAGTCTCCACACAAGATGACCCACATACAAACTACACAGAGGTGGTGAGACAGAGAATGCAGCAAATGTTTTCCAAAGTGGCAAATTGTAAATATGAGCTTTTCCATGCAATTTTACACATTAAAAGCTTTTATTAAAAGTAGTGTTCAGGACTTTTAGCGTGAAGTACTTACACAGGAGTCCTGACTGATTTTTGACTGGTTTTATGCAACATCAAATAGTCTGAATCTAAGCAATATGTTTCCAAGAGGCACTGCAAAGACTTCATGATTACAAAAATGATGTTTGTACACTGAGGAGTTGCTGAACCTACCTGTACCCATTATACCCATAATGACTGATGTGCAAAAACCCCAATAACATGACAACACTACACTACATAGTAAAGACAACAGAGTTTATCAATAGTAAAGATAACATGTTCAGATTGAAGAGGACTCCAGCGATCTCCATCTTGGCAACACAAAACTAATTTTCCTTTGAGCACAATCGTCTCCACTGGAAACCTGAGCTACACGGTAACCGTTGTTCTTCATCACAAAGGGAATGAGACCATGTAAACAAGATTTCTTCTGTCTGGTGCTGAGCTGGCGACATGCGTCATGGAGCCATTAATAAAGGACACTCGGATTGTAAGAGACGGTCCGGTTGATGTTGTCGATCAAGCATTCAATATCGACCGACACTGGCAGACAAGATAATAGGTCTTGTATCTAAAGGTCAAATCAATAGGAATAAGGTAGAATTTAATTAAAGATAAATGATCAAAACAAAGTACTGCCATTAAACACAATTTGAAAAAAAATAATTCTATTCTGTTATCGCACAAATGGAAAGTTGTGCACTACTGATTCAAGTGGTTGTAGCCTTTCGCTTTGTTACATAGTTTCAGAATTAAACCAAAAGTCAACATGAACATGGCTCCATATTTACTTTGAGTCGAGACCTCAGAGGCTGGAACCCCCCCCCCCCCCCCCCCCCCCCCCCCCCAAACCCATCACAGCCTTTTATTTTGGGCCTTATTGTTTAGAGGCTTAACGGCTTCGTGTGGCAGCACAGTGCAAGCCGTCTTATTTGCAGCCATCCCCCTTCGAGCGTTTCTTCAGGCAGACAGCAGATTGCTCTCCCTCTGGCTCTCAGTACTGTCTTGGACTAAGCGCCGCGAGACCAAGTTATTTATAGCCAGGGTGCTGCAGCCATGTGCCATGACGTTGGGGCACCGCTAGCAGCCTGGCCCCTTCATACATACTGTTCTACTGTGACAGAGAGAGAGGGGGGAAGGGGGGGGACTGAGATGGCGATCAGAAGACGACAAAGAAATCAGTAAGGAAAGAACAAAACAGGGAGGGAGAGCAGAATGCAAGAGAATGTAAAGAGACCAAGGGAACGAGGGTGCCGACGAGAAGATAGAGAGAGGCACAGATAGATGGAGGGCAAAGTGAGGAGTGACAGGTAGAGGGACAAGATGAAGGAATCAGACCTGAAATGGGAGCCAGAGTAAGAGGGAGAGAACAGAGGGACACACTTATGTCTCCGACTGCAAATGTAAAAGCTTCTACTGCACTTAAGGTTCAGCTGACTTTAACCCGCAGGTTGAAATGCAAGGCGGGTTAAAGGGATGTCAGCGCACGCCGCAGAGTGTTTTCAGCACACGTGGATTATTCATTTGTTTAAGCTATTTTCACCCTTCCTGACTATGTGAGGATGATCGACAATACACGACTTAGATGCAGCGCTACGCTCATCAGCGGAGGCCGACAGTGTGCTTTTTGTACGTTGAAGAGAGCAGATAACCATCTCTGAATGCAGAATAGAGCCAAACATATGTAATGCTGCAAGCACTGAGACACACACACACACACACACACACACAAACACGCAGTATTCAAAGGATCAAAGCACACACAGAAACAGAGCACTTCTTAAAGGATCAAAGGGACAAGAGATTTCAAATGCACACACACATGCACACGCACATGCACACGCACACACACACACACACACAGTTAAGGGCTAATGCTGTATATTTTCTATCCAATCACTTCTCTTTCCATGGGTCATTTCCTGCGCAGTCTAATAATTAAACCGTCATCATCAGAGGAATAATGGATAACCCTTTTCGGAACAAATGACAGTTCCCAAAAGAGTTTCCACATACCCAAAGCAGCTTATCCCGCTACAGTTTGATGGCTTCTCTCCAACAATGGCTCTCACTATCAAAGCTTTCGCACTATCTACGATCGGTTTCCTCACTGAGCTTGTGATCTTCCTCCAAGTTAACTAGAAAACACAAAAACAACTGCTTCCTCATTATACTTATTATACTTCGTCATGCTTGCAACGATGCGAGAAGTTGACTTGAGAGAAGTACACAAGAGAGCTCCAATCATCTTTTAGAAAGGAGTGATATCATATCACATGGAATCAAATCATAAATGTCAGGTAAATGTGAATGTATAATTCCATGTGAACTGTGAAATTACCCCATCTGGTGTGTGACATTTGAGATTCCCATTAATGCGTCGGCCAATTCAACTGAGATTCATAATTGTGCTGTCATCTAGTGCCAAGTACCTGACAGGTCAACTGACGGACACTTCCATTAGACTATATTAATAAAAGACAAGGTGTGTGAATGCAAAAAAAAAGCTTTTCCAGATATCATGCAGTGTTGGCAGGAGGCCACGGAGAAAGATCAGTCAACCGGGAGGAGAGGAAAACATGGAAAATGCACAGACCCTTAAACAAAGACGCGTATCTGCTGCCATTCAATGTCACCTCCGCCTGGCGCGAGCTCGCTTAGCGACTCGGTGGTGTGTTAGCACGTATGGAAGCAACAGGGAGCTGTTTTAATCCAGAGTAAAAGGACGAGCTTAATGGCCGACTGCCAGTTATCCTGCAGGTACCTGGTTTTAGCAAATTCACAATTGCCCTTGACATTTCTACATTTTGGCAGACACCCAGATGATGTATAGGCTGATGTAAAAGCCAAAATGGAAAAACTTATAAAGACTTAGCTGAGCTTTCAATTTACCCGACAATCTACGATCTCACCTTTACATTTAATCATGAACTCTGGGTAGAGACTGAGAGAAGGTGAGGGACTGATAGATGGATGGATTATCTAAAATTTGCATTTCTATGTCGCTGTCTACACTTTTTGAAAATAGAGATGAATTCCTTCTCGTGACTATGTGTGATTTATCAAGTTATTTATGTCCAATTATGCATTTTTGAATGATTAGAGGCAGATGATATTTCACACTGTTGTCATCTGTCTCGCTCTCAGAATGGAACCTGAACTGCACTCCATGAGTGCAGATATCTTTCTCAAACGTATTGGCTTTGTGTTGTCAGTATCTGGCTACAGTCTGGACACTTGTGTGCTCCACTGAGTAAGTGGAGACAGTTGCTGCGAGCTCGCACGCTGGCAACTCAGTTTTCCTACAGATCTTTGAATAAAGCCACAGAGGACGACGTGACAGGAACTGTTGACTTTGCTTTATTGATCCGTCCTTGTATGGTGGTGAGGTGGCGACAGTCCCAATTATTGCTGCCTCGCTCGCCCTGTCCCCTCTCTCCTCTTCACTGTGTAAAGCCAACATACATAACCTCATACACACTCTCTCTCTCTCTCTCTGAGGACCTGCTTCAACAGGAGCAAGTGCTAGATGTTGATTCGTAAAGGAGCTGACTCAGCGAGAGGCTCGCGGTCCACTTGTTGATTTGTTGAGTGTGAACTGCAAGTGTGTATATGTGGAGACGTACACATGCTCAGCTCTAAACGACGGCAAGAGAAATAGCAATTAAGCTCAGCTTGGCCTGCGATAACTGGACTTCAGCCATTTCATGAGAAATACTGACACATTAAATATGGAAACCGATCCTCGGCTGTCCAAGAAACTCTGCTTTCCATACACATATGACATTTCTACTACAGCTACTCAACAAGTCAATACTATTGTCAATATGGACGGTTTACTGTTGTAAATCAAAATGATGCTGCTGGAGGCTGAGTGCTGCATTCTGCTCTCTCTCTCTCTCTCTCTGCTGGATGTCAAGTGAGGGATTAAGGTCACTGTAATCTAAATTCCAGTCAAGGTCGACACAGCATTCTCACGTATCAAGTACCCGCACATATCCAATGTGCAGAGTTATTGTTGAAAATCTACGTTACCTACAGTTGACGCACACAACAGAGTTTCTAGTGAAGTACAGTGTTTCATCATATCCATAAGAGAATAACATCATGAGCTAAATCTGATGTATGTGATATAAACTGTTGTCTATCAGTGCAGAGTACAGGATTCATTCTTCAAACGATGTCATTCTGATGGGAAAAATGTGATATGCTTCATTGAATCCGTACAATGTATTGGTTCTTCGGTGTAATGTCCAATGATGCGTTTTCAGTTGATGTGGTTGACTGAGGATAAATCAGGTGCAAAGAATTCATTCCAAATAGATGAAGACCTCAATTTATAACCAGGTGCAAGGGCAAAAAGAAGTAAGAACTGTATCTATTTTTTGGTTAATTTACAAGTGATTTATGCAGTTTCAATGTACTCTGGGGAAAAAAATCACCAGCATATGCTTGCGTGCCTCCATCTACCCACACACAGTCAGAAATAGACACACTCTCACTCTGCCTCACCCCTTCCAGCTCCTATCATGGCTGCAGCAGCATATCAGACACAACAAGCTCGTGTTTTCTCCGGTTCTCCCACTCCCCTCACTCTTTAGTTATCTCCTCTCTGCCTGCCTCTCATACCCATGCTGCACGGTTACTCATATATTTATGTGGGGAGCACGCACTCCTCAGACATATCAGTATGCAGGCTGTGTGTTTCAGCCCAGTATGAATTTTAATGCATCCTTGCCTCACAGGGTGCGACTTTGACACGGTCCCTTTCTTCTTCAACAGCAATCCTACCTCCTGATTGGTTCCTGAGCTGACAGGAGCTCATTGGTGGAGGAGTGCGGAGGGGGTGAGGGGGAGCAGGTCGAACGATGTCTCCGCATCTCCATGAGAGGCAAAGTGTGTAGGAACTCTTTAGCATGATGATCAGACAACCAGGCATGTCACGGTCTTATGCCGGATGATGAATGGGAAGGTTTGGTGTAATTTCCCCTCGTATCGCCTGCCTCGCCTCTGGCTGTGCACGTCAGGTTTCATTTCTGTTAAACGGCAGGCTGCTGCAGTGCCGTCCCAAGGAGGCGCTTGTGTACAGCGGCAGTCAGGCAATTAAAACACAGCCATCTTCTCACTTCTGGGAATTCAGGAAGATGCAGATGACAACTACAAGACTGCGATTTGGAAAAACTGGTGCAGGTAAACTGGTATGTGTCAATGTGTCGATGACGGCTACCAGCATCTCATTTATTCCCCTGAATCTGTTTTCACATCATCGACTGTATAATCTCTCGCTCGCGTTCATATTTAGAAGGTAGATCTTTTTGTACGGCAGGTGACAGGACACTGTACTGCATCGTAAAATCAGTTTGTGTGATTTGCAAGATTTGTAGCTTTAAAACGACGTCATTAAAGTGCTAATCCTTGATTCTGCATTTTTAAAGTAGGAGGGAACAACAGCAGGTTGGTGATCATCAATACCCATAATTCCATGCAACTGTCGCAGTGAGGTGATGTCACCCACTGACATAGCCGAACACATCATGTTCTTTTCACTAGCTACTAAGTTTTCAACCATGAGTCTAAATATAAACAAATATATATAGACCTTATTGAATGTATCTATAAGCTCACCAGTTCAAAAATCTAAAAAAAATCTGAAATCCACATTGGTTTTCATGATGATCCCTTTAAAGACCATTTTAGAACACTGTGCATTCAGAACTCCGACAGAATTTCCCAAAAAAAAAAGCCTAAACACACTACTTTGATTTATGAAGGCCCCATTACATTATGCTTCTTCTCACACGTCATACCTCGTCTTCTAACTTGGGCCACAAGCCTTTCAGCATGTCCGGTTCCACAGACCGGTGTCAGCACGCACACAGGCCCTACTGGTATGAGGTGCAGAGAATGTGAGCCGTGCTGGAGCTTGGCTATCAGACTCCCTCAGGTGGCCGGCTGGCTGTGAGCAGAACACCCTGTGTCAAGTCAGTCAGCTGTACGCCTCCTGTATGCATGGAGACGGCCGGCGGGAGTAACTTGACTTAGCTGACTACTCCTGCTGTAATTGGTGAGCCATGGAGCCTAACAGGGCTGGAGGGATGAGAGGAAAAGATACCAAAAAAAAAAGGATTGCGTGGGTGGAGGTGAGGTGAGGTTGGGTAGGATTATACACTGTTCAGGTAATTGGTGGAGGAGCAAAGGTGTCCTGCACCTGCTGTCCTTTAGCGAAAAACACAAGAATCAGGAGGGAGGAAGGCGATGGGGGTTGGGTGGGTGGGGCGGGGCGGGGAGTCAGGATGGGAGAAATGATAGCAGCTGCAACTCTGACATATTTTCATGAGGTCATGGATTAAAAATTCACCCCAACTTATCACATGCCAGGGAACCAATTTCACTCAGAAACATAATTTCCTTCTCCGTGCTGACCGGTGCCAGGTCCGGACGAGCGGCCAAGCGCTATTACACTTTTATTACATTTGGCACATTTTTGGACAAGGGGCTCCTGCGAGAGGGTTCAGCAGCCTGTGACAGGACAAGTGAGGCATCTTGGCTGAGTCAGAGCGAGAGAGAGAGAGAGAGAGAGAGAGAGAGAGAGAGAGAGAGAGAGAGAGAGAGAGAGATCCAATCGCCTGCAGCAAAGTCAGACAGATGGAGGAGGGTGTCCTATCGCGAGGTCTGATCTATGACAGGACTATCATCTTACCTGGTCTGCAGCTCCCTACCTTCTGATGGAATTCCGGAGGTGTGAATCGAGGTGCAAATTAACACCTTGGTGTCTTCTCAACCGACTGACCCCCCCCCCCCCCGGCTGAGGTCATTTTCCCCTTTCTGCCCCATCTAGACTATGAAGACGGAGTAAAAGCAATCTATCCCAAAGCCCAGAGGACACAAGGACACGTCCTCCTCTCCATTTTCAACACCTCTCCTGTCTATTTGATTGTCTTCTTCTCCTCTCAGCTGTGATACCGTATCCTTGCAGTCTCCTTTATTCTTCATTTTCCTCCACTCTCCTCCTCCTCTCTCCTCATTACTCCACTTCTTCCCCCACTTATCCTCTCTGTGCTCGTCTCCTTTCTCCATCTCCTCTCCGTCAAAAAGGGAAAAACAAGTCTCCCAAGATGAAGTGAAGTATTTTCACAAGTAACTAGGCACGGAGCAAAAATGAAGAATGTCAAAGATTGTGATTGCATGCAGAAACTCTCAGAGGAGAAGCGCAAATGAAAGAATGGGCAAATAAGTAAATAGTCTCTAGGGGATTACAGAAGCTGCCTGTCTAAATTATTCAAGTCTTCATTTCGTGTTATGCACAGTGACAGGTTTTACAAATCATAAATCAGTTGTAGTTTGTTGTTGAGCCAGCGAGCCTTTTTAGTTCAGGATCATGCCAATATTGTTGGTTTGTATCTGATGGACCTGCATCAACCATCTTACCAAGGACATCTCCCCAAATCCCACATGGTCAGTGGCTCATTGAGTTATTGCCACTCTGTCCCATTATAATGGCTACTTGCTGGTGCTAAAACACCCTTAAATGTTTACATTCAGAGCTGGCTTGCCTGTGATGTCATGACAAGGGACTGAAAGAGAGACTAACTGTGTAATGTGGAGTGATGGAGGTAACTCATTAACTAACTTATAGGTAACTGGACCATACACATTGTTCAAAAGCAAGCAGAGAGGATCACAACACCCATCGATCAATCCCATCAATCTATTGCATCAATCCCGGCTGTATTGAGGTGTATGATCGAGAATTGAGTCACAGTGAACACAGCAAACCAGGATGGAATTTCTCAGACTGTACGTTTTCCATCACCCTTAATGCTTTTCAGTCCATCTGTGACTTTACAAGGAAGGAGCCTGCACTTCCCCCAGCAGGTGTGCCACTGCCAATGACATAAACAGAACAGCAGAGAGGAAGAGGAGGAGAGAGGGGGAGGAAAAAAAAAGTGAGAGATCATCCATAATGAGGGGAGTTTATAGCCCATAAACTTCAACCGAAAGTGTGCGTCAGGAAACAGACTGCAGATTGAAGCATTGCGTCAGGCAGATGGGGAAACAGGCCAGACACACACACACACACATTCAGAGAGAGAGAGACATGGTTGCACCTTGTTCCTCAACCTGGCCCAGACAGATAAGACTCTAGCATTCAGGGATTTATCAGGTGCCTCAGTACAGGTGCATTACCTGGACGCCTGAGTGGAGCCGCAGTCATTTACTGACAGACGGTTTTGTGTGTGTGACCGTGTATGTGTGCGAATTGGAGTTTCTAAGCTCTTACACTTGTCTGCTCATTCCCTTGTGTGTGTGTGTGTGTGTGTGTGTGTGTGTGTGTGTGTGTGTGTGTGTGTGTTTATGCGTCATGGCTCTGAGCCCGACCGCAAGTCTGAAACAGGCAGATTCTTGTGGATATTTCGAGTCTTTGGAACATAAATAAATAATGGAACAGCGGTTTGGCTTTAGACAGAGATGAAAGTACACTCACCATGTTCTATTGCTCCGGAAATAGGTTCACCAGTTGAAAGTGCACCGGTAACACACCTTGATAGGATGTGGAGTATAATATCCGTACTAAATATGGCTTATTATATTTTTTAGGAGTTGCAGCTTTCTGAATCTCATAAAATATGAATGTGCTTTGCAGGCCAAAAACTTTGCATCCTTAGCTTAAACACCCATAAACCTCTCTTTCTTCATGTTCTCTAGAGGAAACATGAAGAGGAAGGAGACGGGCAAATGAAACGGCAAGTCAGCCGATCTTTGTCTTTTCCTCAGTGAGGATGAAGGCATTTTTAGAAAAGTGAGGAAGTTGTGAGAGCATCTGGCCTCTAGGGCAGCGGGAGGAAGTGACAGCTCCGTTCTAAACAAAAACCCAGAGAGACAGAGACAGAGACAGAGAGAGAGAGAGAGAGAGAGAGAGACAGAGAGACAGAGAGACAGAGAGACAGAGAGATAGAGAGAGGGGTGGTCTGCATGTCCTGGTGGACCCATAGATTGAAAGACTGTGAATTTTGTCTGCCTTTGATTATTCTTATGAATAATGCATCCTGCGTTTCTCTTTGTCCGTGTGTTCGTGTGTATGTGTGTGTGGCATCGAGCCAGAGACTGCGGTGTTCAGTGACAGTGACTGATACTGCTTTGCCCTTCTCAGACACTCTCTTTCTCACACACACACACACGCGCACGCACACGCGCGCACACACACACACACACACACACACACACACACACACACACACACACACACACGGAAGCGTTTGCACTGACAGATATCTGTCCTTGCCTGCTCTTTAGCTCCTGTCAGCCCTCAGAGATCAGAGCTTAGCTGTTGCTGTCTGAACACTGTGAAGGTCAACAACCGTCTGTAACATTAACAAAGCTCTATCATCTTTATAAATCTTTAATTAACAGTGATTAAAACGCATTAAACCTGGAACAACACAGTGACATTCTTGTTATAGAGGTAATTCCAATTTCCCTCCATGGGATTTCCAGCCTGAGCCCCATCATCTCATAAAAGAACCTGAAGTATCACATTAACATGATGTCACCACCCGTCTCATTTATACATAATAAAGCAAAATACAAGTGAATCAGTCATTTCCACAGCATGTTGGGCTGTCAATGAATCACCACAGAATGTTGACATGATCAAATCTATAAGCTGTTGAATTCCATAGAGAGATGGAGTCATAACTGGAGGACTGCTCTGCCTTGGCGCAGGTATGTGCTCTCCGAGTCTCTGTTTCTCAAAGGATTGTTTCATTTGAACGGGACCAAAGAATGGCAACAGTTGCCCCAAAATCAAGACAAATTACATCATGCAAGGTGACCTACATAGGAAACTGGTTAACACCCCTCCCATCCCCGCACACACACACACACACACACACACACTTGTTTTCAATGATCAACAGCTCCAGGTCCTACAGTGAGTCTTGACTCAAACACACCTTCTTCAGCAGCAGCACCTTCGTCATAAAATAGCCTTCTGTTGCATCCCTGCATCCATGTATTGTGGGATTCCTCCACTGAGACACGTTGGGCTCACCCTGGAACTATCCTACACACAGGAATCCATCAGGACGGTTGGTTGGGTGTATAGGGACAAAAGAAAGCCTGGGTGATTTGAAATATGTGGTGGCTTGGATGCAGCACAGCCACACCGCTCATTTACGAGCTCCATCTAACAGCTGCTCTATCCACTCATCTCTCCTTCCCTCTCTCCCTCTCTCTCTCTCTCTCTCTCTCACCCTTTTCCTCTTTTTTCGCAATCTGACGCTCTTCCGTCTTCTTCGATCTCTTGTCCGTCTTTGCCGTTCATGTTCTTATCCAGAGGAGATTAGTCGGTGAGGGTGTTAAAAAAAAGAACTAGAGAGAAAATAAATATAACAAGAGAGAGAAGCGATACAGAGGGGAAAACAATACGGAGGATAAAGATAAGGGGATAGAGGGAGGGAGGGAGCGAGGGGGGGCTGCACTCTTCAGTCAAGGGAAGAAAAATGGCTGCAGCAGAGGGAGAGATGGAGTGTCGGATACGAGCGTGTGGGAAAAGACGTAATAAAGACAGAAATTGAGGAAGAGATCAGCAGGGGGAATCCAGTGAGATGGTGCCGTTATCAGGATCCATCCACCTCAGACTCAATGCACCAGCAGCCCACAGCACAGCTACACCCACTGCAAGACAAGACTTTGGGAGACTGACTGCAGGGGACGCGATGAGACGTCCTCACAGTGAACACACAATGTTCTCTGACAAAGCTATGGGTTTAAAACACACCTCCCTCCCTCTCTCCCTCCCTCCTTCTCCCCAATTATCTCCATTTCCAATCTGGAGACAACAAGGTGACAACAGGGTGACATTAGCATCTTGGAACTCGATGGCCCGTTTGACATTTATTAAAATCAAATCAAATTTCCATTTCGCTCACATCGCTGTAAAAGAACACTTTGACCATCGCCCAGCAGCTTAGGCCCAAACTATGACTAACTGTGCCATATAAAACACAAATGTTATCACTTTGGCTTCATTAGATCTCTTCTGTGTGTGTGTGTGTGTGTGTGTGTGCGCTAGCTACACCCGACATTTCTCTGCTAGTTTTGTTGCTCCTGTTGTTGCTTTTACGATTCCTTTAAGTTAATAGACTAACAGCTTTGCTCCACCTAATGTCCACCCGAGTTCAATTTACCGAAGAATGCATCACTGAACATAACAAAAGCCTTCCAGTCTTTGCTAATTTTCTAAATGCATCCCTTGAATCACAGATTTAGGAAAACGACGTGCAGGATTGGCCGGGATTAGAAGGTGATTCATCAAGACAACAGGCTGAACTGAAGGCATCGGAGGAAACAAAAGGCCGGTGAACGTGTCCTTGAACGCCACACGCCGCCCCTGAAAACTGAAGTTCCTTCTGTGTCTCAGGATGGTAATAAATTACATAAGTGACCCGCGGCGACGGTGAAAGACATTTAGAATCGATGGAGAGCGGAGTTGGCTGAAGCTATAATTTATTTAGAGAACACAAAGAAAGAGATGGTGCAGTGATCCTGTAAATCGGAGGCGGACAGAAACTTCTGCGTTTACTCGACAAATGCAGTATTTAGAGGTGTTGCTCCAAAAGCAGAATCATGAACCCTCAATGAATAACAACCAAAGAGCCGGGATCAGAGCTGTGATCCTTACAAGACGCCTTTTGCCTGTGAAACTTACACTTCTTATAAAGTAAACAAGTATTTACCTGATCTCCCATATTGGTGAAATCATTCCACTGAGAGCATTTCATCTCCGCAGGGCAAAGTCATGCAACGCTCTTCAGACTGACCTTCATTTGACCTTGAGTTGGACTGAAATGTGAAGATGAAAAGGGCCCAAAAAAATAAAGAAGAAAAGACAAAATGATCAAAGCTGATTTTTGGCCATGGATGTGAATGATTTCTAGCCAGCCAGCAGACTCTTAATCTCTTCTTGAGCTCCCAGCTTGTGTGTATTGTCTCATTCTGACATGGCACTTCTGCCAGCCTGCAGCCTTTCAGTCCCCTGGCAGAGCTGCTCTCTAAGCCCCCTTCAGTGAGCTTTAATGGACCCCCACAAAGAGGCAGTTAACCAGGCCGCCATTTTGGGTAGTCCTTGTTGTCTGTGGCCAGTGACTCTACTAACAATCGATGGAGTCTTTCATAGACGACGCAATGCCACAGCTTGACTGGAGTCGATAGCAGACAGGAGCAATATGCCATCGACGTGTTTTAACCGCCGTCTTTGTTATTTGTCTGTGCGCAGAGTAACATTATTATTGGTTTTTGACGTAAGTGCAAAGGTAGACTTTCTTTCACAGGAAGCAGGTGCTGGGTACATGTTTTTCTTTTCACATGCACGGTTTGGTTTGAAAGAGTCTGAAGGAATTGACGTTGACATCCCGGTCCTTCATATTCTACCGGGGAACGCTTTGTTCTGCAGATTCACAGTGGGCGTTTGGGAAAGAATTAAATACCATAAAATACCATCTGCCGGTTATTGAATGATTAATGTTCCTCTGATGGTCAGCCGGACTGAAAGGTGAGGGTGTAATTGACTCTTGCTTTACAGTGATCACGTTTAACAGCTTCATTGTATTACAGACGTCTCCCCACTTTGCCGTATTCTTCAGCATCTGCATTGTGCTGCGGCTGTGTGATGGATTCCACTTGTCAGGGATTTGACCTCACCGCCGAGTCCTTCCACATCTCTCTGCTGTGTGTCTAATGAATATGGAGCATCTAACTGTGTGTGTATATATATATGTATATGTGTGTGTGTGGTGAGTGTTAGACTATATCTATTTCTTTTGGGTATGTGTGCCTGCGTGCGTGTGTATTAGATGAGGTGGTGACTGGTGGCGTGTCCATGCTTGGCTATCCGCAGCTCATCTTCTTAGCCCGTGTGAGTGACGGGACAGAGACACACACAGCTGAATAAAACATGAAACCTGACACACTGTCAGCAGCCACGAGCCTCCGCCGACTGATATGACAGATGTGCCTGTAAGTGAGACAAAAACAGCTGCTTCATAAATTTACACCCGGCGACTGTGAACATACCACAGCCCTGTATGGACACGCCAGCGCGGGAAACGAGTCGATTAGCAAATGAGCATTCCTTGACATTTGATAAACTGAGCAATTAAAGAATTCATCAAAAGAGCGATTGATCATCATAATTCATGAAAAAGAAGATTTATTAATACAATTAATCAATAATGAATTAAAGCATTGCAGCCCTAAAATTGGAATAATTGGAATTACTGGAATAACGGTCCAACAAACGATACTTCAGGTTCTATCCTGCCTGCTTCCTGAGTTATTGACACGAGATATTGTTTGTATGTTGTTATAGTGCCACCATCAGGTTGATTGATGGGCACATCTCCACCATGTTTGGTTACAGTAAACAAATCCATTACTGAAACACATAACTTTTTTAGAGAATGAGGCATTCAGCCTATATTAATGGATGCAGTTCAAGAATTATATGCTAGGTATATAAGTGGTCAATACAGCGGCACCATCAGGACATTTCAAGCTGTTGATAAAGCACATTATAAAGCAAAACGTATGGACTAATGCAGGTCATTAAGGCTGAGTATATTCAATGTGGCATCGCCTCAGGGATGAATACATATGCAGCCGTATAAGGAATAAGCAAAGCCCTTAATAGACATGGACAGTCTCATCTATATGGCACAGAGGTAAACATCACGCACAGCTGAGTCATTCAGAGCAAACCTATGGAACGATGCCGCGTTCAGCTTAACCTCCCCACATCCATAAGACGCAAACATCTCGCTCATATGTTTTAACTCTAATCTCCCATCTCTGTGTCCTGATCCTCTTCGCCCCTTAATGCTCCTGCCTCCTCATCCCGGTCTGTTCTCCCTCCCTCTATTGCTCCCCTCTTTCCCCTTCCCCTCTTTCATAAGCAGCTGGTGGTCTCCTGTTAGCCCCTGTGCTGATGAACCCCCGCTGATTAGACACTCGCGCTCGCTGTGCCTCTGCAGATGTGCTGCCGGCGTTAAGCACACTCTATCTCTGTCCTTGGTCCTAAGCACACTTCAGCTTCGGTTAAGTACACATCTGACAGAAGCCGCCAAATCCAAATCGCAGGTTGACCCCCGGCAGCCTGATTGCTGCAGGGGCTCCAATGATAGAGTGACTCTCTGTCTCTGACTCTCTGTCTCTGACTCCGTAACAAAAACTCTGACGCATCTCAAGAACTTTCAATCAGACAATCATTCCGCTTGAATCAAAAAGACTTGACTCATTATCAGATAGACGGAGGTGTGAGACAAACAACAGTCGACATCTTACTTTGTTACACTCTTTTGATTCCATAATCCCTGAATTAAAAGATGATTCAGTGACCCAATGATGTAATACCATTATCATTCACATATTAATACTACAATTTGCATGACTAGAAGCCGTGTTTGTGCTGAGGGGCCTGTTATACGACCCGAGGACGCTCTGGACAATGAGCGTCGAACCACATCAGCTTTTTGAAGCGGTGACATCAGACCTCACCTTGGAGACCAGAGACCCTTTGATAAGGGGAGAGAACATGTGTGTGCCGCTGCTGCTCTGCTCTGCCTTTGAAGACGGACAGGGGTGAGGATGGTAAAACACTAATTACCCCGGGACATTGGAGGTGCTGGAAGCATGTGTGGTTCAAAGGCCGAGCTCCATGGAACCAAACCTCAAAGCGCTGGCCTGGATCTCTTCCGCTCTAAGAACAGCCCAGCTCTTTGTGGTACACATGTTACGCAATCACCCTTTGGACTGTGTGTGTGTGTGTGTGTGTGTGTGTGTGTGTGTGTGTGTGTGTGTGTGTGTGTGTGTGTGTGTGTGTGTGTGGATTAGTGGCTGTGAATTAGCCTCCGTGATGCTGCAGATTTTAACTATTTCCCCTCCATGTTGTCACTTTCTAATGTTTGTCCTAATTATTGTTCTTTTTTTCTCCCCATCTGCTCATCTTGATGTTTTCAGAATATTGATCTAGTTTGGGCCCAATCTGTCTTCATTAGTGCTGGATACTCATAAGGGTGCACAGATGGAAGAAATGGACGGCTGAAGTGCACTGCAGTACCTTTGAGTGTGTGTGTGTGTGTGTTGGGGAGGTGGTGTGTCTAACAACGTATGACAGGTAAATAGACGACTCTTCCTGAAGGAGGAAGACAGAGGAGGATTCAAGGATTCACGGACATAAGACACACACACACGCCCAAACCCTGTTACCACACCCACCCACCCACCCAGCCACCCACCCACCCACCCACCCACCCACCCACCCACCCACCCACACACACACACACACACACACACACACACACACACACACACACACACACACACACACACACACACACACACACACACACACACACACACACACACACACACACACACACACAGCCCTCTACCCACTCAGGTGATTGATGAAGTGTGTCGGCTTTGCATGTGTTTGCATTTGAGGAGGATTTGATGTACGACTCCTTGTCTGCTCAAGTCCAACAAGTTACTGCTGGATGCATTTTCTCTGAACTTGACTAAAAGGTGTGTGTGTGTGTGTGTGTGTGTGTGTGTGTGTGTGTGCTTTTGCGCATGTGAACGAGCAAGTGTGTGGATGATGTTGGAGTGGCGCTGGCGCTAGTAGTAGTAGAGGACTGTGAACATTAGGTGGAGCTGGCTGCGTCATCAATCAGTGACAGGGAATAATTGCACCTGTTTGCCTCTGCTGACAGTTTATTGTTTGTAACCGTTTAGGAAAGTCAAACTTACAGAGGGCACAGGAACACGAACACACACACACACATGCACGCACACGTGCTCACACGGATGCTGATTTCTTCTTGCTTCATGGTAAAAGCAACAAATGCAGTGTTCAAGTGTGTGCTAACTGCAACATTAACATGACACACACGCAAACACACTCACACAAATGTACAAGAACACATAGACAAAAACTTTGATTGATAAGGAGGAGGAGGACACGTCGGGACTATTTTTAGTGGAGTCATGTCACAATTTGGTGTCTGTGACTGAAGCAATGAGTCACGCCAGCATGATGGGATCAATTCTGGTTTCTTCTCTGAGCTCCGTCTGGCTGACGAGCTCCGTCACACACAGATATCAACCTCGTCTGAGAAAGAAAGTCGACTTTTTGTCAAATCAGTACATCCTTGTTCACCATTCCACACAGAGAAAGTCACCATGTCATTTCCACTTACATTAGAGTTTGACGTTGAGCCACCAACGGACTTCCACTATTTGAGAAACCTCAGATTTATTTGAGGACATTATCTAAGTGGGCTGCCCCCCCTCTCACTCCACTGCCTCTGCCACAGCCAGAGTCAAACCAAAGCAGTCAGATCAGTGCTGTCTTTCCTTCACATGTCCACAAGCAGACCCAAAGTTGAGGTGCTACCAAAGCAAAACCATGTCGCTATATCATAAATACAGCTTCTATGTAAAAATGAAGGAATGACTTGCTGTTCTCTGACAACGGTGCACCAACATTTGTCATTGCAGAGCCGACAAGCCCATAAACTCAACACGAGTGAATGAGAGAGTACGTATCGTCATGGTAACAATATGCATTAGTCGAGTTAAGTTAAGGGTTTGTGTCAGACGTGTGATATTTAATAGGCAATGTTGCAAATGGTGCAAAAGTCAAAGCTCGACGATCTACCTATTCTACCAGCTTTTCAACGACTGCAGAGTGGCTGCTGCAGTGCCAAAGGGGCGATAGATGCCAACGAGATACGTCGAGAACGATGCTCTGTGTCGAACGGCGCTGAGTGATAATAAGCAGAGGAAGGAGAGGGGAAAAGAGCTTGATAATTCCGCGCTCGACAGGAGATAAACAACATCCAAATGTGCCAGCCGTTTCGCTCTCTGCATCTTTTGCTGTCGTTCTGTCGCAGTCACTCTCTGCCCGTCGTCCCCCCTGCTGTTTGCCGAGATGGAGGACCGCACTCCCTCTGCCTGGCAAACAGTTCAGGGAGAGGGAGGGAGGGGGGGGGGGGGGGAGACCTCGGGCAGATGTAAGTGATTCCATTAGAAGGCGTTGACACTGGCATTAAGGGCTATTGACACGGCCACAGGTATTAATAACATAATGAGGGTATTAAACCGTCACAATGTGCTAGAGCGACACAGTATGTGTGTGTGTGTGTGTGTGTGTGTGTGTCTGCTCTCAAAGGCTCTGTCCTTTCAAAGATCGGTCATGTTTATACAGTGGAGACCCTCCCAAGGTTGAAGAGAAAGAAGGCGAGAGAATTATTCATGCTTGACGTCGTGCATAAATGTTAATATGTTTGCAACTGTGTTATCACTGATACTGTGTGTGTGTGTGTGTCTGCAGTGTTCTGCTGATAAGAACCTCTGGTCAGAACATCAGTCTACAACAGCTAAACTGCATCAGAGTAGATTGACATCTCCAGGGAGCCGGCACGCTGTCCATGGTGCTGATCCGCATCCTAACAGTAAACAACAACCCACACGCAAATTACCGCCAGGAAAGCTTTGTTTAATGCCGCAACTGTTCGATATTGCAGGATATTCATCAAAACGGAGGCTGTGTAAATAAACAATGTAAAGTTGCTTCTCCCCCAGCCGCTGAGAAACAGGGCTGTTTCCTCTCACACAGCAATGATAAATCAGTTCTGCCGCCGTTTAGAATGAATCTCCAGTCCCCCCTCCCAAATTTGTCCAGTCTGATATAAGAATGCTCTCAGTATATAATACATTAACTCAAACGTGCAGTTTTCATTTTGCAGGAGGAAAAACCTCAAGAGCTAAATATGTACAACAGATTTACGGTTTATCTTAGCTTTGAAACAGATCTCCAAAGATGTCAAATTGAAGATAAATGCAGTCGAACCCACATCTCAAAAGATTTGGGGATTGTACTGAAGGTTACCCTGTGTGTCCTGTGTGTCGTGTGTGTCCTGTATGTCCTGTGTGTCCTGTATGGACCCTGTGTGTTGTTTTCACACCATCTTGGTTTTTAAAACTAACAGCTTCTTGACAGGGGTGTTACAGCACAGTGCCAAAAGCAGCACTAATGACCGTGTTTGTACCTGCACTAACATGTCTTTGCCTCTCTCTCACTCATTACAATCTCAACAAAAAACACTATTTTGGTATTCTTCCATTGAGGCCTCATGATGTTCTTGCAGCATGAAGAGGCACGATGGGCTGCACGGCTGAATGGAGGAGACGACAAACATGTTACTTATCATCTTATATAACAGATACACGTTTTAATGTTGGAAAGTGCACGAATGTCGGCGTGAATGTCAGTTTCGAAGATTAACACTGCTTTCGTATACAAACAGTCGTGTGTGGAGAGCAGGGAAAGAGCACAAACAGCACATTGACTGTCACTGGAGATGCTCTGCAGATTGTGCGATTGAGAATTATTGATGAGATTTGTCGAGTCGTGGATGTTCGGTCAACAATGACATTGCTGCCGAATTTCATCACTAATACAATGAACAGTTTCATGCATTTACAATAGCTTACCAGCCTTTTAAATAGGATCTTTTTACATGTGCATAGCTTGTGTAAAAGCCACAGAATTAACCCATGGCTGTGACTTGTACTGTGCACTTTCTGACTCTAAGTAGCCACGACACGAGCACAAATCCCAGTAATCCTTAAAATGAAAATTGCACAAAGCAGCTTTGAGCAATTTTCGAGTGGAGTCAAGCCAATACACTAAAAATATCTGGCCTCCCCCCCCACCCCCCACCTTACCACCCTGCTATGCCTGTTCACCAGCACTAAGTCTTCACTAAAGCCCAGCAACATCAAAACACAGTATCAAACAGCAGGCGCTCCTACAGGATGTTTGAATGCAAATACTCTATTCATTCAGTTGGATGCATGAGAGTTGCGTCTTCACCACACTGCACCCACACACACACACGCACAGACGATAGTATATATGAACCACCCCAATGCCCCTGATATATTTAAAAATGACCTTCAATTAATCATTAACTTTGCCCAACTGTGTTGACGATGATTGATGTTGATGTAAACTAGGTGTGTTTCTGCTCCACTGTCACCTTTTTTACCGTTTTTAACCTTCATTCTTGCATTCTGTCCCGTGCTGCCTGTAGCTCGTGGCTGAACCATCATTCTGTCTGTAAAAAAAACCTCACATCTATAAATCAGCTCCTCTCCAGTCGTGACTCCTTCCCACCTCTCCTGACGGCTCCCTCCTCCCTTGCTCCCCCCCCTTTTCCTTGCTCATTCTCTTCCCTCCATCACCTTTATTGTGCTCTTTCCTAAACCCCTCTTCTACTTTGTCTTGCTCTTCATCTCTCCCATTATATCCTTCTCCCCTTCCCTTTTCTCGCTGTCTATCTCTCGCCTCCTCCAGTAGCAGGGGAAGCAGTGTGACTGCAGTGTGACCTACTTAGCGCTGCTGCTGCTGCTGCTGCTGCTGACTGGCATAGCTGAGAGTTGGCGCAGTGATGTAGGAACCAGGAGGCTCCCGTGGTAATCACGGCATAGAGAAGCTCACCGAGCACCCACAGAGACACGGATAAGGCAAGTCGCAAGTTTGTCTCCTGACCTCCCGAAAAAACAGCAGCTACAAATACAAACTGCAAAAGGAATATAAGCATTTTGTATTTCCGCATAAAAATTGAATGATTACATGTGAGAGCTGCAGTTTCATGTCTTGCCTGGTGTCGATATCATCAAGGTAATGCGTCTAACGACCTTGTGAGACTGTGGTTACAAGCATTCTTAATCGGTTTCAGGAGGCGTTGAAAGGTGTCATCTGAGGTAGTTTGGGGAATTTGAAAAGGGTGCCTACCTGGGGAGGACACATCTCCAATGGGGCACACCCAGAGTACACCAGAGGGCTTATACTGTTTATCCCATCAGGCCCGGGAGTGCCTTGGGATCCCAACGGAGGACGCGGCAAGGTGAGAGGACTCCCGGGGTATTCTGTTAAACCCGTTGTCACCATCCCTCAATGTTCCAGATAAATATATAAAAAAATGGATGGATGGGAGTCGTATTTAAAGATGGTCACACTTTTGTAAGCACGTTTCCAAAATGTGCTTTCACCCCGCAGTATCACTCCTGTTGGCTTTGTCCTGTTATGTAAGGTTGCAATCAGAGTTAGTAACTTGAGGACTCGAGGACGTGCACTGAATAATCCATTTACAAAACTCTCCAGAGGCTCTTTAAACTTACTGATGCTCCCTGATTTGTTGCTTGGAGTGCAAAATTCAGACAAAACCCCAGATTTGGAGTAAATTATAAAACAGGTTGCCAGATTGAACATGTCCATATGAAATCTGGGGGATGTTTGAAACTGTATTTAGACCACATGTATTGGCGGTGACATGAATCTGACAGACTAAGTGGATTACTCACTGATTTAAATGGCAAGTTTTCATCTGATCTTGGACACGTTGTACCTGCCTCTTCCTCACTCATCAGGCTGCGAGAGTTTTCTGCAGCTTTCCGTGCAACCTCCCTTAAATGTGTTAAGTTCTCAAGAGAATTTAGTTTCGCTTTGCCAATTTGACGCATTCCGCTTTGCTGTGACTCAAATTTGCATGCGTGCCATTTGTTGAACATAAAATGTGCACTTTAGAAGGGTGACGTTTGTGTGGGTCCGTCTGTGCTCCCACACATCCCTCTACCTGATTGTGCAAGAAGGTGTGCGTGCACGTGCGCGCGATGACGAAGATAAGTCCCCCGTGACAGGCGAGAGTGAATATCCCTGCCACTTCCTGTTTGTTTTTCTGGCAGGACTGTGTGACCCGCTCCAGATGCTGTGCTAATGAGCTGGGACATTAGTGCCACCTTGTCATACAATGTACATTAATTTAGAGTAACAAAGCTTTTTTCTTGGTTATGTTTGTTTTTCCTCCCATTAACCACACATTTGTATTGTGCTGAATTGTAACTCTCCTGTTTCCCCTTCAAGACACGTTTTTATTAATTTACAAATTGCTGCAATCCCTGCTTTAACAATGAAGCTGCTGCAGCCGGGGGAAACGGTGCAGAGCCACTCGGCGGAACGAAACAATATGGAAAAGGATCCAATTATCCCTCCGCATAGGTTCGTCAACACAGAGATGTTTTATGAGGGCAACCACAGATCCTTCGTCTCTAATGCATCAATCCAATCGTTAGACATTCAGTGGAAACACATGCATGTATTAGATAATTAGTGGCACTTGCGTGATTGGATTGTACGCACAGAATGATGAATATGTGGCTGTGTTGTGTGAGTGAGTGAGTAAGCGAGTGAGAGAGAGAGACTGTGTGTATATTAGTGTGAGAAATCGAGAACATGCACATGATTCATTGTAGGCTAAGTGTACATATGCGCCTATAGGTGCTCGTATGGGCATGTGCATGATCAGAATTAGTCACTGTCCTTAGATGTGTGTTTTCATATTACACATTGTGCTCACGTGCACAGAAGAGAAAGGCACATTTACGTGAGAGCAGAGTTATCATGCCTCAGTGAGCTGCATGCTCACTTTCCTCACGCAGGACTGACTGTCACTTTCCATCTCCATTCCCATTACGCAGAGCCCCACGCAGAGCTCCGCTTTAGTTTCCTGATTATAACCCGCTAATTAGTGTGGTGCCGCTTCAAGAGAACAGGGTCGGAATGGTAGGATCATGACACATGGCAAAAAAACTTGATTTACAAAACAATTGAAAATCTCTGCAAGAACTATAGGATCATTAAATATCTATTAAAAACACACTTAGCATTTGGCATTTGCATGTCTGTTAATATGCTTGTTCAATACACCCTGATGAGAACCAGGCGATATTAATTGTCATTAATCAGACTAATATTATAAGTGTTATCTGTAGAGCAAAGATGGGAGCGGTGCAATGATGTGCAGGTGAGGAACCTGCAGCGGCGAGACATTCCAGGAGAGAAGCAGGTTGGCTGCAGAGAAACAAGAGTGAGAGAAACTGATCAAATAACGGCAGGTGAAAAGGAATGCAAAGTCATGTTGCTATAGCAACTATCCAGCCGGGGACAAAGGCTGGAGTTGCAGGCAGTCAGTCCCTTATTCTATCCCTCTCCCTCTTTCATGCCAGGTGTCTGAACAGCTTCCTTATGCTCTCAGTGCAGCGAGCACACGTCAAGCCTAATGTCCATCTGACCGTCCCTTCCTCATGCTGGTGGGGAGTGGGGGGGACACTTCCTACCGGCTATGTTGTCTCAACTCAGAGAATGTGATCCATCCTGGGAGGAACACGCATGCTAACCATTCCCATTTGTATGAATGACAAAATGTTGCCGTCTGTATCATTTGTACTGAGCTGTCTTTGCCATTGAATAATGGAGCCATGCAGACTTACTACAGCAGCAGCAACGCTCGCAAAGCATCTACACTGCAGCACCGTGTAGAGCTGAATGAGAATAAATGCAGACGACGAAGGCAACAACATAAATAATGATAATCATCTTAATAACAGTTTATTAATCAGAATATGCAGAGCAGTTTGCTGGAATCATCAGGATGCACCTGCTCGTTTTGCTAGGGGTCATTTCCACAAAATGGGCTTGGAGCCACTTTAGGGACCTCACAGAAGATACGAGTTTACATTTAGTAACCCCAGAAGCAGCAGAAATGTTTGCGTAACATTCATTTTATGCCATCTGTGTCCATTTTCACGCGATGGGAGAGGAGCAAGTGCAAACACAGCGAGTCTGTCAGCTTCCTAAAGCACAGATACACTATATAGATGAATAAAGCGTACTGACACTGGTCTCGTGCAATTTCTTCACTAAAATCCAAAATATGAATCTGATGCCCTCATTCAGTCAGACATTGTTGGGCCGTCTGTGCACAATTAAGCCTGTCACGCCATCGGGCTGAAATCATAGTAAATATTTTCCCTTTAGCGTCCTCCTGTGAAACGGGATGACAGCTGCCATAGAGGAGGGAAACAACAAAGTCGTTGGCATGCTTCTTTAACTCGTCATTTGTCTGTTTGTGCATCTGAACTCCCTGAAGAGTGAAAGCCAGAAGCAGCCGCTGGCCCCTCAAAAGAAATACTTTCCTCTTCACATCTCCCTCTCTCTCTCCGTGATCAAAACACACTTAGATCAGCTCTATCAATAAAAAGCTTCGCTGCGTTTCAAAAAGCTTAGCGTAACTCAAAGATCTAAAGAACCGAACAGCTCACTGGTCAAAAAGAAACCCGATGAAGCGATGCAGGGACACAAGCACGCTGCATAAACATCAACCTGGTCTTATTTTCTGAGGTAATTGACTAAGCTGACCTGGCAGCCATCTTGTTTGGAGACATCTGCTGAGGAATCCTTTGATGTGCCTGAGCAGCGGTGGCAGCTCCCTCCCCACCCCCCCCCCCCCCTCCCCTCCACCCGCCCCATCCCATGAGCCTCTCCGTTTCTTCTTCTTCCCTGTACGTTGTGTGTCGCGGTATCAAAGGCTGCCTTTTGCTCCTTTGCTCTGCATCGCCAACAATAATGACATTAAGAGAACGTGTGACGAGCCGCAGCGATCGCAGCCGAGAAGAGTCTGAACCAAGCCTGGGTGGGAATTGGAAGAGTATAAATTAAGACCTGGTTTGTTAAAATAGCATTAGCGAGTCAAACAAGATAAAAGCACATGCACATAGTAGGACTTGAGGCGAGAACCAGCTGTCATGTAGAGCTGCTGAGCTGAGATCCTGGGCTGTGCCAAGATATTTAAGAAAAATAAAAAAGGTAGAGGTCTGGTGAACAATCTGGAAGCAGCTGCAGAATAGGAGGTTGTGGGTATTAGGATGTGTTGGCTTCAATAATCTAGACGTCCTGGATGAAGACGAAAGGACGGGGCCGGGATAAGATGATAGATAGGAAATGAGTGGGGATGAGCGGCGTGTGAGCAGAGGTCAAGGGATTACGGGGCGCTGGTCAGGAAAAGCTCTCGCTCTCACACGGCGCACACATGTAGGAATCTCTCTCGCCCACATACACAGGCTCGGCGACGGAGCAAATGGAACTGAGAAACGAGGCGTAGAATTGAGTTGACAGCCTCTGAAAAATGGAAACTGGTGAAATGTGAAGCCTCAGCGGTGGGGAGGATGTTTCTGTGTTAAACATTCAGAGAATATAAGGTGCAATGTGAAGACCTTCATGTGGTGGGTCATAAATTTTTAGATTAAATCTGAGATTGCTCTATTTTTAGGAATGGGGGGCTTTTATGCACATATCTAAGGATGCATTACTGGATAAAGACCATCATAAATACATTCAGTAGGAGAGTTTAAATGGTGGAAAATGTCACCACCAAGGTTTCAATAATGCAGAATAAAGAAAAGAAGAACTCTTGAAGAACTGAACAAATGAATGCTGAAATATCTTTTGTGATTTGTCACTTAAATGAAATGTTTATCTGACCTCTATCATAGCTCGTTCACGCCCACCAAGCCTGAAATGCTGCTCAATACACACATCCATACAGTACCTTCATAGGCTGCTCGCTCAACATAAAAGCTCACCCTCTGAGAGCGCCCCAGAACAACCATCTGTATTTACACTCCGCCACAAAACCTCACCAATCCCAGAGCTCTACGGTTAAGTTGCTCCATTTCCTTCGCGACAATAGCTAAATAGGTTCCTATTGAGGGCCAAGATGGGACGCGGGGGCAAGTTCCACGGCTTTCTGCTGCTTGGAGAGAGGGCTGACAGATGTATTATTTCCAGTTGTTGAGGACGCTGATAGGCTCCCTGGGCCATGGCAGAGAGGGAAATACTATTCATATGGGCATATCAGCCCCAGACACATGCTGACTGTGAGTCAGGCACACATGCCAACTGAACGACTGTCAGAGAGAGAGAGAGAGAGAGAGAGAGAGAGAGAGAGAGAGAGAGAGAGAGAGAGAGAGAGAGAGAGAGAGAGAGAGAGAGAGAGAGAGAGAGAGAGAGAGAGAGAGAGAGAGAGAGAGAGAGAGAGAGAGTACAGCCAGAGGCGACACACTCAGGGGAACGGTGCTTGAAATTCATACCCAGAGGTATAAATATTTGATTGTGCTTATACTGTATATTACATCTATATGTCCACTTAGCCGGACTGTGTTTAAGTGGCGGCCTAAATGGCAATTACTGAACATGATGTACAGATTGAGAGCAGGGGGATGAAATGAGGAAACACGGTAATGTATCTGCAGAGGTGCCACCGTGCTGAAATTGCATTTGAACTAAAAAGATGAAAGGTTGACTGACACCATGTTTACATTCACTAAATACTCACATACGTTGTCTTAATTACAGTACAGATAAATAAATGAAGTGTGGAGTCAAAGGGACTGACCGACCTATTCTACCCAGGGGAAACACCAAGGCCACTGCGACATCACACATGGTCATCACGAACAATGGTATTTGCAGAATATGGAGATGAGAACCATAACACTAAACCAGCTGAAATGGTCCCATGATATTCTTTAACACAGCAAATTCACCAAAGTAAAATGACGGAATTAATCCAGGCAACCTATAATTCAACACGTACGTAAATGTAGTAAGGGAACTTGTATGTAGTTTGTGCTACACGGGCTCAATGAGCACAGAGCTTATCAGTCAGTTATGCCAGTATCACTCACAGTCTATCTACTCTTCTCGTTGTTCTGCCATCGTCAGTCCTCTCATTTCTCTGTGATCTATGATCCCTGACAAACACACAATCACCAAATTACACTGTGACAAGAAAGACTGTGGATCCAGTTACAAAAAGCCCGCAGCTGTACAGACATCAGACCACTGTATGGGCACTATGGCCTGATTAAGCAATTGGACAATTCGGTCGATAATAAGTTGTTTTCATAGGATTAGCTGTCTATTTGTTGTGGCATCCCCTTTTTACAATGAATGACTATTTTCCCCTGATGGCCCTGCCACTGAAAATGCTCAAATTATAGTGTTGCTCCTTTAGTCCCATTCATAATGGCCCTGATCCAGTAATGTCCTTGGTGCATCTATCTGTCACTTCAAGAGACGTATGAAAGGAAATCAGCACAAAGGAGTCTGTTTTTGCGGAAATGTATGAAACATTTTTGGTTTTTGGCTTGAGGCCCTTTTTAAAGCAACGGATAGCCTCCGTCACAGAACAATAGGAGGGATTCCGAACAGACCGTGGCTCATCCTCCACAGCAGAACTCGTATCTTTAATATAAAGTCAAAAACAATGCAGACGCTGTTAGAAGTGCTTCTGAGACTCCCTACTGTACAGCACATTTTAAACCTCGGATGGAGTCGTTCCTTTATGCCTCCGCCCACCTTCCCCCGGTCCTCCTCCGTGCCATTTCTACAAAACTGTAATATCCAGTAATGCCTCTCTCAGCACCCTAATGGCCAGGAACTAACAGGGTAACTGGAAAGGCTAAACTTTATCACCGGCTCTGGTCATTTCACCATAAAAGCCAAAATTACACACAGGCCATTGGGCTTAAATGTGGTTAATCACTCAAATAGGCAGATTTATAATCACAGTCACACTTTAAAAGGACAGCTGCATCTGTTCGACAGGTTGTGCCAAAGAATGAGATTCACTGTGTCTGGGACATATTCATTTTCATTTTTTTGATTACTCTGACAAACGAACTATAGGCTGTAGCAGATCTGTAAGCACTCAATGCAACGGAAACATTCACCTTTACTATACCAATTTTGTCATTATTCTGTCATCAGCAGCAGTTTGGCCCTGTAGTCTGCAATTTTGCTCAGAGATCACCGTCTGTTTCACAATATATCCAGGCATAGCAGAACATGGCACAGCTGCTTGTAAAAACAGCATTTGTTTGTTGTAAAGTCAATGAAAAACCTCATAACAAAAACAACAGTTCTCTCATGATGCTTTGATTGAGATCAAATGACGAATATTCTTGTGCCTTTTCCGTCTGCTTGCCTCTCCGTAATTCTCGCACATGCCTCATTAGTTTAAAATATTCTCCATACTGCATCAGTAATTAATCTGTAAGAAAAAAATAAAACTTTCTTCGTCATCTTCAAACTGTGGAGTGAAGTTCTTACGCAAGAGTGCAAGTCTGGAACTTTGCCTAGCAGCCTCATTAGCGATCCTGATCCATCCCAGGCCGTGCTTCAAATATGAGTGAGTGCATGTCCAGCATTCCCCATCTTAGTGAGGAATTGATCCCCCTGTGTCACTCTTTTGGCTGCGGACCTCCTGTCCAATTACAAGGCTCTGCTTCTGATTGCCTTCCAACAAAGCATCTACCCCCACGTTCAGCCAGCAAACCCACCAATTCTGCAGCTCTACGGTGTAAAGACACACCAGTGCCACTTTGCCGTTGCACACAATGGAAGATCCTCCCATTCATACACGGAGGTCTCCACAGCTGAAACTGTGCTTCCACCACCCCTGAATCCTTCTCCTAACAAACACATACTAATTAGTTTGTTTCACTGCTGCTGGCTCAATAGTGGAAGTCATTTCCTGCAAGTCTGACCAATAATAGCGCCGTGGTTTGCAGCAAGGTTCCTTTCCCCAACAGATGCAAACACTGTGGTACTGTGGTAGCTGATACACACATCCTCTTCTCATCTGTGAATAAAATCTTGAAATGAAAAAAAATCATAATAAATCAAAGAATTCTATTGCCTGGTGTTACCTAGACAATTGGTCGAGAAGATGGTGTCGACGCAGGAGAGTAACGTGTGAAGGAAAACGTGACTCCTCAATGAAATGCAGATATCTTCAACAGGGAAATTCCTCAAGTGAAATATATATGTTTCATGAGAATAAGAAAAGATACGACAGCAACAAGGTGCTCATAAAACCATAAATGTCAGGAAAAACAGTGGGAGGTGTTTTGTTTGTCATGTTTAAACCCAGTGCAAAAGGTTCTTATTTAGCAGCTATATGGAACATTTCCAGCAGCCCAGGCTGTAACCATGGTAATACACAATACCTACTTGGTTATTTTTCACTCTCAAGCCAAAGGAAAACAGCTTGATAAGATGGGAAGGAGCCAGCATGCGAGTTACACTAAAACACACATGCAAAAGCATTTAGGAACGCACGTACGCCAACACATTCTGTACACACACACACAGAGGGACTAAGTAATGTGCTCCATCTTCTGTTGTGCCTGTTGTTTGTCCGTAGCATCAACAACTGCGACTGATTGCGATGCTGCCGAGCCAAGTGGGCATTGTGGTTCTGAGGCTGAACTCACCCACACGCCGGCTAAATCACATCAAATAGGTATATGAGTGAGAGGAAATCAATACGTGGCTTTTCATTACGGTTCCATCTCCTGCCACAGGTCTGTCCACAGTCACGCCACACGGGCTGGAAATTGAGAGACTCATCAAGGACCTAACTCCCTTCGATAGCGAACCGGGGGAAATGTAAGGATGTGCCGCTCCCCCGCTGCTGTGGAGTGTGTGACGCTGTGTGTTATCGTGTCTGTTGTAGTGTGTGGATTCACTTTCATTAGTGCACTGGAATGACAAAACTGCAAACCTCCAGGCGAAGCCGAAAACTCATAGACTAAAACGATGTAAAACATTCTACAGACAAAATGTAAAGGTAGCAGTTTATAATATTGAGGGCATGAGTGTGTGTTATTGTGATGTGATGTATGTATACTGTATGCATCTTCACTTCAATGTGTCTCATCTAAATCTATTTGTGTTAATGTTTTCCTACATTTCCCAGGAGGCCGTTTGGCAGCACAACCTGATATTTACTGCTGAGGAGAAAATGTGTGTCTTATTGAACTCCATTGCAGCTGCACTGGAATTCTAATGTGATGTCTCATTAACATTTGACCAGCTCTCCGCCCAAAAGAGGGAAATAAACCCCAAATACATAAAAACAGGCTTGATAAAGCATCAGAAATGGCCGAAAGCTTATTCAGGCCTCATCTAAATACATAAATGTATTCCTGCTATGGTAATGGCTTAACAAATGCTGCATTCAAGTGCTCATGAAGGGTTATATAGCAAATTTCAGCACATGGAAACGCAAACATGGCGGTACAGAAGATTGCAATACTGCTTTTGTTGTTTTGTGGGAATTCATTGTTTTAAGCACCAGGTTGGTTGTTTAGGGTCTTTTCATTTATCGCCATGGACACCATTTTCTTCCAGCCCAAAAGGTTAGAAGGTCATGTTATGCATCACGACTGGTAAACCTTTGTCGCATTAAAAATCCAAAGTTTACGACTTTGGAAGCCCTTCAGTCGCAATATCCACATTGTAAATTTGTTTTATTCCAGATTTCCCACATCACAGGAACGCAGCAGAAGATCATCCCCTACACACCTCGGCGAGGCAGAGGAGACTACTGCTGCGTTTGTGGTCTCGCACAGAACAAAGTCAGTTATTTGTTCTTGAGCATTTATTGATTTTCTGATTTCATAGCAGAAGAAGGTATAGATGATTGCTGCCGCCCGGGGTTTATTGGAGATGTTTTGATTACTTTTACTACCAGCTGCTCTCAGTGCACAAGGTATATTAAACGGCAGGTTACCATGGCGACAATACTGGTCTCATGCTATATTTCAAGTTAACGTGTCAGTGAATCTACCTCCAGTTAAGCAAATTACAGGTATGTATAGAACTGGAAGCTATTTGGACACAGTTTAACCATGGACATACATTCTGATGAATGAACAATAATGGACAGTTAGATAGAAGATGATTAAAAATAGTAATAATAATATTTTGGTGATGTTTTCCCTTTATGGCCCTTTTTGGGGGAGGGGGTGTGTGTTGTTCATATCCCTGTTCTACTGCAGGGGTATAAAGTCAGATTGAACTGAGCTGCTGTAATTCCATGACATCATCACAATGGCGTCTCATCAGTTAGTAATGTTGTACTTGGGTATTCAGTAGCCAACCATTTCCATCAGACATGCCAGTGTCATAGCCCTTGTTCCCGCTTTTCACCTCACGTCAATGGAGGCACAAGTCTTCCCAATTCCCAAATGATTTCTCCGTCAACCTGAGGGTTGAGACGGAAGACGAAGGGTTCTTCCGTTCAGCTTGGTTGAGCATCTTCTGGTGGTGATTCATCTCTTTCTTTCACTGCCGTTGACCCCCTCTTCCCCTCCATAAAACCAGCCATCTATTTCTCTCCGGGACCATCCATCCATTTCCAATCTTCGACCTCAGAAAACCTTGGGCGTTTCTTATTTTCTCTCACCACTACTCTGCTGGATGAAAGTGGATCTGCTGAGCCATTACGTTTAACAAATTGAAATCCATTTAGCATATTTAACATATATATATATTAATGCTAAATATATGTGTTTCTTTGTTTGTATTCATAGAAGAAGAAGAGCTTGAGGTCTGTTGTTCATACATGAGCACAAGACAGGAAAACAAGAACAGAAGGTGTTTGGCCACTCCAGTTCACTTAGTTTGTGTGTGTGTGTGTGCGTGCGTGCGTGCGTGCGTGCGCGTGCGTGCGTGCGTGCGTGCGTGTGCGTGTGTGTGCATGAATTTGGAGAGAGGGAGCTTTTGTCTGTGGGCTGACTCAGACGCCCCTCGCCACTAATTACACTCCCGCCTTTAATTGAAGAACCAATCTATGCAAACCCATCCTTACATCTGGACACCCACTCCTGATGCTAACCATAGTCTAATTAGCAAATGAAGCCATTCATCTGACCCGTCCTTATGTAAAGCCATTGTATCCGCATTTAATTAATGCTTAGCTTGTTTAGAAATTAAGTATAATCTATATTTGGCTCTCCGTGTCCATATACATGATGGCTAATGACAAAGAGCGATGACTCATAAGGAGCTGATTTAAAGGAGTGATGGTATTGCGTGAGACACAAACATAGAGAGAAGGAAGCTGACAAAAGCCGATACGAATGTTAACAAGAACTTCCTGCAACACGAAATCTGTAAACGCATCTTTGCTCAATACAGAGTTTTTTACCTCAAAGAAAAATACAGTTCATGACATGATACGGCAATAAATAATGGAACTCGTACTTTACGGCACCATGCGACAGGCTCCAATAGGCCTGTGTGACTGTCTACTCATGTGGAGATGATACACTTAAGCGCAAAGCTACACAGAGTGTATTTTTGTGCAGCCGGAGAACTACCTTTCTCAGTAACAAGTGCCCTTTCTCTCTCACTCACACACGCAGATAAGTTGCAGAACAGTTGGACAAAGAGTAATGGCGTCGGGTGTGTGCGGCTACTTCCCTGGGAGGAAGCCCCAGAGAGCATTTTACAGTATTATGCAGTCAGCCATAACTAAAACATCATTACAACACTATTCACAGCGCTGACCAAGAGCACAGAATGGCAGAGAGGGGATGGATGAATGAATACGTGGATGTATACATCGATTGGATGGATCGTTTGATACTCTAAATAGACTGTAAATATGAACAATTACCATGGTTGGACGTATTAAACACCTATATCTCCAAATCCAATATAGGTCTACATCATACATGTCATAAATCGCAGCATTTATTGCATGAAACAGCAATACAGAATGAGCTCATTGCCTCCAGGGTGCTTCCCCCTGCATGAGATCCAGTCGTAAATACATAAGGAGGGAGAAATGTGAAACTCCCCATGGGTAGATACTGATTAAACCCAAATCCGAGGATGCTGTAGCGGCAGTTGTAAGCAGTAACATCAAACCGCAGCCAGGAGAGCAAAGGGAAGCCATAGGTTTGGGATATCTTCTAAATAAGCCTCCAGAGAGCGAGCCGGCTGTCAGCTGACCTGCTGAGGCCGTGACTTTGTCTGGGCCGAAGACGCGGGTAACATTCAATTATGCATGCTTAACAAAAACTACTCACTCATTGAACTGGGGCGAGTAAAGTGAACTGACATGGTAATAAATGGGCAGGATAAGTAAAGAAAAAAGGGCTCCGGGAAATAGCGTGAAATGGCTTTTGCTTGCAAACAAGGAAAGGAATCTGCATCCCACAGAATGCAGCAGACACACTTCTTCACACTTTTGATAGCTGGGGGCGATGGGATTAGAAGCGATGATGGGTTGGTATTTGACATTGTGGAGTGGCTCTGTGTGTGTGTGTGTGTGTGTGTGTGTGTATGCTTGTGTGTGTGGATGAGACAGCATGAAAACAAGAATGTCACCTCAATATTAAACTGCTATTTACAGCATAACTAACGCATATGAACCAACACTCCACATCAACAAAGAGAGAGAGAGTAAGAAACCTTGACTCTCATTTCAAAGCAACTCCCCCCATAGCACTGATAAACAACATTGTACTTGCATCCTTTTTTCTTTTTTCCCTCCTTTTTTCAACTTCCTCTTCCTTTTAAACCCATCTACTCGCGTCACTCAGGCTTTTTACCCACACAAACAAACTAACGGCTTCCTCTCGTGCTTGAAAAAGAAGTCAAGTTCCCTTTTTTGTCTCTCTGCGCCGCACACGGAGCACAAGAAACTTCACTTCGCCTTCTGCTCTTGATTGGATCCCTTAGATCCTCTCCTCCGACCAGAGAATCCTGCTGATAATTAAAAATGTAGTGGCAGAGCGACACCACAAATTATAAATGTGTAAATGTGCCCAAATTTGATTCAAATTGCATCCACCTCTTATTTGCCTTTTAAATTCACAGAAGGATGAGGCCTTTCATCTTTGAGTGCTTATAAGATGCACAGTGACGCCCCTCCCCCCAACAGAACCACCAACACCACAAACACACACCGAACACACACACACACACACGTACACACATCCGCCCTGGTGTTGCATCCACCTCCCTCTGTCGTTCTCTCCCCGGCTGTATCCCGGCCCGTGTAATGAAGGCTATAAATCAGCACCTTGGACAGAGCAATGCAGCCCTGAGCTGTTGGAGCTACAGTATGTGCAGGCAGGAGGGGGGAGGGGAGACGAGAGACGAGGGATGAGGGACGGGGGACGGACTTGGCAAATAGCCTCTGACATTCCTACTGTAAAAAGGTGAAAATATGCTCCTGCATAGCACTGATGACTAAACAGACTTATTCAGGTTGTTGAACAGGCAGTGTGTGTGTGTGTGTGTGTGTGTGTGTGTGTGTGTGTGTGTGTGTGTGTGTGTGTGTGTGTGTGTGTGTCTGTCGGGGGGGGGGGGGCACGTGTCACTAAGCATGACTTATCCACATATTTGTAAATCCCAACACGGCTCCGTGCACATGACACGCATTAGTCTGCGCATTGAAACGCTCTTAATTATAGGCGTGCAATGTCGACCAAATCAAACCGTAACTTAATGGTTAAAAGGTAGAAACTCAGGGTGACAATGGCGCTGAAGTAATCGTGTCATCTTTAAGCTGCTGTGTGTGTTCTACTGTGTTTTTATATCGGCTTGAATCCGTCTTTGATGGGTCCAGCGTAGCCGCATTTAAACAGGTCTCCATTCACCTACACACACCTCACTACTGTTGTCTCCCTGTAATACCCAGACCACTGCAAAATAATAAAAAAGGATGCCCGCATTAAGTTAAATATTCATGTTCCTAGCACAGGTCTATTTTTATCATTAAGCCCTCACAGGTAGTAAAGACCATACGGCAACTGCAGCTGTGAAAAGTGAAAACTAGAGGGGGAATGTATGTAAGAACGGGAGACCTGAGAGAGTGAGGAAGACGAGCACTGGCACTGAGCGAGAGCTGGGCCTCAAAAGAATAATAGGTGCATAGCAAAAACTATATTTAGCATAGAGAGCAGTCTGGTGTGTGTGCCTCTCTCTCTGGACGACTTCATGCTAAATTATCTTCTAACGTTAAGCAGAAGTCCTTCAACTGGACCCGGGACGTGGAATTGCGGTCATGAGGATGAGACGGATTCAGAGGTTTCCATTTCCACTAGGACCTGAAAAAGAGATGCGTTCGCTTGTGTATCTGGTGTTCTAAAAAGCTCACGGCATGATTCATGTTCCTGTGCATTTAATCAATGATGGTAAAAGTGCACACACACATATTAAACGCCTGCAGGTTTCCTCCAGGATGGCTGAGGGACTGAGCTCAGCTCCGGGGGATTGGACGGAGGGACGATTTTGACATCTGGGGGCGATGGGATTAGCAGAGATGATGGGTTGGTATTTGAGATTGTGGAGTGGCTCTCTCTGTGTATGTGTGTGTGTGTGCGCGCGCGTCCACAGAGCGCCATATGTGGTTGGAGGTTTTTCCTCTGCCATGAAGAATGGATGAACCATTGGAAGGCTGCACCAGAATTGTGTGTGCATATATGTGTGTGTCAGTGTTTGCATGTGCGGCATGAGTACATTATGCACGTGTGTGTCTTTGTGCGTGTATGTGTGTGTGTGGTGGACAAGCTGGAATGCCCTTATGTTCACCCATCCATCGTATGGAGTGAGCCCATTACTATTCCTGTCACAGCAGCCTTGCAGTAAAAGCAGCAGCATCTCTTCCAGCAGCAGCAGCAGCAGAGAAGGCAAGTGGGCTGATCACCATACGATACCATGACAATCACACTCACACACGCGCGCGCACACACACACTCACACACACTGTGCCTTCTGATGACTGCTCACTCTCATTAGCTTCCGTATGTGTGCGTTTAAATTAAACCTTCGTCTGAAATTTCGCTGAAAGTGCTGAGGTATTTCTGCTCCATAAGCGAGTTCTCCATTTATGTGTGTGCATCTGTGCGTTTGCAGTTAGTGTGTGGGTGTGCATTGCTCATATTTGGACATCTGCTCAGTCAACGCATGTGCATGTATGTGTGTGTATGTGTGTGTATGTGTGTGTGTATGTGTGTGT
Organism: Genypterus blacodes; assembly: GCF_046128005.1. NCBI lineage: Eukaryota > Metazoa > Chordata > Actinopteri > Ophidiiformes > Ophidiidae > Genypterus > Genypterus blacodes. The sequence continues at coordinate 719,687 of NW_027466831.1, forward strand.
GTGTGTGTGTGTGGATGTGTGCGTGCATGCGTGTGTGGCACATCCCATCACTCACCCTGGCTTTGCGCTCCCCCGTCCCCCTCCTCAGTGTCGGTCAGGTTGTTAAGCATCCCGGCTCCTCTACAGCACACTTCTGCGGAGGGATGTCGCTGACTGAGGTCTCAGCAGCCCTGCGCTCCACGCACTGCGATACAGCCACGCAATTCAGGCAGGCTACCGGTGCAGAAATATGCCAGGCAGATCCTTCCTCACTCCGCTCTACTCCTCGCTGCCCGCAGGATGCACGAAGAGAGGCGGCAGAAGAGAGGAGAATTTTTTTTCTCTCTCCCTTTCTAGATCCTCCTCTCGACGTCTCTCCTCCGCTGGCTTGTAAGCGTGACTCTCTCTCTCTCTCTCTTTGCTCTCTCTCTGTTGCTCCCTCTCTCTCTCTCTCCCTTTCTCTGTTGCTCTCTCTCTCTCTCTCTCTCTCTCTTCAGGAGGAGGAGGAGGGGGAAGAGGAAAGCTGCAGGAGTTTGGAGAATGATGGAACGCCTCAAAGCTGCACAGTTGCTCTCTCCCTCCTTCCCTCCCTCCTCGCTTCTCTCTCTCTCCCTCCCTCCCTCCCTCCTGATCTATATCTCTCCCACTCACCGATACATAAACACTCTCTCTCTCCCCGTGCTCAGATGATGTTGCTCAATCACTGTAGCTGCCAAACTGATTGCGTATTCAAACAGTGATTTCTTCTTTCTCAATATCTCCCCTCCCACTCTGTTTCTCTTTCTTGCTCTCCCTTCTCATCATGGCTGTCAGATATGTTGGTGATTGGGGAAGCACGAACGAATGCTGTAACCTCTCTGCTCTGATGCTCCTGTCCACAGAGGTGCATCTTGTCAGCCTTGTATGAAGCCACTGCACTGCTCGCTGCATATGTTCACGTCAGATGGAAATAGTGCCTCTGCTCCCTTCAAATGACGAACAAGCCCTATCAACATCATCTGCAATCGTAAGGATAAACACGGACATGCATGTGCTAAGGATGCAAAAAAACATGCAAAAGGGTGGATCACTCTCATCACAACCACACACACACACACACACACACACAACCTACTTTCTCTGCCTCTTATATGCACGCAGCCAAACGTGAAAGCGCATAGTATTTTACATCTATTTTAATTTCTCTACATAGTATAGAAAGTGTTTGGCTCCAATTAAGCAGACCTGCACACCACAGCAGCGAAGCCTCACTGTCAGTCGTCGAGACGTTTCATTTTGATCCATGCAGATTCAGTTTGATCTGGTACACGGTGTACCAACGCACACACGAGATATGAAAGGAATGAATCTGGGTTATACTCACGGCAGCAGTAATGCACTGTAGAGATTTTCATTAAAATGCATAGGAAAAAATATTTAATTGTACATTAAGGTCCAATATGTTCAGAACAGTTATTACCATTGGTTCAAATAACATTATCATGGCCAACGTGTGAATACTTTTATGTTTTCACTGAAGCCGTAGATGCATTTACTATTCTCTCATTTTGTTGTGGATAATCAAACTTTGGGTAATAACACACGCTGCACGTACTGTAAATTAAGGGGTAGGAACAGTTGAGACTTTATTTCAGTCAAACCTACTTGGAATGCATGCAGTGAAAACCTTCCATGATGTCACTTACTGGAATAATGAGGGGGGAATGGGTTACACACAATATGCACAAGTGGGTCCTTCACTGCTACTGCTGTACACGGGTGTGCTTTCCACGTTGGACATTAATGCCCTAAAACACCAGCTGCTATATGTAGAAGTAGCACTGATCCCATACGAGACATCTAAATGAGAGTCCTGCCCTCTCACAGTCACTGTTGGCCAGTCATTTACTCCACAGTGATTGGCTCTTAATGCTGCCATTTGAACAGATGGCAGGCGAGTGGATGACTAAATGACTCATTCCGTACTGCCGACTTAAGGCTACTGGTCAAGTACAGTAAGGGCGACCGGGCATCAGTTAAGGGTTAAGGTTTTCGGCTCGGGGGTTGGGCGTGGGGAAGGGAGGTGCGCTTGTTTCTTGATACAGCAACATCTGTTTGTGTTGATGAAGACATAAGAAATGTACTTGTTATGTACTCATTCTATTCTGGTCCGTCTTGTCCCAGTCTGACGGTATTTTTCACACAACCGAAGAGCTGACGCGAGCTAATGAACTGCCAAATCTCTGCAATATTTGGATTAAAGTGTCAAGTGAGGCAATGAGCCAAATGGGAATTTGAGCAACTTACTGTTTGACATCAATGTACTGCCTTGTTTGACAACACTGACCTTGACAAAGGGCCTCGTTATAATAGTGTATTAATTTGCACATACACAATCAGAAACTATACTACTACTAAAATACTACCATTAAAACAGAACAAATACATACTCCCATACACCGTTGATACAATGTATGGGATAAGCTATATTATAGCTATAGTAGCTCATTTGTGACTCCATATAGTCACAAATCAGAGCTCAGGACACTTTGCTGCTGCAAACAAGAAAAAAATACTGCACTTTCAAGGCTAAACGGATCAATTCTGGATCTGCAACCCAGTCGTTGGTAACATGATCAACAGAATATTACATACATGTTTCCTATCATATTGCTCCTCAGGAGTCATCGTTGACTAGTAAGGGAGAGTTTCATGCACATCGAGCCTTAGCAGTGTGCTGGACAACCGGCAGTCAAATCACATCACCACACGCGTCTCTTTCTTATTGATGAGGCTGCGGTGGTGGATGGCTGCACTTCTGTCACCACAGTGTGACAGCGTTTCACCTCCAACATATAGTTGGCTCCTTCTGAGGACATTGACTTGTTCCCTAAAATAGCAAGACTTTTATAGAACCAGACTAACCACTGATCACATGTGTTGCCTGCTCCCAAGATCGTTTACCATTGCGTGTTTCTACCTGCTGGTTTGCAAACGTTATTCACTTCTCCTGCTCTTCCCATATAAGAACGTCATTTCTGCCCTCTTGGGAGGAACTTTATTTTCTGCATTAAGTGATTCCATCACAAAATTGAATGTGATGATACAGAGTGCAGCACTTTGAAGAAGAGGGAAATGAAATGCTATTTAATCATACTGATAGGTAAATTGATTCCAGTGCCTCGCTGACTCCTCTCTTGGCTGCCTCTCTCAAGTAATTTTTAAAATGAATGGTATTTGCATTTTTAATGGGAACTACACTGAAATAGATCAAATAACAGGCAGAGTGAACGTTTATTAACCGTTTACATATATAAAAAAATTCAACATGTGTTTAGTGTGTGCCAATATGTTTGTTTACAACTAATACTCTAATTTGCTAGGGCAGAAGAAATTCAATTAAAATTCAACACTTTTATTCAAGCCGTTGGGTGCTTTGATGACATCATTTCAGTTTCTGTGGCCACTGTTCTCAGCTTTTGTCACTGGCTCACTCAGGCATCTGAAGGCTGACGCTTTCTGAAGCGGCACGGCTCGCTGGCAACTTAACGGTCCCTTGTCGACACGCAAGGCCCTGTTGTTGGATTAGCCCAGACCCTCACAACAATCGCACACAAACCTCAAGCAACTCTGATTACAATATACCAGAACATGTAGAGGCAATGAAGACTAGAAAAAGAGAGTAGAAGTCAATCTATACAATACTGCAGTTGTACTAAAATGAGGCCCATTCTCTTGAGTCGCTGTGTATGGGGAGTGAGAAAGACACAGGAACGACCATGTGGGGGAAGAGCATGCATCCGCCCTCAGGCACTCTGGTCAATCAGCAAAGTTGTTGACAGAAAAAACACGACGACGTGAAGCTACAAGGGGGTTGAGAGACAAAAGTCCAGAGGGAGAACAGCAGGGAAGCTATCGTCGAACACAGAGTTTACATGCTTAAATGCAGATGAGTCAGAATTGTACTGAAGCTCCATTTGTTATCTGTGCCTGTTTACACGCATGTGTGTGCAACAGTGTGCGAACATACGTGTGTGGATGTGCGATTTTCATATGTGTGTCACACGTGCACCTCAGAGGATTACTCCTGCCAATTGATCCCGCTTTGACTGAATATGTTTCCTCGGGACGTCTGAATTGAACATTTGAAGGGTTCAGTTTGTGTCTCATTAAAATGTCACTTAACTTGAGCAGAAGCTGGAATGGAGATGATCTTTTGCTGAATAACGTTTCTCTAAATAGTCTTGCCAAGGTCATATTGACCTGGTGTGTTTTGCTGGAGAGCCTCCTAATGAGGACGACAAACTCACCGGTCGAAATACCTGTAATGATGGCCAGCCATGGTCGGAAGAAATTCAATTATGTTTCTGAGCAAGACCTGCTGACCTTGAGTCATGCAAGGGAGCAGAGGTGGGGGAGGAGGACGGGTAGGGATGGACAGGGACAGAAGCGCAGATTGGAGATGGAGAGATGAAGAAAGAGAGAGGGAAGGAATTGAAATAAGAATTGGGGCAAAGGAGCTCTCATCCTATTTAATCAACAGTGGTATGTGGAGATTTGATGCCATGTTCAGACTGCAGGAACATCTAAGACAAGCAGGGTCCTTTTTTTAAGATCCTTCTCTAGGGTAATTAAATACTCTTTCATGGTTGGGGAACTGCTCACAACACTGAAAACAATATTTTGTTCACCAGAAAATAAAATAAAAAACCTTATTATACATTTATTTGAAGTTGAAAATACTCTTCAACTTTCTGTTAACTTATGACAATCACAGGAATGGAAGCAACTCAATGATTATGGTTTGTCTGAGCTCCTCAAAAGTGACAAGGGCATGTGTCAAACAGCAACAAAACACACTTAAAGACTGTATGCGTGCACACAAGTATCAAAAATCAAGTTGCAAATGTCATTTTATGTGTCTCATTGCCAAAATGGCCCATTAGATTTGTGTTTAAATGAAACAGCATCTGTAATATTTTTTCTGAACTCCTCCAGTGTAATAATAAAACATATATTTTTTGAGAAGACCCTGTTGCCTAAATAACAAAATACACAGGATTCTATTTGTGTCAGAAAAGTGAGTATACATCTATATGAACTAATCACCCTAAACTAGTTATAGCATATCAAAACTTCACTGGATGATGACTACAATACATCCATTTTCATAAATAATGCATTTTTTACCATCTTATCCATTTTAGGTATGGAATATGCAAACAGTAAAATGATTTCCATAAAAATAATGTGAGGCTCATGTGTATGTCATAGTGAAACAATCTGCAATTGTGGTCGGGAAGAAGAATACTATTGCACTTCTGTTGATGAGTTAGGCTCATATGTCTTTTTTCCTTTCTTGACTGTGTTCTGCTCAGGCTCTGCTCACAGAATTGCCTATTATCCTCCTACAACAAGCCTGAGGACAAACACAGGCTCAAACATGAAGTATACATTTACATTGAGACTGTTCAAAATGAGGTAGTATGAAATCTTGTTTAGACTGACAAGAGAAAATTATAAGGTAACTTTGAATTTATCCATAGTTCCCAGAGGGGGAATTTACAGTAGACGGTGGACAATAATAGGCTGGATGGATTTCATCTCCTGCTGTCCATCAGTTAATCTGGCTCTGCCAAATTGAATAACAAATGTACACACACTGGAAATTCTTTATATTGAATCGGCCGCTTACGGAAATTCGTCCTTCACAAACGGAATAACAGCGTTCTCCTTTCCCAAAGCCTGATTTTGCCTCACTACTGAGCCAATTGGTGAAAGAATGCTAGTCTGTCATCATCCAATATGAGTGGGAGACAAAGAGACAAAGAGAAGGGCCAGAAATCCATTTATTTAGTCATGCTACGCTCACAAATTTGTACCACCAGTATTTATCTCTACCTGATATTATTATATCATCACATCACAAACATCACTAATCACCAGAGCAGAGAATCATCTACCTTGTCTAAATGTTGCAACCTGCCATGTTGGCAAAACCTCTAGGCTCTCACAGGGGAAGTCAACTAATTAAGGGGAGAATAGGCTGGTCAGTCCTGAGGAGTCAGCCCCCACATGTAACCAGGCTATGACGCCAAGACAGGCATGTGAAGATGTGAGAGAGATCTTTGTTGCCTTGACAGGAGGAGCAAGGGGATCAAAGTGGTCCGGCGATGTTTCGACACAGCAGATCTGAGCTTTTGTTTGCTCTCAACATGTTTTATCTGATGAAGCCTGCTGGCCAATCTTAACAGCGCTGTCTTTCTAATCGCTTAATCCTTCCACAGTAGCCACCGGCTCTCAGAAACAACAATGAAGACAAACACTGAAGTCATCAACATTCTCCACGCGCTGACTGTGTTCTGTTGGGCTGCAGTGTATGTAGAGGTGTACGTGTGTGTGTGTGGTCATTCAAGCCAGTTTACACAAATGTGGAAGCAGGATTGAGAATGACACAAATAATCAATACAACTGCATTTGAAATAGTTTCTGTTCCCATACATTATCAATACCCAATACACCAAGTGTCACAATATGCTAATGAGATTTGATTGATTTGATTGAGATTTTCTCTGCTCAATGTGAGTTTTGTATTCATTTGCCATTTGAAGTCAAAACTGCACATAAGGGTATATGAAAGACAGTCAGACTGAACAGCTGCAGTTACATTCGCAGATGTGTTTCATTCAATCAGATATTTTACGAGAAAATCTCCCTTTAGTTACAAATATATGGAACTTAAAAAAGCTTGTATTAAATATTGAAAAGCATGCGTGCATTAGAGGCAAATTATTTATTTTTTCAATTGGATTATAAGTGCAACATGCAGTACAAACAGTAGTTAATGTTGAACAGTAAGGCATTCTTGGGAAATACAATCCAGGTCAAACTTTGTGTCTTGACTATATTGTAATATATTGCATACTGCTAAATATTATTGTAGTTTTCATTGCTTTCATGTGCAACCTATCATGATCATACTGTGCTGTTGTACCAGCTGATCCTTCCCCTTCATGTTATTTATGTGTGTGTGTGTGTGTGTGTGTGTGTGTGTGGGATAGGGGGGTGCGTTGGGGCGGGGAGGGGGGGCTCTGACATCTCTCTACATTAAAAAGGTGAACCTGACAGAGCTATTGAGCTGTGGCGCCGGCGGTCCACGCTGAAACCCCTGAAATGTTAGATAAAGACGCAGCAGGGAGAAAAGCAGCTGTGAGATCCATCTTGTAAAGGAAAAAAAGGACCACAACAGCAAAGCACTGAGAGGGAACCAAGAGCTGTGTTTGAAGTGGTTTGGGATTGAGTATTACAGTATCTGTGATGTATGGGTGTCTGTGTGTGTACTGCATGTTCACCTGTGTGTGTGTGTGTGCGTGTGCGTGTGTATAAATTACAAGGATGACCAATTCTGTACTGCTTTTTAATCATTTGCCATCTTCCCAGCCATCCACCAGCACTGCATTAATCTTCATTCTATTTATTCAATTTAAACCACCGAGGAGGAGAAAAGCAACATTTGACCCAGTTTTTCCTCCTAAGAAAATAGACGGCGCAACAGAGAGGCAGAAAGCAGCAAAACAGAGCGAGAGGAAGAGAAGATGAGAGGAGAGCGTCGGCCTGAATGGGAAAAGAAACTAATGAGGGCTCATTTCTATGCGTGGCTCCACTTTTGGTCTACCTGCAATGCAAAGCAGCCCAGAGTGGCTCCATCCTCTAATCTACAAACCTGGACTGGGTTGCACAAACTCTTTGGAAATCACAATTTGAATGTTGAGTCCGTACAAAATTCTTTGCGACTGTGTGTTAGCTTTACACAAGTAACTTAGGGAATCAAATTGTCAGTTTAAATAAAGCAGGAGATGTTTCTAAGCAATCCATAGCAACAATTACATTTGTAAGGTGAATGGGGCCAATTAAAAAATGGTAAATCACAGAACATTCAGTCGATACCATGGAAAACTAAGCATTATTTCATTGTGTTTGTGTTTTTAAACAGGATAGACAAGTTCTTTCAGAGTTTTGCAGGAACTACAAGTAGAACGATAATAAATTAAATCATACTTTTGGTCAGTTCCAATAGTTACCATTACCAATTCATGTGAAACAGATCTTCACTAAAGCCCTTGGTCATGTGTAGATCAATTGGGATTATGAGTCATCTGCTACCTAATAAGTAAGCAAGCGCGGAAGTCACTGCAGCGTAAAAAGCTGGAAGAGAACTTCAAAAAAATGTTGCTTTCATTTGGTACAATGGCACATCAGACTGTCATGCCTCAAAGGTACTGCTACGGTTTATTTAGAGAACATTGAGCTTCAGAATGCTTTAACAAGTTCCGATAGATTTTATTCTCCCTAAAAGCCATCGAGTAACTGAGACCGTATTTCGACCCTAATTTCAGCTTTTAACTTGAACCATTTTGGGTTATTTTCGAAAATACAATATAATGGTGCTTCTATACTTTACCATACACACACTATTTACTATATCATGCCAGTTTCTTTTATGTTGTAGTTTTGAAAGAGAGTGAAGCCTGCACACTACAATCCAGTTGACATCATCATTAAAGAACATTTCGATCTGACTTGGATCTTCTTCAGGGCAAATTCTGTGTGTCAACGTTTTCCTATTACCTCTTCACTCTAAGTGGGTCACGTATTGTGTCTTTGGAAGCAGCTATTTTTGTCATTCGGTTACCAGTCAGCGGCACAACAGTTACACATAGTCGTTGATAGGTGTAAATATTTAGCAACGACTAAGCTCTGTGTGAGAATGAGCTGCAAATAGGTGCGACACATTTTAATTTAGTAATGTGAAAATGTGGATTTAGTATCTACTTACGTTCTAACTAGGCCAAGTTTGAACTACATGGCCATCTGTCCATGTACTTAAAATGGGACTGGGAGATTTGGCCAGAGCTTAATAAATAACACAACATTTTGGCATTTTTGTTGATGGTGGGACAATATTTAACCCTGCATGACTATTTCAGTGGGATGAGAATAAAATATATTGGAATTATGCAAACAACTTTCTGATGCCAATTCTTATAATTATTTGCCTCAATCCACTGGGAAAAAGCCCCTTCAAGATCTGTACCAATTACACCTGTGTGGACTTCCGTGATTTCATGGACCACTTTAGTATCTCTGTGAATCTACAGGCTGTAAAATATATCAAAAACAACAAAGATCTGCAGACAGTTCCCTCATTGGAGCTGTATACTAAAGATTTTTAGGTAAGCTGCTTTTAGAATAGAAAACATTTTACGCAACAGAGAGACACTTGGCATAGAGAGAAAGGGGCAGATGTGTCCCATGTAAAACAAATCAATGTTCAGACCTTGCAAAAATACCATCAAAGGGATTATCTTGAGCAAGGGGTCGGCAGACATTTTGTTGATATCCATGGAAACTGCTTTTGGAACTGTGAAGAAAAAAAATCACTAAAATAGGCCACATAACATACTGCATGTTGAATTGATATTGTTTCACTGCACAGTTAATAAGGAAAAATACATTGAGAAGAACTTGTGTGTAACAGTGTGGTTGAAGAAATGTACTCGACTGTTTTGTTACTTTCATTTTGTAAACGCAAAGCTCTGTTCCATGAACCTGCAATATTCTTCCACTTATTTTTAAACTCATTCCGTGTCATATTTAATGTTTATTTAATATTCATCTTTCTAACGCAATGTAGTGAGTGATAACCGTAATATCAATACTGTTCTTTGTCTCAGGGCTGTATATAGCAGTGTCTTGCCTTAATGCAGAATTAAAAAGCAATTAAATTGTGTAGCTTTTGCTTTTGTGTGACCCTCTGTTGCATTATTAAATTTTGTTTTTTAGCAAACCTTTGGCCAATGTCTCTGCTTTGGCTCTGCCGTCATTGAGGTAACAGCCCATATCTCGTACTGGTTCTATAAAGATTTACACATTAGACATGGGAGAAAGATGATTGATGATTGTTGATTTACATTTTACTACCAGTTTGGTTCTGCTGTTTAACATGCATGAAAACCATCCCTGCAGTAATAATGTAAGGTATGTAGGCATGGGGCCTTTGGGGATGAGAACTTGCAGTAAATTGGACAACCATCTAAACATTCACATTTCCAGCCAGGTGTGATCTCTGTCTGCTTTGTAATGCACTATTTCCCCATTAAAGCCCACACGATATGAGCTCCAGACCTGGGACGCTTTAAAGAGGCCATCGTTTAGCTGCTCTGTTTCTGGGCAGGTGTGCTAACTTATGGGGCATGCACAAACAGGTCACTGATCATGACAGGAAATGTTTCATGGCCACAACTAAGGAAGTGGCAAATACAACATGACAGAGCTGAAGATCATTTTGGCCTGTTTTCTCCTCAACTAGCCGTGAAATGTAGAAACCTTCTCCGGCCCATTATAAGTGAAATTAATGCCTCAATCCTGCTTTAAAAGTACTTGTTTGGTTTGTGAAAGAGCTCACAATTTTTGCTGTCATTCATGTGCTTAAAACCACGGAACACAATATATGAACAGTGCCGTGAAAGGTCACCTCATTACTGTTCCCACATTAAGTAATCTGATGTCAATTTTATGCCAGATTGACCTTTGTTTCTATTTCTGTCTGTCCTGCAACAGTGCACCTAAAGGCTACTCAGCACTAAGCTGACATTTCTACTAAAATATTTTGCTGTACTAAGGGGTAAAAAAGATGAAAAGCTCAGCCACTTAACAGGTAGTTAGCAGTGTAAACCACATTAGAATACTGATGATTTCAGGCTGTACAGTTGAATAGCTGCATTGTCAGATAATGTAGTTTATTGGACAAAGATTCTGCTGCTGTTTAAGTTGTAAGTTGTGATGTTGTTGAGGATGATTTCTGGATGACCAAACTATTTATGGTCTGAAACGATGTAATGAGACAAATGGTTTGTTTCTCCTCTCAGACCGCATTAGCTCTTTCCACCATCACAAAGTGTCTCATCATCTGTAAAATCAACTGGAGATGGGAGTGGCCCGCATCACTGGAGGGACAATCTGATTGGATCAATTGACACCTCTGGCTTGTGATAGGTGATAATGTGGATAATACAGAGGTAATCTGCCCTGTGGTGATCCCCATCACTGCCTCCCCTCCACTTCAACACCCCCACGCCCCTAAACTCTGTTAACAACAGATAATAAGATTATATAGATTATATTATAGCCCAGCCCATGCTTGATAGAATTGTGACTGTATCAAGTAGGTACATCATTTCAAATTAGCATGGCCCTGGATTCAGCTGTAGTGACTCACACACTGGCAGTGTCACCTCTGCAGTACTCCAACACACCTTGGATAAAGGGATTTGAATGATGTGGACTTCTGAGTATGTACATCTGTCATTATCACATTAGTTTTGAAACACTGGAGATGCAGATGGCTTGAAAAACAGCCTCAATATTCATATGTAAGAATAATGTTGCAATACTATCATCTTACATTGTTTGAAAGGAGTTGAAAGAAAAAAATATCCTTCATTTTTAACAAGAATTGTAAGATGCAACCCCCAGTTCTGATCTGTTTAAGTTTTTCAATAGAAATTAAAATTTTATGTGCATTTGCTTCCCCCCCCCCTAATTGAATAAAACACTGCCCAAACCATGCACTTTGTATAATTACACCCCTCAAACTGAGCATGAGAAAGTCATGGCAAAGCAAAAGACAAGCAAAGCAAAGACATTAAAGTAATTGGAGATATACAGCAATTGGTTTGGTGTTAATGGAAAAAAAAAGAATCATGATATTAATAGAACTGGAATTTTCAGTGACAATGTGGCGTAGCTCTCGAAGTCTAAACGCTCTCTTCATAACAGCCCGCTGAAACAGGAAACAGACTCACTAAATTCCCTCCAAGTGACACAAACGCACAATAACCTTTAGAGAGGCGACCTGCAACCTACCTACCTCACCTTAATGGTTCTCTAAAGCGGCGGAGGAAGAGTTTAGAGGCTCTACCTCAACTTTATCATTTACAGAGAAGATTTGAGATTTTACTGTAAGATAAGTATCATCAAGGGTCGTTTTGCCAGCTGGCTGGGTGCCTCACTGCAAGGTTGAACATACTGTACCTATTTAAACTACTTTGTTTGACAGATTGATTGATTGGTTGTTCTTACAAAGTCAATCTCCTGTTCACACCAATGGACATCCCAAGAGCTTAAGAGAGGAAACCAGAGGCAGAGAGACGGAGAGAACGACTGTTTATGTATGATTAGGTGCGTCTCTGGAGTTTTTCCAGGAGCTCTGAGTCCACAGTTGTACACTATATATGCCATACAGGACCTGTCCCAATTCACAGAAGAAGAAATGCAGCCTGCTTTGGTCACAACCGTTGTCTTCTCAGCAGCCCCCAGTAACCCATAATTCATTTCACATAAAGCATATAGCTCATCCTTCTCAACTCACAAATTGTTTAATAGCATCTAACTTGATCACTTGAATGTATTTACCAAGTAAGTGTGTGTATGTTTTCCATGAAGGTGGTACACTTTTTGGCAGTTGTCCGTGTAGTGAAATGTCAAAACTCACACCACGCTCATATCATGTAATTTGCCCCAGTTTCCTAATGGAACATACTGGATTCTTTTATAGATAATGCCCTGCTGATACACGTCTGACACTGAGGAGCATTGCCCTACTGCACTGTCAGTTTTGGCCTCTGTGGGCTGAAGCGTCTCATTTTGGGAGGAGGCTCAGATTCAGCTGAGCCACCAGGGTCCAGCCCCTGAAATGGGACAAAACTATTTTATCTACTGTATGTCTGTGTGTGTTATACTGAGAGAAACGGTATCAGCTGCTGCATCAAAGACTAAAAGGAGGTCAACAGAGAAAAAGACGGAGATATAGAGAGAGAGATGGAGAAAGAGAGAGAGAGAGAGAGAGAGAGAGAGAGAGAGAGAGAGAGAGAGAGAGAGAGAGAGAGATCAATTCCAAATTTCTCATTTGAGTTGTGAGGCTAAGCTGTTACACCATATTTGTCCTAATCACTGTTCATCAGTCCATCTGTGTTGTTGACTTTGAGAACAAAGTAAACAACCAAAATAAATATCTGTTGAATGTTTTATTCTTGTGTTTTTCATTTGAGAACTTGTGATTTTTCAATACAGTAATATAGTGGTAGCAGTAATATCTATGATATCATAAAAAAAGCAGACAATACTAATCAGAAATCTCTACACGGAAACATGGACATGGGTATCGTATATCGTTACACATATGAGTGCCAGTATAAGCTGCCTCATGATACTTTCAGATACTTTCCTGTGTCTCCCTTAAGCCTCAAAGGGAGACTGCAGGAAAGGTTTGGTGAATCAAACAAACTTGATATGAATGAGTTGAAGTGGAAGCTTCCCTACCTGGCACACAGACCGGGATAACCAAAGACTCCAACTGCTGAGTCAGAGGAAGGAGGTGAGCAGCTGAATGAGCAAAGTGACTTGACAGAACAAATGACAAGAAGTTACTGTGATGTGCACTGGGGAGTGGGACGGATGAATTAGACGGCAGGTTTGAGAAGGAATGAATGATGCAAAGGCCTGAAGAGAAGCTTGTGACAAGTTAACTCAACATAACTGCATACTCACGTTGGCTGTCCGCGGGAGGTTTTAGAGCGCATTTAAATGGTTCTAAAATCAAAACCATGATAGCTTTTTGCATCTGAAAGCTAAGGTTTGAGTCTTTTGTTAAAAATGCTTTTGTTAAATGCAGAATGAATGAATGAATGAATCAAAGCCCAGGTTGTCCTGAAATAATTACTATTTTGTATTATGAGTGTTAAAATGAGAGACACATCCGCCCCAAGAGTAATTGCCTTGCTGTGTTCTCCTTTGACACACGCTGGATGCCGTGCACAGTGTGATGTAATTAAAAGCAGAGCTCACACCTTTAGCTCACTAACATGACTGATTTCTTAGCCCAAATCTCTTACCTTATGCCCACGCCTGTTGTCTTTGCCATTGTTATCTCCATTATGATCTGAACTCTAATCCTAATCATCTATAACATCAGCTTTGATTGGCTGCAAACCAAAGACATGGCAGAGGTTTTGCATCGATTGACATTTTCTCAAATCCTCGTTTGTTTGGAGGCGTGATTGCTAGATAAGGGCTTTGACTGTTTCTGCTTAAGACAGTGCTCACTTGTTCACAAGGGAATACAGATGTTAATTCAAAATCAATACAGAGCAATATGACAATTGTGCATGTTCTGTTAATGAACAAATGGTTCAACTAGACCCAAGGAGCAAGACTCTAAGCCAATTTGCAAGAAGCTGCTATTTTCACATTAAAAACACCTCTTTGTTGAAGCTTTCCATAACAGCAATGAAATATTCTTTGGTAAGCAATTTAGCTATTTATCAGCTCAGTGCACACAATATCATATCTCTCCATTAATCTTAAGTGCTGGAGTGCCTGCATTACCCATGTAAATACCATTACAAACAAGGCTGCCATCATCTTGACAAGTGCCTCTTGTGTGCTTATCGACATGTAGAACTTATAGCTGCATTTCGCCTCATGGGCCCAATAAAATTTTAATTTTGCTACGGTAAAGCGAATGGCCGTCAACAGGCAATAAATAAGAGTGTGGCGACAGCCCCAGGGGATGCTGCAGAGGATTTTACATTGTGCACCTCATTGTCTTTCTGATCATTTTCTTAGGCTGAAGCTTAACGACCAGTAATGAGAAAGTCCTCATTCTCAGAGGAGGCCCCATTTGTTTGACCAAGGATGGGGAACACACCAGGAATTAATTGACTTTGTGACTTCAGATTGCTTTTATGCTAAAATGTCTAAAGGACTGTAACTAGGACGGCATAAATACACTACTTCTGAAATTGTGCTCTCAGTGCTTCATTGAGCAAATCATTTACCAACTGAATTCAGTTTGATGACAGACTACAGAGGCCTTTCAATCAATTTTTAATGAATATCAGAACATACCGCATGAATTAGTGTGCTGGTGTGCATACATGTGCGTGTGGAGATATGTGTGTATGCATGTATTAATAAGAGCTTTTCTCCTAAACCCAAAAACCTGAATCTTGTCTCACTGTGGTCTAATTAAAACAACAAGATGGATTTGTATTTGCGATAGGTGTTTACATACATACTGCACGTGCAGATGTGGACCAAGACGGTGTTGTAACAAGATTATATTTGACAGTTCACAGTAGGGGAATAAAACACATTATAGGTGTACATCTAAGTGTGTTGACATGTGGAACCGAGCTTGTGCATACATGCATACGTATGTAAAGTACATGAATTTATCTAGCATCTGTAGCCATATGCACGTGAGTAAGAGCCTGTGTGTGTGTGCCTGTGAGTGTGTGTGTATTTTTACTCATGCACCGCACGTTTGTGGTTATATTTGCGGGTACAGTAAACTATATGCTGTCAGCATCCAGTTGTGCATCTAGCAGATGCACACGTGACTCTCTAAATTGTAATTAAAAACTAATGAATGTAGGCTCATTAGTCACCGAGTAAACAGGGGGAGGGAGGTACAGACATGCATACACTCATTTAAAAAAAAGAAACACCTCAGAAGAAAGACATCAGCCCGTATGCGGATCTGCCCCAATTGTACTATATAACAATTATAGATAAATGTAATCGGTTTAGGATGACAAATGTGCAGTCCAACTTGCTTGCTTTTCCTGACACTCATTCTGGTGTCATGTGGTAAATCCAATTAATAGTCTTCCCTCCTGGCTCCAGCGGTTAAGCTTAAGCATCTTAAGAGAAAAAAATCTATACTGATGCTCTCATTTCACAATATGATAGGACCACAAACAGGATAAGCTGGAGTGTTTTGTAGAATGTGCAGGATTTGCCAGCAGTGAGTAAAGTAGGGACCATTAAAATAATGCTTACACTTTTGGTCTTTTGCCATTACAGACAAAAAGCCGAAACTTCAAGCGCTGCTCCTGGGCACCCTTACATCTCTATTGTATTTCTTAGGTGAAAGGATCTGTAACAAGAGGACTTTCTCTGTATGTAGCCTAACACTTCTACCATTAAGGAGCACAATAACCATCTCATCACCACTTTCACGTCCGTCCTGTGTTCTCTGATTAGAACATCTGGCCAGGCTCAATCTTTCCTAATAAAGCAAAACAGCATGTAGTCTGGCTATGAGGTAAGGCTTTGACAACAAATCGTGCCCATATATAAACAACACGTTCGAAGAGTAACCCAGAGTTGAAGAGTAACATGGAGGTGGAGCTGGTGTCGTCTGGCTGGTGCTCGCACTCAGATCGATAAATAATGGTACAGTTTGAAGATTATTTGGCAAATAAAAAACCTGTTTTATGTGTCAGTAAGTGGACAGACTGTGATCAGCATCACTGTGTCTCTGTGTCAGACAACCTTTATCAATCTCTGTGTGAAAGAACCGCTTGCCAAATAGTGAAATACCCTATCTGTCAGTGTGGGTTATGGTTTCCAGATTTCAGTGGTTGATGGATTATCAGGAATGGTCCGGAGTTCTCCTGAGACTGTGTAAAGTGGTATGAAGAGATACTTTATGATTATATTGTTATGACAATATTGCAAGCAGACCACCACAGTCTGTATTCAATAGATTTCTTTTAACTAATTCAACCACTAATATTAACTATTCATTAATTCCCTACCTTTAAGCTTGAACTTTAACCCTCACACAATGATGGATCCAGATTTTATGGAGAGTTCACATCCACAACTTCCTCATTTTACATAAAATATGTCCAATATGAAAGAATGATAAGAAACTAGGATGATGACTATGACAATAACAATGTTTGCCACAAACTTTTGCATCATGCAAAAACATCAATTACTGTATATTCACCTCAGCCAAGGACATTGTGTTTTTCGTATTAATGATTGTCCTCCTTTTTGTTTGTATGCTTATCAGTTATCTCTGTCTGTATTTAGGGATTTCAATTAAACTTGTTGGGCAGGTTGGAAAGGATCCAGGGAAGAACCCACTCAAGTTAGGTACCTGTACTCTTGATGGTAGAGTGCCCTCTAGTTATATCTTGGTCTGTTCATGTGCTTCAAAGCAGTGAGGGACAGAAGTGACCAAAATGGGCTTTGCCTTGCAGCTTGCAGCTGGCCGGCTGTCACTGCGACAGCATGAGGAGCACAGCAGTTTGGATGGATTTAAGGGATAAGCTGTTGCTCCAGTCGGTTGGGCCGGCTTGTGAAAGTGTTTTGTTGTCCCTGTGGATCCAAAAGTTGTATTTTCTGCTGCATGACGACACTGCTCAACTCAGTTAACAACAAACACGTCCATCTTGTAATTAAGTCCACTGACAGCATGAGGAGAAAATGTGAAAGAGATGCCGAATGTGAGGCAGAGCTTGAAGTATTAAAAAAACTGCAGCATCTGTGGGGAACATCTCTTTCAGGCCGGCTCACTATTTTAGCATTTGACAAATCACAAAGACCATATGTGATTGCTTGAGGTCAACTTCATTTCCACACTGCAGTATTTTACTGAAATGGCTCAGAGAGTGACCGATACGTGCTGGATATTTCGGACACGCTGTAACACTCTGAAGAAATGTGTAGTGAGTATTCCCGGGGGACAGGGAACACTAATATGAATGATTGAAAGACAGAAAAAAGAAGGCCGGAGTAAAAAGCGAGGGTTAGTGGAGTGGTGCAGAAACAAGAGTGGGGATAAAAAAGAGATGCAGGGGATAAAGAAAGAGAGAGAGACATGGGAGAAAAAGGGATGGAATCCATGCTCCAAATGCTGTTGGGAGCAGCAGGGGATTGGGGCTCTCAGTTAATGTGACGGGCATGCTGGGTAAAAATAGACCATCGAAGCGAGCTGGGAGTCCTCTATGATGAATAATATACAAAGACGGTGGGAGAAGGAGGAGTGGGGAAAGGGGGAAACTGGGCATAGAGATAGAAATATGACTAATTACAGGAATTCTACTCTCTCATTACCTATGTCATTTCTTGTAAGACGAGTAAATAAGATGCACAAATTTCACTTCTCTATACGGATACAATATCATTATCATTATGAAAGGTTTCCGGTAGGTCGGAATATGCCAGGAGGCCCTGTATGACAAACCATTGGGGTCTTACAGATGTGAGAGGAGACATGTGGGCTTTTATCTCTTCTGTATCCACTGAGACACAGGGATGTGCAGTAAGCTCTTTCTGTCTATCAAATATTCACACAGGGAGAAACGCCTTGTATAAGACGGATCCCCATGGATCTGCCTGAAATACTTGCTGTTCGTCAAAAACAGGTACGTGTTGTTCCATCCGACACCCATATGAATTAAATCTTCTTTCAATGAAAACCTATCAGCACCTATGAACTACTTTGTATTACCAGTGTGCAGTCACAACAGGCCACATTCCACCTGTGCAAAAACATCTGTATTCTGTTGGATGATGTATTAACTACACCGCATTTGTAGACATTATAACACACACTAATGCTATTTCTTTACATGTGCTGACTACAGAGCAGAGTGCGTTCAATGCACTGAGGCCTTTGCAAAAGCAAACAAAACCTGAAAGCGTGTAATTTTCATTTGTTTTCTTTTCAGAGAAGCATACACTGTGCACACTGTGCTCACTATGTTGACTTAAGTTATTCAAGTAGGTCAGACTTAACTTCAACAGAAGAAAGTATACCATTATTCAGACCTCAACTATCCTCATCACTTGAACAATATCAAATTCAAAATAGATATAAAGGAGACAGTAGCACTTGCTATTGTTAACATCTGTCAATTAAGTAGTAAAACAAGCATATATTTTCAATTATTATCAGTTGAAAAAATAACAATTGCCGACATCTTTCATATGTAAATTTAGTTTAAACATGCTTAATGCGGCAAATTCATCCTCACATAGTCACAAAAATAAAGAACAAAGGTTATCAAACACACCAAAATCTCTTAGAAATTATTAATCTAAATTATAATAATTCAGATTTGTAATGTTTATTCATGCCAGCAAAAGGCCTTGGATTAAAATGCTTCTGATCTGCATCCTGGTCCTCGAGTCCATCACTGGTTCTACTGTATGTTCTGTATGTTGTCATGCTTCCTGCAAAATATTTCATTGTGCAGTAGAAAATATAATTCCCGTAAAATAGAAAACCTAATGCGTGACAAATTTAACAATGTGTATTTCATCTGCAGCCCTTTCATAAATGCAAGCAGCAGCTCATTGTTCAGGCTTCTCTTGTGGAAATTGATTGCCATGAGCATTATGTTGCTGAATGACTTTGTTTACCCTGTTCAGTTTACAAAAATGATGGGGAGGATGTTGGAGCTACTCGGTTCCAAAGTATCTAATCATGCTGTCTCTCAATAATACCACAAACAATGATGAGTTTGTCTCAGTTAGTAAAAAGGTAGACAAGTATCTGCTGTTTGACTGACATCCTGTTGAACTGGCGAGCTGCGTTCAAAAGCAAACCGAGATCTGACAATTATACTGTACATGTTTTGAAGCTTAGTAATTATTGGAAAAAAGGTTTCCCTGTTGCTTGTGCAGTAAGTGATCATACCTTATGTGTATCTGTCTTATTTGATGTCATTTCAATGTAGGGAAAGACAAAGAGAAATCATCACAGGTTAATGCAAATAAAAATCATTTTATGTAAATAGAATAAAAAGCTTTCAAACGCGAATGCCGCAACCCTGAACAATTTGATGAGCAAATTTGAAGGCGACTTGAGGAAAGGTGCTCCCTGTATTGATGTACATACTACACACATATGTACACACATTCACACAACTCTCCAATTACAGTAGTATATGATAAGATAACCTTCAATTTCTAAAAAAAAAAAAGAAATCATGGCCCTAAGTCAAACCCAGGCTACAGCCATGGGTGGAGCATATCTATGCAAGTGGTCATCTCAATAATGTTGATATAATATAGCAATATACAGTATATAGTCTATTAAAATGGAACCTAACGTGTGTCCGTCTCTAATGGTGCTCTTGACTGAATGACTCGCTGTATGGAGATTATGAAGCACTTTAAGATGGTCAGAATCCATTCAGGGTTGGGGATTACTCTTCTATTTAACCCTCTCTCTGTTGGTATATGATCACCTTCTTCATTAAAGTTATCTGGAGCATTTTGTGGCTTACAGTCTGTGCGTTTCCAAGGCTTGGTCGGGAGGTGGGGGGTTGGGGTTACATGCACGTGAGCAGAAAATCCACATGTGAGTTTGTGTCAGTGGGGAGAGGGAGAGAGTGGTGTGTGGAGAAGGATGTTTTCCACAACTAAAAATGGACTCAAAGTGCTTCCCATCCCCATTTCCCCACTGGAAGTAAGAACCCACATTCAAATATTTAAATGACAATGCTGGTGTGACATTGAACCCTTTTAGCAGATTAAGCAAGTCGAGCAGAATGAATGAATGCACACAAAGTGAAAAGTTTAAACCTGTCAATGAAAGGGAGAGAAAGAAGTGTATCTGCATTGAAATGTAAAAGCCATTTAAACATATTAAGTGGAGTTTGCTCAGAAAAACAGCATTTCTCGAATGAGGCTTGTTTATCACATCATATAAGCTATATTCTACCGGCACAACAGATCTCTGTGAATACAAAGAAGGAAAAAGTACCATTTCACCAAATACTATACCTGCTATATAAAGGTTCTTTTAATCATGAATGGTGTAAAGCAGACTCTATTCAGAATCAATTCATTACTGCTCCACCAGTAGCCCTTCAATTAGCAGATAGTGAAATAGTTGATTTTAGTGTAGCAGGCAGAGACAAATCTCCAGGACATGCAGTGCCTTTGAACCAAGAATGAACACCATACATTCACACATTAAAATAGTTGATTATTAGTCTTTACAATATAGATTCCTTTCAATTCAACGCACACACTTCTTCATGTTTGGGTGGAGCTCATCGCGGCTCGCAAGTGCATAATCA
Organism: Genypterus blacodes; assembly: GCF_046128005.1. NCBI lineage: Eukaryota > Metazoa > Chordata > Actinopteri > Ophidiiformes > Ophidiidae > Genypterus > Genypterus blacodes. The sequence continues at coordinate 740,596 of NW_027466831.1, forward strand.
AGGTGCATTGTTGGCCGTAAAAAAAGCCTTCAAAACGCAGAGCAGAACATTGCAGTGGAATGCGTGTATAGATTTTAATTGATTTCAAGCTTACGTTTGGGGATCGCTGCTAATTTCATGTTCTAACAATATGCGATAATGGCGCTCTCACCCATCTGTTCAATACAAAGTCTCAGATATCACTCACTCTGTCTTCTTTCACTCACACAAACAAGCTCACGTACCCACAGTTGAGACACGCACGGAGTGTATGTAAACAAACAAGCGGAGGGAGGGGAAGACAAACCCATTTCTCTTCACACTCCTGTTATTTATGGTTAACATAAGCATTCTCGCTAAAGCTGTGCGGGGGGAGTAAATGTACAGGCATGTTAATGCTGTAATAAAGGAAATCTTTCTGCATTACTTTGAAGGTCCTCGCTTTTCCTGCAGCAAATCAATGGACAATCTTTACTGGGTCTCATTATGTCGAAGAATTCCTTCGCTGGCTTAAAGTCATATTTTATAGGAATCAACATTAAACAAGAGCCAACCACAGATCCTAAGGCTGACTGCAGTGCCAAGGTCCTACTGTACTGTATGATGAGACTGTATTTTTATAGGAAATACAGTATGTTACTTCTGTCATTGATTTCCACAGTGTGAAGGTTTGACCTTGAACTGCTTTCTAAAGTCTGGATTAAAAAAAACAAACACTACCACCAATAACCGGTGCAATGTAGGCCGACACAACCTATACACTGTGTACATCTGCCACTCCTTCATTGTACATGGCGGCACAAACAATCTGCCAGGATAAAGATAAACGTCACTTAATCTGGTACATTTTTAACAGCAAGTGGAACAAGCATCGGCCGCACTGTCGTGAACAAGTGATTGTGAATGTGGAGCATAGCAAAGCAAGGAGGAGCTGATTGTAGCGCCATATTAGCTGACCCCAGATGTGTAGTCAACATCAAATCCTCTGCAGTAATTCCACTCGCTGCTCCAAATACCAATCGAGGGCTGCTGGTTGCTATGGCAACGGCACTCCTGTCCAATATAGCAAGCAGTGGGCCTGCCAGTCTCGTTTTCTCTCTTTACATTTCTCTTTTTCCCGCTGCCTCTTTCCCTTCTCTCTCTTTCTCTCTCCCCATCTCTCCCTCTCGTCTTACCCACTGCTTTTATGTTTGTGTCGCATGTGTAAATATCACAGCATGGCTCGCCTCACGCAGATAGTCCATATTTATGGTCCGTGCATTTAATTTAAGCAGGGGGGAGGGATGTCTCAGATGCAAGTAAGGCACGTTGGCTTTGATGCATCATCTTTGATAAGATCTGAAAACAGGGAGCCGTATTTCAATCCAAATTTGGAAGACTGGAGATGGAAATAATCTGATCTACAGAGAGTCCTTACGCCGCACGGCTTTTCATCTGTGGGGGATTCACGGTCCAGCTGCACTTAAACGCTTCCAGAATAAAAATGAATGCTCAGGATTGAGAAAATGTATATGGACCATTGATCAAACAAACTGCTGCATTTACACACAGAATTGAATGGGATTTCCAAACCCGCTTCTGAAGCCTTGATGGAGCCACTTCAATCACTACATCGTCATTTGTCTTTGTTCCATGTCATGTTTCTACCTTTCCCGACTTCATATTGTTTTCCCTAACGAATTGATCTAAAGCAGGCCTTTTTGTGTTGGTGCCTTCTCAAATCAGTCCACCATACTCCACTGCTCAGTCCCAGATTCACCAGACTGCCCTTTTACACTTGGCTGCCTGGCTGCTCATGTACCAGGCTGTAGTGCCCTCTGCCAGGGCTTTGCCCTCTTCCAGTTCACTGCCCCTCCTCAGCCTTATGCTGCCTCCAGACCGGCTCCTCTCACCTTCCCTGCCTGACAGTCGGCCCCTAGTGTTCTACACTGTGATAAAACTGCTTTCAAGAAACAAGTGATGGAGCGAGAGGGGAGATAACAGCGGCAGCTTTAAGTCTCTATTGGTTTCAAGGACTGTCTGTTTGATATGCTGTAGATGTAGTGTTATGCTGTTGAGTTGTTTTTTGTCTTGTTAATGGTTTTAGCTAATAATTTAGACTGAGCCCATTTCATTCTATTGCACAGTAACGGTAGGACTTCATAAACTAGAATAAAATACTTTTGATACTATTATTTGAAGCACTTCCTTTCACAGTACATTGTGTACACAGTCCACTTACGTTCCTTTCATGGTTAAAACGTGAGTCATAGAGTGGGTGTCAGGGTTTTTCCTGCAGTGAGAATTCATTGGCAGCTGCCAAACCCTTGTCTGCCTGCGGCAAAGTGACAAAAATGAGAAATAAGGTGAAAAAACACACAGCTACAACTTATTTCACTGTTGTCGCAATGTGGGCATCCAACCAATAGATGGCGCAAGTAAAAAAAAAGATGCAGCAGCCGCAAATGACAAAAGAAAGTGCTGAATTAGTTACATTTAATATCTGCTAACATGATGCTAACCAACCAGCAGCTATGATAGGCTACCTGCCCGCATCATATCTATACAGGTCACATCGCCAAGGTGCTGCCAGCTACAAGAGAGTAACGATGACTATAATGCACTTAAGGATTACACCATATGCACTCAATGGTGTGATGTCAGTTATTCATTGTCACCAATTATCCAGGTGACTGGTGGACATTATGTTGTGCGTCACTGCAGCATTACAACAATGTATGATTACAGGTTATGGAGGGAGGAAAGAAAATGCACTAAATGACTTCCTCATTTGTGAAGGGAGCACAGAGAGATGAAGAGGAAAGGCAAGCAACACTAAATAGGCTGTAAGGTGGAGCAGTAAAGACACATAACTGATTCCCCTCCTCACAAATACATTAATTCATGTTCAAAATGTTGAAGATTGCAGTGCGTCGTGGCGAGATCATTGTTGTAAATTAGATTGTGATCTCAATCAGGATAACCTGGCCAAATAAAGGAAATGAATTGTTTTCCACAAAAATCCAGAAAGACACGGGCAGAATGCTAAGCTGTGTGGTATGATATCTGTGGTTACAGAGACTTTGTTACTTTCATACGAATAAATTCAGTATCAATAAAGTAAAACCTATGGTCATGTGCTGTGCATTAAATGATCTTTTCTTATAACACACATCACTTGCTGGCATTGCTGATGATCAACGCTTAGATTTACCATTCAGAGAAAACCTGCATGGCTGTCAGACTGAACATCGCCTCAAATCAAAGTGTGCAGATGTTTCAAAGCTCTGGCTTAGATCACACAACTGAACATATTTATCCAAGAAAACACAACCATGTCTTAATCTGCTTTCACAGCTAAGCATATTTAGACAACAGGATTACAAGCATGACCATCATAGCATGCACGTGTCAGTGGAGAATATCAAATCAATGTTTGGCACAAGCCTAAGCCTCTTACAGCTTCACCAGGGAGAAGTACAAACCAAATGATTCTGAGGTGTGTGGACCGGTGTCCAAGGCACATGAATGCACCTCCAGAAAGATTTTAACAGCTCCCTAATTAGCATGGCTCAAGATGAATTCATTAATTGCCTTGTGTTTGTTTGGGGGTTGATAAACACTGGCTGGGGAGGTTCCAGTGGAAGGTCTGAGGCGTGACATTGCGGTGCTGTTCACCTGCGACACAAACAACTGAAACAATTACGTACAATGTAAGATTTAATTTCAAAATGTTATATTCTTGCCGAGAGCACAAACCTGTAGTTTGAGATTTGGTTCCTGAGGACGAGATCACACACTGATTTTTATTCCAACATGCAAATACTGAATGATGGATTTCAAGGGACCCCATAGGTCCACTCAGCTTCAAGGAACTGAGGGACAGTGATTCCTTTAGACTGGTGCTGCTCCTTAGTTGGTGGTGATTTTGGATCAGGTCTTTTGCAAAATAAATAATTTTTTCTGATATTAATCTACCTCAGTGGATTTGGAGAGACTTCATATGTGACGTTGGAGCCAGGATCCTACACACAGGACATGAGTAGGCTAGTTTCTGTTCTGCCTCTCTATGACTGAGCCAGCTATCACAGTAGTGTGATGAATCATGCTGTAAATCTCCCACATTTTAATTGCTGCCGAAGAGAAGTGAAATCAGACTGGCAAAAGTCAGAAGGAAAGGAACTCAACTGGAAACCTGTTAAGTAATGAATGAGTAATGAAATCGTCAGGAGCTTTTTTTTTTCAGCCTTTTAAATATCAAAAAACTGCCATTTAGCACATTAATCAGGCATTTCATCACTCAACTCCAAGGAATGGTTTCCTTGACTACACAGCATCCTAAGCACATACAGTACACTAATAGTCAGCTGTGCAGGTTTCCTCCGCTGAATGAAGAACTAAAAAACGAGCAGGAAGACCAGTGAGGCTTTCAGTGCAGGCATTGTTTTTCTGCCCAAAGCCCTCGCAGAAACAGGAAGACGAAATGCTTGACCACAATTGGGACCACTGGAATTCAACAGCCCGATCCATATGGCAGGACAATGTCGGGAGATTAGAGCTGACAAGACCTTTAGCCTTGGAGAAAGAGCGTGTTTGTGTTGAGCTCACCGATGCATTGGGGATAAACCGTCAACATCAATGGCACAAAGCTCTGGTGGCGGCTCCCGTAGTATTGATGTTTGTAGAGTCGAGCCGTAATACAGGGTATGAGCAAAACCAAGTGGCCCTCTTTTCAATGTCGCTGGAAAGGGGATAAATACACTCACCTCCATGTCCGACTCAATACAAAACAGTTTAGGGTTCAATTGGTGTGGTTCAATCCATTTAGAGGTGTACACAAACAGCCCAGACAATTGTATTCAATCTGAGCCTAATGCAGAGGGACAAGCCTTAACGCACTGCAACGCTTTCCTACTACTATAATCCAAATTATTTTCCACTGATACACACCTACACAGAGACAAGACACTACAAAGAGTGACTAAGAAGAGCGATCTGGAGAGGAGGAAGAATGAGGAAGATAAGGAAGACACATAGAGGAGTGAAGGAATCATTACATCTGAAATAATAGCTTAATTAGATGGTATAGTATACCAGGTATACTATGACATAAGTGAAATAGAAATAGTAAAGACGAGTCTGTATTTTTACAGTTATACAGTGGGTATATATGTATTTTTTTAAACCAGTTTACAAGGGAAACAACGTTTTCTATAGGTTTCTAGAGTTAGGAGACTCAGATCCTAGTGTGAGATGTGCAGGCGGCTTGGTAACAGTGCCCATATAAAACTGCAGCTTCCTTTGCTTGAGACAAAATCTATTTTAATTAAAACCAATGCAGGCCAAGACAAGCTCGCCCTTCTGAGAGACTGGAGGAGATACAGGGTCACAGCTTCAACTGAAGGAGCTGACAGGCACATGGGCTCGCCTTCATTTGAACCAGAAGTGCTTGATGCTTGCTTGCTCATTTGTTTATGAATGACTATTTTCTAATTCTCTGGATTCGTTATTCTGTATTGAAAATACTGTATATTGGGTATATACTTATATCCAATTTATTGTCAGTGCTGAAACAAGTATCATATTAGGCACATAAATGATGATTATGTTTTAGTACGATTGCTAGCATTGACATACTGCTCAGCTGTTCTATCTATCTATCTATCTATCTATCTATCTATCTATAAATAAGATTCCCCAATAATGCACTGGAACCTCCAGTCTGGTACTGTGCATCAATGATGGCTTGTAATGTATAGCAGTCAAATTACAAACACAAACAGCATGAATTGCAACAACAGTATTCCTAATTCTCAGGTCAGATTTTAGCTACTTTCGAGGACATTTTGTCTCAAGCACAAAACCACTACAAATATGTGTGACTGCCTCCAAACGAAACTAGAACTTAACTCTAAAAACACAACTTTGCACTTTTAAACTAGAAAGACAAATGGCACAAAGTGTACTACAATGTGTTCTGTATTTAATTTTCAACTTGAATAAGACATGATGACATGATGATGTCTTGTGAATGATTCACAACAGAAGAAAAAGGACAATCGCCATGACAGCAAGACATTGTCATTTACTATTGTGAATAACTCCTCTTGGTTATGATGGTCTATCTGGAAACGCTTTGTGCAGATGGGCTTTCCAGTCAGAACACATAACATGTCACATATGTCATCTCGAAAGAGGGTAACCCATGCAAAGTGACAGGTCATCAAAAGTCTTCAGGGAAGAGGATCTCTGACCTTTCACAGACGTGAGTGGCTATGTTGTCATGCTCCTCATGACAAGAGCGTCGGAATCCCCACAATCTCCTCCTACTCATACTTATCCACACACAAACCTCCCCCCATCATGCAATCCTTTCCATTAATAAACTATGCCCTAGCCTGGAGAGGAGTTAAAGCATGAAAGACAAAAGCATTATGTAATGAATGCATGGAATTCTAAATCACAGGCTGTGGCTTTGGATTTTCTCGTGTGGGAGTGTTAGCCTGAAATAGCTTGGATCACACCGGCATCATCTTTTTCTGCATGCCTCAGTGGCAGGGGGGGTCTAATGTATTGCAAATGCCTCAAGCAAGTGAGAAACAAACTGACTAATTCCTTTGATTTATAGCCAGATATTACACCGTCTTCATGGGGCTTTTTGGTCCACCTGAAAAGGTGCATTAAAAAAAGTTCTTTGCGGGTTGTAACAGTGAGTCAACAACTGTGTTTTGGTGTCGTGATTACTAAATCCAGTCTGAGCAATTAGGAGGGTGTCTCATGCATTAAAACAGATGAAGTAAAGATTGTGTAGACTCTCATGGCATTGTTTGATGGCATTGATGTAGACATGCGAGAGCTATGCACAATATCAACTTCACTACTATGAATCCTCCTCTCTGAATGAGGATGCTGGTGCTCCAAACTGCAATTGGATGGCCATAGCTTTGGAATGCTGGATGTAGGAGGCTTAAACACTGACAAGGCTTGGGTTAGGTTCACATGATCAGTCATATTATTCTTCCAGTCCACAGCCATTGTGTGAGCAGTGTACTCAATCCCTGTAGCAGTTCATAACAAAGTGGTTAACTTATACCTGTGCTACCTTCAAGCAAGCCATTGCTGATTTTGCTGCTGCTGCTTGTAGGTTACTGTGTGTTAACAAAGTGGCCAGCATTGATTCTCTCCATGCAGGCTGGACATCAGCTGAGTCATCCTGATTTGGGAAACAGCAGATGATCTACTGTACACAAAGTTTGTCACATTTGAAAAACTAGAATGCCTGCTGTATTCAGGAAGCAGCAGCTGCTATGCTGTAAACATAGTAGCCTGGTTTTACTGTATTTGGCAATAGATCAATCTAATATTCACTGTGATGCTGTAGACCTCAATTCTCTGAGGTTTGGAAATATAAAGTTTAATTTTCTACTTTTTACAAGATTACTTATAGCATCGATTCCCCTGTACTGAAAACTTAAGGTTTGCAACACAACATGCTGACTTTTTCTGGCCAAGTATTTTTGCCATCATAGGTCCAAACTAAAACCTTAGTGATTCTGTGGATCTGAGCTGCTGTCCTGAAAATAGTCCATTGTTCTAATGAAAGGAGACCTCGGGCAAAGCCGGTTCAGTGAATGAAATAAATACAAATCCCTTTTTCCAAAAAGATGAAGTGATTTTCTTTTTGTCAACGTTTTAAATTCATATTTTACAAAAAAAAGATAACCGGATGAGCTCACCAAACTAGGACAATTAGCTTAGCATGACAACTTCTGTAACAAAGTCTCAGATTCTGCTTGAACGAGCTACTGTTGGTTCATAGAATCTCCTGTGAAAACGATGCTTTGGTAATTCTGTCCATCAAGCTGCTTTTAGTCATAGACCAATTCATGCTGCTGCAATTTACTTGCTGCCTACAGGAACTGATAAAAGTTATAAATTATTTAATGCTTCTGACATTGACATGGCCTATTGCTGCATCATCTACAAGTGTTTCAGTGACTCACTTCTATAAAACTCTGACTCATTTGAGACCTTAACCTGAAAACATCTTGAATAATACAGACGTAGACGTGGTATTGAAATCATTTTGAGAGTTTATGCGAGTATCCAACCGTGAAAGCATGACAGAGAAAAAGAGCCCAGTATGACATCTATGTTGGATCAGTGTTGCCAGATACACAAGGGGCTGTGCTGATTTGATGGAATAACACAATGCCACCGCCTCCTACAGCGCCCTGGCTAGCAGTCTATCCAGGTGTGATCAATGACGCAAAAACAAAATCTCTGTCCTCCCAAGATCAATAAAGTGTATTCATATCCCAGAAACAACATCAGAATCCATCAGAAAAACTGAGTTTTTTGCATTTCAATCGGTTAGAAAAACAGAAGGCTTCTTGAGACTGGTGTGCATATGCAAATATGGGAGCCTTCCTAACAGAACTAGGGCAAAGCGTTGTGCCTCTGCATTTTTTTTCAAATCTTGTGTAGCTTTTTGATATGGAAATAGTAGAGACTAGTATTCAGCTCATTCTCAAGGCTTTGTCTCCAGCTCCCAATGAGAGAAAACTACCACTAAAGAAAAGAGAAAACACAAAGTGTTTGTCTCTATGTGTGCAAGTGTCTGTGAGAGAGAGCAAGAGAGAGACAGCGAGAAAGTGATAGGAAGAGAGAGACCTCGTTTGCCAAGGCTGTTGTGTCTCCAATGTGGTTGTGGAGCCACTGCAATGCACCAAAACCAAGGGGAGAGAGGGTGTAATAGTGAGGGGGTGGGTAGAGACAGAAAGAAAAAGAGAAGAGGAAATAGTGAGTCAAAAATACAGAGAGGGGGTAACAGCACTGACAAAAAAGGGCTTTATTAGAAATTTGATATCAAGATGGATAGCACAGAAACAGACAGAGAGAATGTCTGTGAGCCAACAGTGAGATAGAGAGTGAGAGATGCATTAAATGCATTTGCCCTCCATCTATCTTTTGCTGGTGCTGCTGACTGGGGGTTAACAGTGCTAAAATACAACATGGCAGTATTTCACTTTTGCTCTCAGCTTGTTATTCACAGACACAATTCTGATCCCTTCTGCTATGAGTAAAACACAACCTGACAGAGAGCGAGCGAGCCAGTGAGCAAGAGAGAGAGAGAGAGAGACAGAGAGCGCAATGTACTGAAAAGCCTTTCTACACACCATTAACAAAGCAAGCCAACCAAAAGACCATTCACACATTGGTGATTTTTGCCATCCATTCTGAAGGACAGTTAGGCAAAGTGGAGAGAGAGAGAGAGAGAGAGAGAGAGAGAGAGAGAGAGAGAGAGAGAGAGGGAAAGAGAGAGAAAGAGAGAGAAAGAGAAAAAAAGAGAAAGAGAAAGAGAGAGAGAGAAAGAAAGAAAGAAAGAAAGAAAGAAAGAAAGAAAGGGAGAGAGAGAAAGAGAGAAAGAAAGAGAGAAAGAAAGAGAAAGAGAGAAAATGTTGGGTTGGGTCATGACAGAGGGAATTTGACTGTTGGCCGGAAAACTGCTATGTGTGAGAATCATAGTTTTAGAAAATGACTGAAAGCAGGTGTTACCAACACATCAAGTGATACAGATAGATCAAACCCGCAGCACAGCTGTGGCGTCTGCAGTTTACCCAGCAGACAACTGGCACACAGTGAGAAAACAAATGACTGCAGAGAGAGCGAGGCAAGATCATAACTACTTTCTTTGAATACTCCATAAGCTCTTAGCTTTTGGCAGGCAGGGATGAGGAAGGTCACAGACATGAAAAGGGAAGGTGACAAAGACAGGGAGAGAAAGAGAGCAGGAGAGAAAGACAGAAGGGGCACAGCGGCTAAGGAAAGAAAAAAGCAAGTGGGTGAGACAGAAATAACGGGTTGCCATGACTCAATCCAATCTCAAATCTCAGGGGACAGCAGCCATGTGTGTCCTGATAAATGAACTTACTATGGCCTTGTAGAGAAGGATGGATGGATGGATGGATTTATGGATGGATGGATGGATGGATGGATGGTGTTGCAGGACATATTTTCACTACATTCCTCTTCATGCTGCGGCATAACTTTGAAACACGTGAGCATTGCAATGCAGTACTAATGCAAGTAGTTAAGTGGTAGTAATTAAATATCATATAATTATATCATAATTACATTAACAACCTGCCAAGGTGATGAATTGGCTTACAAGGTCAGGACTTTGCTGAGATATGACATTTATGAGGTGAGGCAGCATGGAAGTTGTTGTACTATTAGCATTTATCTTGTAGTTGCTGCTTGGCTTGGTCTGCAATTGTCTTGGGATTGTACATTTCTACCGTCATACTATTTTAAATTCGAGTTGTCACAGTTTTATTTGACAAGATAATTAAAACAGCATTTGCCACACAGGAAGATGAAGATAATACTTTGTCCTCTTTTGTTCTGTTGCGCAAAACCATGTGTGATTGTACTGACTCTAATATAACAGCTGTCACCGTAGAACTTTTGATTTAATTCTTTTAATACAAACCAATAAAGCATGTCATCTAATTTGATTGTTTTCCCAAATTCAGATGCTGGATTTTACAAAGAGCAGCTGGGGACGAGACCAGACACTGCACACCGAGACTAGACACCGAGAAACAAATTCTTAAGAGAATAAAGCAAATGTGGGCAAAACCTCCAAGACGCGTTTGCATTTATGGAGCACAGGATGTTTCCTTACACATCTACACGGTACATAATGTTTTTGGTGAATTATGAATTATCCATCACATCCAGCAAAATAGCATGCTACCAGCCGGTGAATTTACCATAACTACGTCATTTAAATTAAACTTAATTTCACTGTAAAGACTTAATTGGCTTGAATGATCAATCTCGCCAACTGGTTTGGAGTTGTGCTGCATACAGAATAACACCATGTCTGCGCACATCTATTGGAATTCCATTAGGCATAATTTGAATGAAATGAATACATAAATAAATAAAAGGCCACTAAATCAAACACAATGTTGTAATTTTTGGAATAAGTAGTGTGGATATTAAACACAAACTTGGAACTTAAGAATAGAAAGTAAATCAATGAGTTCTTAAAGTTATGGAAGACCAAACAGAAACTCTGTGATGTGATGATGATGTCACAGATTACGCCCAGTACCATTTTTAAGTATTAAGCACAGCAAAATACCACAATAATTATCTCCAGAGGACTTGTATTGGCAAGTGAGAGGAAACAAGTATTGAACAACAGGCAGTGAGAATGAGGAATAAAAATGCATGACAAAGTTACTCTGTTTCTGTGTACATAAGGTCATTGTTTTGCTTCTTACCCAAGAGCCTTGATAAGCTCCAGGCTCATTGCTCTGAGTTTGCTTTGGACTCTGTCTATCCTCTAGTGGTCAGAATCACTAAACACAGCTTTGGTTTCTGCACTGACAAATATTTAATGCCTGTATCCCAAAGTTTGTCCCTGTATCATCATTGTTCATTCATCAACCTACAGTGTTAAACACAGACTTGCACTACACTATGAGAGACCCAGTGTTGAGGTTCAGCTCACCACAAAACTCATTACCACTACAACACACACCGCAACAATCGGGTAATCAGAGCTGTTTAATCACATTACGAAGCTGCCCATTGAAGCAGAAATGTTCCAAACATTGCTACAAATACACACGTCTGTGTTTTAGGCTATTTGGAGAAACAAATTGGACGACTGTCAGGTACGCAGTCAGAAAATCATACACATCTACTTTCAGTCTAATGATGTTCACCCTCCTCTAAGGATAACTGTCTAGCTCTTAAATGCATGTAGTGTTTGGACATGCTACTTGACCCAGGCCTGCTCTGCAGTAACCCTCTGACATTGCGCCACAGCAGTGACGTGTACTGGAATGGTGATTAAGTGTGTAAGCACTTTCAACCGAGGGCAACGAGCTGACAGATCCTCTGGACTGTGGAAATAACTGACTCCAGTGACACCCATACACACAAGGGACAGGGCCCATGTCTCTACATCTTACCGATTGCAGTAGTGTTCAAAAAATAATAATAATTACCCTGGTAACAAGCCAGAGGCACCCATCAGCCTCACACTCTTCTTACAAACAATGAAACCATTGATCCTATGATGGTTCACATTGCAACAATTCCCTCATGGAGTCTCCTATGGCGTGAAATTGAGTTTATCTTCTATTTATTGTAGCTGAAACTGACTGTGGTAAAATGCATTTCATTTTTATGATTTAAAATTCTGACTGTCCAATGTTTTGTGATAAAATGGTAAGTCAGCGTATATCTTCACCTTTGCAATTACCTAACAGAGCCCTCCAACAACCTCCCAACCATGAATTATTGCCCCTTTCCAAGCAAAAGGAGAGAGAAAGATGAGCAGTGGTCCAGAGGGACAGGAAGGTCTGGTGTAATTCCTGAATACCAGCCCAGCCCCATGGGGATCCATGACCTGCATCTCTGGCCTGCTGGTCTCTGCCTCCATTACTTTTATAAATGGAGCACATACTGCTCTCCAAATCAGACCAAAATAACACAAACACAAACGAAATCATGTAAGTGGCCCGGGCACCAAGTAGCTCTTATTTTCTGGTGGCAATGATTTAGTGTGTCAGCCAATGTCCAATAAATTATCACACTGGCCTAATACAAAACCAGCCACTGCTCCACTTCTCAGAAATTCAGTTGGTATAACAACATTTTTTAAGACGGGAAACTTTGCTACACACTATCATTTAGTAAACTGTCACCTCTGAGTGCAGCCGTTACATGAGCACAGCACAGGCCCCAGAGATTTGGTTGCCCACAGGTCCTAGTGGTGAGCCTCGAGTGGAAATTAAGTCGGAATGATGAAACTAAGTGCAACGTCATGATAGACAGTCTCTCTCTGACGTACGCAACGTGCAACACACACACAGACAGTCAGACAGACAGTCACACAAAGATAAAGATAAGAGGAGAGACAGAGGCAGATGGCATCTTCGGGAATGAATACAGAATAACTAAATACAGAACATCACCCTGCCAATCTGTCCACCACCAAATTACTAAAAAACCCTGTTAATCCTCCCCGCTGATGTTTTTGAACATCATTACTTGCGTTGGCAGACATTTTCTCTTACAACAAACTCAACACATTGTACTAAGATTCGGGAGACAAATATATTGAAAGTCAACAATCTGGTGTTGATACTGGTGCTGAAAATGTCGGAACAATACCCAGGCTTAATCATTAGATTAACAGTTAATAAGTTTTAACAACCCAGGTAATGTGAATTTGTCTGTTCCCCATCCTCTAGTACTAAAACCTTTACAGTCATTATAGGACATGCACATCATGCGGTATTTACCAGGTTCAATAACAACCTGAAGGCAAAACACACGTGAGCTGCAGCTTTTTCATTGCTTGCTTGGTAACATTTGTCACACGAGCTTTATCAAGGTTGTTGCTTTTCTCCTGAATGGGTATAACCTTATGATCAGTGACTATATTGATACAAATGAAATCTCCAGCGTAGGAGGTGGCTGGGCTGTGTGCTGCAGAGCAACTTGTGGTTGCACGAGTCACTGGATGTGCGGCCTGTGATGGATGTGTCATTGTCAGAGTTGCGCGGTGGAGGCGAACATTCTTCCCCTGCCTGCTGATGCTTCCTCTCCTCCCCTCTCCCCCGTTCGTCCCGCATTAGTGTCACTGGGGTCTGCCTGGGAGCCTGCCTGCCTGCATGTGAGGAGGATTTTGTCACTTTCTATCAATTGGTTTTAAACCATTACACGCACACACACACACACACAAACCTCCCCCACAACACCCCCCACCCCCCCGCCACCAATTTGCAGACATGATTATATAACTGCACGGGGACTGAGAGCGGTCCACTCCCCCTGTTGCGATGTGTTCTCTCACACAGTATTCACACGAAAGGGCACACACTAACTATATGCTCGACGCCCTCTATCACACGCGCAACACGGAATGTTACGTAATTCGCTGGGTTCCCGGTCTTTTTTATCATATCGGAAGGGACTACGACTCCTGAGAGCCTCAATGAAAAGGAAAGATTGCCACTGCCCCCTGTTGTTTCTGCCGGGAACTGCAGGTGTCTGGATCACTGCAGCACCATTGATTTCTCACATGCAACCTCCCAAATCCAGAGGGTGAGAGAACCCATGACAGAAATATACCTGTATCACATCTTCCAAGACAGACTAAAGTATCTATTGTATACTAACATTCATATTTTGTTGAAATGCGTCTGCCTGCTTTGAGTACTTTGCAGCTGCACATATCATTGTCTGTGTGTGCCTTCTAGTGTCTGGGCAATGCCACTACACTTCTCTGCTGCCATAAAACAATTGAATGGATAAAAGCCTACGATCATTTATTCAATTTAAACTGCTCTTGTGAAAAATAGGGCCTGGACATACATAGGTAATGCTCTATGAGATGTATTGATCTCAGATGTATTGATGGTTCCCCTTTGACAGAAAAAGGAATAACAGTGTGAGTGATGGTGGAGACGCTATGGCATTTAATGGATAGCTAGATTACAAATCAATGCCCTATCCGGGGGAGCAAAATGCAGCCGTTCAATGACATTACTGTAGAAGGCGGGCAGATGGAAAGACGGAGAAGGGTAAGTGGAAGGTTAACGGATGTTAGACAATGATAAAGGAGCAAGAGAAGCGAGCGGGAAGGTGGAATCCAATCACGTGATCAGGAGCCTTTTCTATACTGTAACTGAATGAACAACAATACATCATTATACAAAACAATCAGACTTTCTGGTCCAATACAGATGTAATACCAGTTGGCCAGTCCATATTCATTAAACCTTTTCTCCTGTAAAAGTGAAATCCACAAAGAACATTCCCTGCCGCACCCAGCTGTGATGTGTGTGGACATAGGAAGCAGGAATGTAGTCACACATCTCACTTCTATGAGGTTCAGAGATTATAACTGATTTCTCTTTCATTTAAGATTGCCTATCAATGTTATTACTGTATATAACTCGTTGATTCATTTTTCCACAATGGGTGAGCTTGTTTATCTGGATACACACATATGCTACAAACTAGTGTGACCCATATCCATAGTTGCGCTGTCACATACTATACCAAGACGTTCTCATGGTTTATTTCATATTCATCCCAGAAAACACACACACACACACACACACACACACACACACACACACACACACACACACAGTCAACCTCTTTGTCATAGGGGCACAATTACAATGGGCCACTGCTGGATAAAAGTTTAAGTCTATGTTTGGGCAAATACTACTACTGCTACTACTAACAACAACAACAACAACAACAACCACAACAGTGTCCCTGTCGTAATGGAAACACACACTGCTTGTCATGCAGTCCAGGTCTGCTGTGCTCCATTCTTGATTTTGATGAAGACAGGCCAGCATGAAAGATGACAACACAACAAGCTGAACGCAGAGTAAAGCTCTGTTTAAATTAGCTGTGGATGAGGGAACATTTGTAATTGCACACTCTTGTTATGATCTAATTCCACAGTACAAAGGTTTAGAATACACAACAAGACTGGAATAGAGTGAGTGGCAAAGTCAGTATACCAGATTAAACAATATCGATTAAATGCCAAGTTGGCCTGTACTCTTGAACCAAGACAGTGTTTTATGTCAAATACATACGTGTACGTATTTCTAAGCTGTTTGTGTAACCTTTTTAAAACACTTAAATTTGGAGAGAAGAAATTTCAAACTTTATATATAATGACAAAGCTTAAATATGAGTTTGACAGCTGACGTAAGGTCTTGAAAGCCCCCAGTGCTTTGGCAACTATGAAGCGAGAAACACTGAGCCCATCTGCAGCCTGTCACGCTGAGCCCAGCCAATCTCATGAAAACATACAGTATCCCTCTATACCCCTGCAAGGTCAAGGGCACCCAGCAGGCCAACAGCAGCCACGTCTTCCTGCAGCCATCATCACCATCAGCACACTGGCTGGCTAAAGTGACTGAGCCAACACCTGCTTCTGGATCGATAGAAACAGGATCACCAGTCTAAGCTAAGGGGGAGATAATTTAGATGGTCAGCCTGCTAAAATAAGAACAAAACTGAAGGCGGTTTCAGCACACAGTAAAAGAATTGCAGAAAGGAGGGAAAATGCCAACAACAGGATAATTACATTGACAGACTTGGGCTTGTATTCACATACACAAAAGCCCAAACACACCGAAACAAATCACACAACAAACAATGATACGGTTCTAATCAAGTCATAGGAATGCCAAATCAATTCATCATCACTTTGATTAAATTAACAGGACAGCGTTGTAATACTGAGCTTACATAATCAGTCTCACACCTAATTTAGTACATTTGCATGTAGAAAATGTCATGTTTTCCAAGCTACAGTGACCAAATCAGTAATGGATAAAATATCACACCACCCAAAACGAGAGATTGATTTCATAACGGCACTTGTTATGAAGTGTTTTCTCCCCACTGCAAGTCCATTTGTGAAACAACTCTGGTGAAAATGTAGTGTGTCACTATGGCAACCGGCATAGTGGATGGAGTGATTTGTTCACAGGGCTGCATCTGAGCATGAGCACGCTGCACATGAAGGGAAGTCCTTCGAGAAAGAGCTCCCCTTCACTGCAGGGCAACACAAGAAGACTAGAATATTTGTTCCTACCAACACACAGCCTATCACATACATCTATTTAGATTATATTTCTGTCCGGTAGAATGATTGATTCACACAAGGGCATTTGTTCCCCAAAGTAAAGGTGGATAAATACTAAAGGAGGTATGTGAAATGCTAATTCACCTGCACAGAATCTGATGGTGGAACGTATTGACCCTGTGGAGGATTCTGTAGCCATGTGTGAAAACGAATTGGAGGCCTGACCGGTAATGACCAGTTACTATTCTTCACCCCAGTGGCCAGCTGCTTTAATAGTGCCGATCTATCAGCACCGTTTCCCTGCAGCATCCTCCCTGCTTCAGCATGACCAAACAAATTACACACACACACACACACAAACACACACACAGTGAACCACAACAATCAACAGGATAAACCCCTTGCTGAACTATGAATCAGTTCCTTTACCACTGGTCATTCCAACAGCCAACCAACAACAGTACAAAAATAAATGAATGTATGTCACAATATCTGTAATGTTCACAAAGTAAACAATTATAGGAGAAAAGAGAGAGAAAAGAAAGCCCAATTATATACATTAGAAAGGTTATGTGGTGCAAAGAATAAAGGAATGCAGCCTATTTTGCAAAGTATACCTCCTCTGCCAACCATCTATTCCTATGGAAGCCCGAATCCTGAAATCTGCAATCTCTCAATAAGGTGTATAAAACGCTGGACACAGTAGTGGCACTAACAAAGAAAAGCAAAGATGTCAAGGAAAGACTAATGTACAGGCACAATGAAGGCGGTGATGGGAATCTGCTGAGCGGGGCTGATTCATCTGAAATGTCACTAAAGTAGCAGCCATCATAGGTTTGCGCAGACTATGAATTTATGGATCCATTTGCAGACAAATCTTTATTAGCTCTTGCCTCAGCCTGAGTGATTCCATCCTCTCCACTGCTAATCATTAGTAATTGTAAATGCTGCCACTCCTGCTCCTAAGGGAACTTCAGCCAGGATTATATGTCCTGCTCTACTGAATGTGATGGAGATAATCAATCGAATGAGCTTGATTATTTCTGACAGGTGATGTTGATGGGAAATACATTGATTGAAGAGATTCTACTGACTTATTTTCTACCAATGATTATATTCCCTCCTTCACAGAAATGCTCTTGCCTCATTATACATTACACTTAAGATACCAGACTTTTCACATTTACTTCAAAAGACACACTAAAAACTACCACCTGCTGGTCAAGTACTTTGTGTCCAATCAGAACATTTTACTGTTGATATGGGTATAAAGAAACACGTGTATGCAACAGTGGAAGCAGCATGTCTGGATCAGGCCACATAAGCGGGACATAAGACGAATAGATACAAGACAGCAATATACATATATATATAAGTTATACATTTATAATTCACTTCGGTTTCCATGTCAATATACAACTGATCACGCAGGCGAGTTCATTATTGTTGCGCAGTTGTATGCATGGCACTGCCTGCGTTATCACGTATGTATGTATGTATGTATGTATGTATGTATGTATGTATGTATGTATGTATGTATGTATGTATGTATGTGTGTGTGTGTGTGTGTGTGTGTGTGTGTGTGTGTCCATTAAAGATTCACGTCACACACACACACACACACACACACACACACACACACACACACACACACACACACACACACACACACACACACACATCTGTCCAGGCATACACATTGCTGTCACAAAGCATCAGCGTTGTTAGCATGTAGCCTGTAGCTAACGAGAAGCGTCTGGGAAAGCGGCGGAGCGTCTGCGTACCTTTGAGCACCAACACCGCCTCGCTATCGGCTGCGGCGGCGGCGGCACCCTCCGCGTCGGCGTCGCTGGTGGTCGCAGGCTCGTCCCCCTCAAACAGCTGGTTCACTTCCCCCTGGATGTCTGAGGCGCGCCGGTCGCCGTCGCTCTTGGAGACGGTGAACCTCTGGCTCATGGTTGTCGCCGGTGAGACAAGCGGCGGCGGCGGCGGCGGTCTTGGCCACGCACGGTTGCGGGATCACGAGGGTGGATAGCGACCGTGGAGCAAGTTCACAGTTCTCTGTTTAGATGTGTGCCTGCACCGTGCTGCAAGTTTGCTCCCATACACGCTGTCACCGGGCGACCGTCCGCATTTGTCCGGTAATTAGATGTGTGATACCGAGTGGACCATCTCATCAACCGGTGTCTGCTAGCTGTTGCAAATCTGGGTCCTAACGCCGATATGTAACTGACGCCACATAGCGAGAAAATGTTTAATATTTTAAAGATTTAACGAATGCAAAATGCATGTATACCTATTGCGTATCGATGTTTTTAGTTTGTCTCAACCAATTTAAGCATTTAAAGCAAAGAAACCTAATTTATTTTTTCTAGTTGCTTAGCGACTAATAGGCTGAAGATCCTCTCTGAAGCTACGGCACAGTATGTAGTCAGTATGTAGCTTAGAAAAAAGTGATTAAACAAGATCAACCTTTTAGAGTGGACGGATTGAGTGTATTTGGGAAATGCAATTAGGCACTCAGGTTTTGCATGTGAATGTGTTTACACTTGACATCTGAGCAAACAAAAATAACCTTCCAATAAAAGATTTGTTGATCTGCTTAAGGTCTGATCAGACCAAATTTTATTTAGATATTTTGATGTTCCATTCCATTTCCGGTATTAAAACAAATACATTAGCAACTAATTTATCTAATGATGACCACTTTTACCTTCAAAACTCTATTGGCAGGATAGGATGTAAGATATATTGTTTCCCTGTTAGATGTGTGTGTGACCACTTTGTTTAACACAGTAAAAGTGCAAACATCATACCAAACCCGGTTGTTTTAGTTTTTAGACAGTACATTTGACACAATTATAATCTCTATAGTCAATCAATCTCATTTTGTAGTAAGACACTAAATGCAGACAATGAATGAGACGAAATCAGCATATTATTTGTGACTCAGCAACACTGGCATGTAGGTGGATGCTTGAAAATAATTGAACTGAGAGTCTAAGGTTTAACCACGCAGTTTATTGGCATTCGCTTGCCAGCTATTGAAGTTGCTTGGGACAACCTGTTCGCAGAATACATTTGGTATATGTGCTGATAATCTCACTGTATCTTTCGACCAGATAACCTATTATATCAAACAGATCAGCAACTATGGAAGTTTCATCTGTGGAAGGTTTGCAGGTTTCATCTGTACATGGGAGCAGAAAGGCAGGAAAGGTAAGAATACAAAAAAACATTAAGATTGAATAGCTTTTTCTTGTGAACACAACAGGCATTCTATTATTACAACATCTGTGGCTCTGAAGATGACTTATCGTTACAAAGCATCTTGTTAAGTGTGTTTTCTCTTCTCTGGTACTTATTTTCTATACTGAATATTCTGTATCTGAGTTTAGTATCCTCTAAACTGTTTTCAAGATAGCCACGTTTCTTAGTCAATATAAGGAATATGTTTTTTTCTGAAAATCACAAATCACAAGTATTTTTTGATTATACTGACTGCAATTACATATTTCCTTATTGCAGATGTTCCGGCTTGTCAAATAATGGTGTAGCTAATCATTTCCATTCCATTTGTTTGTGGCTGTGTCAAAGTCCTGGAATTGAACTGACTGGCACACACAGATGGAACAGGGCAAACATTCATGTTAGGTTATCTCTGTACTTTTGCTGCTTTGATCATGAGTCCTATCAAAAAGGAGCCTCCTTTGGTGGATCTGCTGAATAGTCTCACCGTTATCTGTGCCAATGGTCTGAGGTTTTGACATTCCAAAACATTCTGCCTGTTTGTCAAACTCCTCCAGCTCTGCAGCAGTTATGTTCTTTCTCCGACCTGTTGAAGTAACACATTTACCGTGTGCAATTAATGAAAGTCTTTCTGTTTCTGTCGATGAAGATCCCTACATGATGTATCTATTCATCTGTCACCACTGTAAGATCACAAATTATATTTTATATTTGTATATCTATATTCTGTACACTGACACATTCATTAAAACTAAGACTGTGGCAAACGATTAGTATACACTACTTCAGTATAATCCAGCTGTCACAAACTCACCATAAAAAATGAAACAATGTTTTGATTGATCAATTATTGTTAAGGATGTCTAGTCTGGCTTTAGGGAGTTAAGCATTGTAATAATTGACTTATTGGTATCTTTTCTTTTTGGTATCCTTACTCATCAGTGTTATGATTGACACTACGTCAGTCACATGTTCTCTGATGACCATGCAGTCCCGACATCCAGTTGAAAGCAAACTGTCACTATCTGATGGTAATGAGACAATAGTTAGACAGAAAAACACTCAAACACTTGATTAGAAATGCACATTAGTATTTTATCAGTCCTTACCTTCACCATCGGCTGATATAACAGTACCGTTATAGAAAACTGCCTCCTTTGCATTGTCATTGTAGCAGTATCCAAAGCTACACAAAAGTATACAGTATGGTAATGGGTGTATGTAGTATAACTTTATGCACCATCTTGCTTTGTAGGTTGTACTTCAACAAAATATCCATCATTGCAAGTAAAATCGAAGCCTACTTACAGTCTAAGGGTCATGTTGGCCATGTAGCTGTTTGGTTTGTCTGTTGCGCTTATTTCAAATGCAAGACTTGACATTAACAACTGAGCCAAACCAACTTTGAGAAGACAGCTGTCTGACGCAACTGCTGTCAAGTACCAGGTCCCAGATATCTGGAAATGATAGAATAATTTTTGAGGGTTTTGGCTGCACTACAAATTAGCATACACCATTTCAGTTCATTCCAAATACAAAAATTTGAAAAGTCTGGACACAAGAGAGTAGTATATGCACAGACTTACATCTGGACCTTTGTCGACTGGTTTCATAAGTTGCTCACAAGTGTTCATCGGTGCCATCTGGCACACTGTGATGAGACTGAAAGCAACAATGGCAACGCACAAAGTCTTCATGGTGGCTCAGTATGTTGGGCTAATCACTATCTCATTCCAGTCTGAATTTATACAGATCACTGACCAATTATTTCAGCAGCTCAACCATCCACCCACACCAGAGGCAACACAATTCCAGCTGTTGACCATTAAGTTTGATGTAAAACAAACATGTTTTGGACCCATTGAGTAAAGTTTGCATAGGGCTTTCGACTTTGGAATACAGTGATCCTGTCAATATGCAGAGAATATGTACTGAATAATATAAACGCAACACTGAAATAGATTCATTTAGCACTTATCTATTCATATGTGTATATGTTAGTCACGTCCCCCCAAAAAGAAGATTGCATGAAATGAACTGAGCACTGATCTGTATCTTATGTTACCACCTCATGATCAAATTGCTGATTGATTGCAGCCAGTGGAATATTCTCCAACACCTCTTCATTAGCTGCATGAGGTTGTTGGATACTGTTGACATTTTAAACTACAAGGAATGTTCTGCAGATCCTTGCAACATGGGGCCGTGCAGTGTCACTCTGAAACATGACCCACCACCCACCACCACCATAGGCTACTCTGTTCACACAGTTGACATCAGCAAACCGCTAACCCACCAGACCCCATACACACTGCTTGGTATCTGCTTTGTACACCATGGATGAGCCCTTGCCCGCTCACATTGATTGTTATGCCAAACTGCAGACTAAGATCAAAACCCTTGGACACAGGTCTTCGTCATCATTCAGCATGTTGAGGTGATCACTGAACTGTCTGTCTACTAATGCCCTATTTTTTCTACAGCTCAACCACCCACTCACCCAGAACTGGCACAAGACTAACCAGAACCTTGAATATTATCAATTCCGGTAAGTCATGTTTGGTTGTCAAACAAACTGTTGGATTAAAAGGGCGAGGCATTGAAGGGAGGTTTGGGTTAACAGAGAAAACTCAGTTGAGATGACAGGAGGGAGGTTTTGTGGTAATTCATACGTTCAAAATAGTCATAAGAATATTCAGCCTTTGGGGTTAATTTAATATGCATTTATGGAAATAAAATTTACAGATAAAAGTATAAAAGTTCTTTATAAGCATAAGGAGGGGACAGCTGAGAATTGGGACACACCATACCTGCCATATATTCACTACACTTGCACTAGTTGAGCGACTGCTGGCAGGAAGTCTGTTTGTGGTCATTTTACGGCTCAAACATACCTGTATTGATTTCCCTCATTCTGCTTAGCGAGGCGAAGCAATACGGACGCAGTCGAAGTTCCAGTCTCACTTGTTTTATCTGCTTTGCAGGTTAGTAACGGTTTGTGAGAAATATGTCATGTTACTTAATACAAAGTTTGAATGAAAGCATTTTTACAATTTGAATATAAAGAAAATTGGACAGTTGTATTTACAGTGTTGCCAGTCGTGTTGTTTCAAGGTTTGCACTCCCGCCACATGTTAGAAGGCACGCTTGAGCTCCATGAATGTGTTTTCAATGCCAATATCTTTAATTCCTTAACCAGTGACTTTGACTGTTATCAGTGGCACTCATGCCACTTTAGATTTATTTATTTGTAATAGTATATATATATATATATATATATATATATATATATATATATATATATATATATTTTATTCTGTCGTTATTGAGTCTGGTCTGCACTTTTATTCCATTTTCTTTAATGTTAGCACAAATTGCACAATAGCACTAAATTCAATTCAATTTCAATATGCTGCTGTTGTTGTCACGTCACAAAGAATTTCAATTTACAGTACCCTGTGTTTTACTGTGCAAATGACAAATTAACTTGAAACTTGAAACTTGATATGTGTTTTTATAAATGTGTTGCTAAAATGTTGTGCACTTGAAAGTTAAAATGTTGCAGTATGATCAAAGCTCATGCACTATTTAGTCGAACAACTTGTTATTTTGATGTGGGTTGTTGCCCTACAATTACACATCAGTAGAGACTGAAGTAATTTGCTATATTTATTTGTCCAAATAAATATCGAGGAGGAATGGGGAATAGTTAATGATAGGATGGAACAAATATGTTTTGTGTAAGATTTAAGATTCTTTATTAATCGTCATTTTGCATGCAATTCCCAGCAAATCGCATGCAATTGAAATTTATCTTGCACCCCCTCATATCACACACACACAAACACATGCATCACAGAGGGGGTGTTAAGGGTTCAGTGCCTTGCTCAAGGGCACCTCGGCAGTGCCCTGGAGGCAAACTGGCAACTCTCCAGCTGTCAGTCCACTTTCTTGGTCCATACGGGACTCGAACCGGCGACCCTCCGGTTCCCAAGCTGAATCCCCTATGGACTGAGCCACTGCCGCCCCAAAGAAACCAAACAAGCATGCTCATGTCAGTAATGTACTGACATGAATTCTGCTGAGCGAGGCAATACGGACGCAAAGTTATATTTATAATAATATAATAAAGGGTAGTAAGCTTGTTCAACCGATTGTTGGCTCCAATGTCATTGAACTCATTATAGACAGTGAGTTGAAGCATTCAGACGCTACTGTAATGCTGGGTGATGCAGTGAAGGTTGTATTACCTGGTCTCTGGCACACTGTACATTTATGTTTTTCTACACAACCCGTATCCGCAACACTCAATGCTCCCGCCATACTCTACGTAACTCCAGGCTCTCTCACTCGGTCCACACACACATACACACTGAGCCACGACACCTGCGTCCCTCCTCTTAAAGGAGCCACGCACTCTTCAACAGTTGTTAAGACAAAGAAGGAAAGGATCAACATACCCAAACACATGTCTGCCCAAGTTGAGTGTGAGGCACACAGGCACCCAATTCAATTAAATTTTTCAACTTTATTTGAATAGTGCCAAATCACAAAAAAGGTTATCTTGACGCACTTTACATACAGAGCATTTAAAGAAAGAAACCCAACATTCCCCCTTGAGCAAGCAGTGGCAAAGAAAAACTCCACTTTAAGAGAGAAGAAACCAGGATATGAGACCAAGTAACACCATGTACTGGTGGTACCTGCAAGTGTTCCATATAGAACTGCAAGAAACAAGTGCAAGGACGACTCCAGTACAGCCCTTGAACTACCAGCCTGTTGCTGTACCCGGGTACTGAATGAACTCAGAAGACCCAAGCGCTTGCATACACATACACGCACCCCATACACTCATGGACTTTTGAATGAGGTGCCTGCAAGTTAAGTTTAATTATTGGTTGATGTCGGTAATCCATTGGATTGGTTTAGAAATGTTTGATAGGGATGTGTTCTGGGTCCTGTACTTGTCTAACCTGCCCAACCAGGAACTACAAGCACAGGGAGAGAGACACAGACAGGAACCCAAGGCGGAGGGAATCGCACAAGTACACAAGACAGAGAGCAACGACAGAGACAGACCCAACAGGTATACAGATGTTTGGTAAAATTGTGTTTGATTGCTTTGGAATTAAGGATCCTGTAGTTGTGTTTCACTGGTGGCTCCTTCATTACACTTGTGTAATGCGTGAAGCCAGTAGCATCGTGTTCAGGTCATCTATTTATGTGTGTGGCTTGACTCGATTCTAGCATGTTCAGTAGGTTGTGTCACACAGGTGGAGCGTGATGGCAGTGTGCCCATTGCCTGTGAATAAAGCAGCAGGTTGTGTCTGTAATAAGTGTATACTGTGTAGTTAAAAGGGTGATTGAGGCTGAGGTATGTGGAAGATCCAGGATCATTGGCATTGCGGCTATACAGGGCAAACACAATGGTGCGGAAAGGTACAGGGAACTTCAAAGGATGAACGTCTCACCATTATTCCGACAGAGGGGCCTGGGCACCAAGATGTTTCAGACTGTGATGGACTTCTGCAAGGAGCCAGGCTTCTCCAAGGTGGTGCTGGAGACTGATGTTCTCGTACTGCTGCTATATCCTTCTATAAGAAGTTGGGGTTCACTCACATCCTCTCGCACACCAACAGAGCATGTCCATTTTGGGAGGAGTACATAGCCAAGGTGGAGGTTTTATTAATGGAAAAACACATACAGGTCTGAAAAGTTCACAGTGTTTAGTAGAGACTACACTTCTATTGTCATCAGTTTATCACAGGGGTCAGCAACCTTTTCTACCAAAATAGCCATCTGTCTGAAGCTGCAACACTTATTTCAGCCTCATAATGAAGGTAGCAGCCTTTAAGTCTAAATTAGCCGATCAATATTACTAATCACTGTAAATGAGCATTCAATTATGTTTTACCACGTGACTATCCTGCAGTGCCCTGTACGTGATTATTTGGTACTTTATCTTTGCATTTCCATTACAATAATACCATGTTTTGTTACATTTATGAAATAACAGACCAACAATAAAGAAAAGCTTTTTAAAAATGGTGTTATTTTTGTTCAATGTGAATTGGAGAAGTTCTGTTCTGTTTGACCCATCAGAGTTCATATTCCTGCACAGCAGCTCTGTCGGCTCAATATCATTTACATCCTCATCACAAGTAACGAAGTGTACTGGCGCCGAACCAAAGTCTTCGACTTGCTGACTGGTGATGTTTGTTGCCAGTTTCTTATCTCCATTTATGGCAGTGTTTGCAGGCAGCTGATGAACAGTCTATGGCTGATGAGACATATTTGTCGATAAGGTGACAGGAACAGGAACCGGGTAAACATGCCCAACCAGGAACTACAAGCACAGGGAGAGAGACACAGACAGAAACCCAAGGCGGAGGGAAGTACACAAGACAGAGAGCAACGACAGAGACAGACCCGACAGGTATACAGATGTAAAATTGTGTTTGATTGCTTTGGAATTAAGGATCCTGTAGTTGTGTTTCACTGGTGGCTCCTTCATTACACTTTGGGCGTGAAGCCAGTAGCATTGAGTTTGTTTTATTCGTGTTTGTTTTATTCATATTTGTTTTTGTTTTTTGTTTTTTTTAATACATTTAAGAACAGTAGTTGGGTTGTTGGCTGTTTACATGTTTTTGTGTCTCAGGGAACACACTTAATGGTAAAATATCTGTGTGAACAGGCATTTTACGGGGTAAATTCAGGTCATCTATTTATGCGTGTGGCTTGACTCATTCTAGCTATAGCATGTAGGTTGTGTCACACAGGTGGAGCATGATGGTAGTGTGCCCATTGCCTGTGAATAAAGCAGCAGGGTGTGTCTGTAATAAGTGTATACTGTGTAGTTAAAAGCAACCTAAATGTGTCACAGCGGAGGAATAAAGTGTTAATGTTAAATGTGTAAGTACATAACTACTACATGTGTGACAAAATATCTGAATTCTAGGGAAATTACCTCAGGGGATATATTTTTGAAGTTTTTTGAAGCCAAACAAATCTAGAGTTAAACATACATCAGGGGAGAATAAAAATGCTGTGTCAATGTCAAGTGAAAAAGTCGATGTCTCCTAAAAGTCATTTGATGACTTCAAGGGATAACTGGCATTGGAATGTTCTATTGATAAGAACAGCACGGATGAGTGAAGAGTAAGTGCCGGGTGCAGAGAAGCTTTATGTACCTGTTTTCACTTTGCACTAGTATGAGAAATGTGAACTGTGGCCATGTGCTTTGTACAGTTTGACTATGTTTATTTGTAGTTGTTCATTTATGTTTATAATGATAAAAGAAATGTGTTGTTTAGTGTATCACTTTTCTGAGGCAACATACATTTGGGGGCTTTTACATAGTGATCTTAAATTGAAGTTACTGAAGTCTGAAGTTACTTAATCTGAGGTAACTTCATTTTACTCCTCATTTTACGCGCAGCTTCGATTAGATAAACAATGGAATGGGCCTCAGTGTGGACCCTGTTCAATGACAGCACACTGGAACACATTGGCCCATGTTTCCACAGAGCCATCAGCTGCCCTGGTCACATTGGCATCACACTTGCTCTGGGCGCTCTTGGCTACCTCCTAAACTCAGTGTTAGCAGCTGTTCTCCTACCAGCAGCCTGGGTCGGCCTTTTCTACTACTGCTCCTATGAAGTGCTTTTCACCTATGCCAGGGTGACACTCGGTGCAGACATGCAGGACATCACTGGGAGCTATCTCAGCAGACCAGATGACTACTTCTGGGTGATTGAGGCTGAGGTGTGTGGAAGGTCCAGGATCATTGGCATTGCGGCTATACAGGGCAAACAGAATGGTGCGGTGGCAGTGTCTTTCGTACTGCTGCTATATCCTATATCCTGCTGCTATATCCTCCTATAAGAAGTTGGGGTTCACCCACATTCTCTCGCACATCAACAGAGCATGTCCGTTTTGGGAGGAGTACATAGCCTAGGTTGAGGTTTTATTAATGGAAAAACACATACAGGTCTGAAATAACCCTTATCTGATGGTACAATTTCAAGTATGTGTACCTAACTAAAACAAATCTCTTTTGTAAGCTACGTCCAGGAATCAAGCTCAGTGTGTTTAGGAATGAAAGGAAAAGGAGCAGGAGGTATGAGTCAACTTCAAATCCAAGACTAGTAACTAGAAATCAGTAACTTAAATGCAGCAGCTCCACAAGTCAAGTCAAGGCAACTTTATTTCTGTAGCCCACAATTATATACAATGTCTCAAAGGGTTTTAGAGGGTGTGCAATAGGGTAAAAGCACAAGAAAAGTACAATAAAGTTAAAATACAATAAAACAGGAAGCTGTCTGCAGTGTTGTATGTCGTCATCCTGTAATAACTGTACCTACAAGATCATCAAACAACACTGATGTCATCTAAAACCCTGGGATTTCATTATTGTGTCATTGCAACAGAAACTTTGCTGGCTATGGCTAGTTTCTGTCGCTCTATTTGTCATCCCATTGTTTCAATATCATGACTATTGGTTCTCTTTATGGTTTCAGTTGTCTTCTTCTCTATGGGGGGCATGTAAAGAATATAATGTGTATATGGCAATGTGCTACTCATAACGACCAAACTAACAGAACCGTGACAATGTGACTTCACTAATATCACTCCGGTACAGAACACCCCAAATGTATATGTCATTAGCTCAAGTCACCGTTTCCTTGTCTCCTTGTGCATTTTGTCCACATGTGTATCACATTTCCTAGCTCCCAATCACTATTTCTTTCCTTTTTCTATTTCTATTTCTTTCTTGTTCCCCCTTTCCCCTTCTCTCTGTGTAAAAAGACAATCCCTCAAAAATATCCCATAACTGTATGCTCATTGCCATGTCCAATAGAAGTATTCAGCAAAAAACTAAAACAACAGGCGCTGTTGAGGGTTATGTGCCTTGCTTAACATCATATCAGTGGTAAAATTGCTTATGGGGCAATCACTGATCGTTCACTTCCCATTCCTATATTTCTCTTGACAGTTTAGGAATCATGTTCATCAATGTTTAGAGAAACTGCTTACCAAACTGCTTGTTTGTACATACAGAGACATTTGGTCCTAAAGTTGTGTCCCAGCCTTTCTGGTAGACTCCCATGTTACACACCGTTTACAATTAAATATTTTGCATGTTAAACTCTGTTCATGAGCAAAGTCACGTCCTTTGGGGCTTGTTGTGTCTCCTAAAAATCAGTTTGTCTGTTGTTTTGATTGACACTGAATTAAGGTTGATGATGAGTTGATGACAAATAACCAACTTTCTTATTTACCACTCAAATCTGTATACAGCTTTTGTTTCATAGGCAGATAATGAACTGTAGAGGGCATCATTTATCTAAGTTAAGCAGAAGCACTTGTCTCATGCCAGTTTAGAACAATATTGTACTGTAAATGTAATTAACCTGTACTACTGTGCATATGTAAATATTAAAAATTAAGGCACACACATATTTGACGAGGATGATCCAGCCTGAATAAATGCAGAAACAAATTATGCGGAAACCCAAACCGAATACAGTTGTCCTAATAGTGAAATGAGAGAATGTAATTTGCAGTATTTCTTATGTTTGAGGGAGAGAGATGCTGCAGATGTTACTATGTTCTTCTTGGTAGGTTTGTCTCACAGGACACACTGATAAAAAAAACAAAAACAATAATAGCTTTTGGTTTGCTTGGTGCACCAACAATAAATCTGCCGCTATGTGCATCAGTGACTTTGCCTACTTTCACCTTCTAAAAAGAGTTTTGAACGCAGGTAACACCTTTATCTAGTCAGTACAGAGCCAATTACAGTATGACAAGCTTTTGTGATTACTAAAATCCTCGCCTAAATTAAATAGTCAGTTCACAAAAACTGTGGGTTCTATTGGTAGACCTAATATCATCACTTCAACACGATCATCGTCACTTTTAGAGGCTTTTCCATGTGTTTATGTGGGTCTGTGCGGGTCCATTCTACAGACCATGAGTCTACTGCGGGTCTGGCAGGTGCAAATTCTAGGGCTGCAGCTATCGATTATTTTAGTAATCACGTATTCTATTGATTACACCATCGTTAAGGCAGTAATCTAATTAGAAATAAATTTGCTTCATCAAAGAGCAAAACAACAAAAATGTCAGTGACCTAATTTGAATGTCATTTCACTGTTAATCATAACATTTTGATAAAAGTTAAAGCAAAAGCCTCCCTAATAAATAAATGCTTTGCAAGTTGCAAGTCTTTTCCTGTTTACATAAACTGTATCTTGTGAATTGATAAATCATGGTGCTGCTTTATCCACCTGATATGTTATACAGGTGTCATTTGAAAATTAGGAAAATAAAGAAAGTGTCACCTTCCCTAAATGCTGAAATGATTCCTCTGACCTTCCCCAAACCCCCCTTTTAAATCCCTGTACCCAAAACCAACACATGACACTTGTTTTGAGTTCATTGCTACACACATTTCAGGTGAATGACACTTGGCAGCTTTCCAAGGCAAAGAGTATGGTTGAGAAACCAAAGGTAAAGTGAATCCTGCCTGTGTTATAACACTTGGCAGTGTTTTTGTGTGTTCTATCTGTCCGTCAAAGGCTCTGAGTTCAAAACTTGTGAAAAAGCCAAACACGATGGCAATATTGAATCTGTGTCAGTGTTGAAGCGGCTGCGGGGACAAACAGACAAACATATCAAGGTTTGTACTGCTAAAGGCCTTGTATGAGGGTAAACAACCAGCATGTGTGCACTGTGTGATATTATCCACAGGGGCAAATGGTGTGTATGCTGTACCTGTACACTCACATTACTGCTGTGTACACTTCAAAATCATCATCATTAACGACGATGGCAATGATATTAATAATGATAATGTCAGGAAAATAATTGGTCTGACGGTAAATCAGGATTTAAAGTTCTTGTGGTTTATTCTGAGAAGAAATGAGAGTTCACTTAAAGTGGGTCTGTAGTATGAACTGCTGAGAGGAGCAGACCAAGGCAGAAGGGCACAGTAGCAGGGTTGATAAAGGTCAGGGTCAGGTGGGGGGGTTCACCAGCTGGGTGAGGTCAGGGAGTGACGGAATGGAACGTGTATCTGCTGTATCTAGTTTGTGATAACATTTGTAACAGGAAACATTGTGTGAGAACTTTGCATACCCAAGGTTAGTGCTTCATAAATTGCATTTTATAAATGGCGAGAGTACAACAGTGCTGTAATTTTCCATAACAAATCATAATAACAATAATAAGAAAAGAAGAAAGAAAAGAAGAAGAAGAAGAAGAAGAAGAAGAAGAAGAAGAAGAAGAAGAAGAAGAAGAAGACAAAAAGTAGATTTAATAATACTAACATGGAAAAATGACAACATCCATAATGCTCCACCAGCAATAAGACCAAAAATATGTTTTGCTCTCTGAAAAAAATACATACAATAGTAGAATAAGAGGAAAGTCCTTTCTTTTAATGAAACAAAAAAATGTTCTTTACAGGAGGTGTCAATCCTTCGTAGAAATATAAGCAAAACATATCTTTCGATACTGTCACATGTGCTGCTATACAAAAATAAATGACCACATATATTCAAGCAAAGCGTCTGCAATTCTATAGCTGATTTTGTGAAGAATAATTTAAGGTGTGGCATTTCAGATTCCCCCCCCCAAAAAAAACTGGACTCAAACAAAGGTTGAGGAAACTGAATTTTTTCAAGTCACTGGTAAACAGTATAGCGACAGAATTGACATAACAACTTTAAAGGCTTGGGAAATCTGGATAGAGATTTTGTAAAAACATTAAGATTAAAACTATTAAAACCTCAAAACATTTGGATTTTCTTTTGAAAGAAAATAACTGTAAAAATAACTATTGATGATTCTTTATCTGTACCCATTGGTGCACCTCTGAGGTTAATTTCTTCTTTAATTTAGTTATTTCTGACGATACAAGACATTTCAGGAAAGGGTTTCAATCCTCAGCTGTTTCTTTTCATAAAACAGGTAAGGGGAAATAAAAATCAATAAAAAAGAGATAATAACAACAATAATAATAATAATAATAATAATAATAATAATAATAATAATAATAATAATAATAATAGTAATAATAGGCCCCCTTTAATAGTTAGAATTGTTGAAGGATTGTCTGATGGGGCACAATGACAGTAGAGAGCTCAACCTTCTAAACTACAATCAAAACCGAACGAAAAAAACATCTCAGTGTTAAAAAGGATCAAAATTTTGCAAGAATAGGAGTAATCAGCCAAAGTGACAACTCTGAGTGCAAAGACAGAATGAGATGAGACAGCAAATATTATTTAGTACAGACTCAATAATTACCCACACAAACACATGACTAACAAATCGAACATCACATATCATTTCACAACAAGCTACCATTTGTCCTGGCAGAGGTCCGTTAATTGCACAAACAAGCACATGGAGAACTTTACACACACAGTGCTGCCAAAACGTGTAATAGCTATTTGATCAGGTCATGTTGACACAGTGACTCTTTAATGCTAAACAGGCGGGCATCTCCTTTGACTTCCTAATATGTGGTTGATATGGAATACAGCTTACACAAATAAACATGCTGATGGTGTTGTACAGAAACCTCATATCTCCAAGTTTGCCCCCCTTCCTCTTCGAACCATAAATGGACCACGGACGCAAGATGTTTTTTTGACCCCGAGACCCTTTTAGCCAAAGCATCGACAACAAAGATGACTTTGCATGGACACATCAGTTATTCACAAGTGATACTTGAGTTGGATTGGTTTCCAAATAGAAAATGCAGAAAATTCAGTGTATATTTAGACGATGATGATTTGAAGTTACAGTGATGCAAATTTAAATAACAACTGCTGCCCCACCTCCAAAAAACCAAACATGGGATTGGAAGCTGCTTTCAGGTCCGTTCATATTGGGACTGAAGGGAGACAACAACCAAATTTAAGTTGATGTTTTCTGCAGCTGCTACATTTTTTCTAGAGAATAACCACATAAAATGATGAAACAATAGTGTATTTCAACAGTGTTTATTACTATTCTATTGATCTGATTCAATTCTATACTAAAATTTCACATTTCTCACAGAACGATGCATGTAACTCTTTTTATTCCTGCTAACTCCTACTTGAACTTTTAACTTTTAACTTTTAACACACTGGATGCAAATAACACCAGTAAATCAGGCGTCCCAGAGGTTTAAATCAATGTTCAGCAGAGGCAATTCCAGTTTTACAGGTTTCTTTTGGAGAAAATGCCTTCCGTTACGCCAAGGTAATATTTACCACCCAATAAACTGTCACTGTGAGATTACAAGAGTAACTACACCACACAACTTTTACTACTGACAGACTGTTTTTCTGCTTGTCGTCAGTCACAAAAAGTGCACAACAAGTTTTCAGCTACAGATCAGAGTCCCCAGTGGGAGACCTTGAGGAGGTGGTTCAGGGAGAAATCGATAAAGTCAAATGAAATACAGTAGCAAAAACAGAGAGGACGAGACAGGGAAAGAGAGAACGCCAGAGGGACCTACAAACACACACACACACACACACGCATATCCATTGGTGTGATTAGGCAGTAAGGGATTAACGATCAGATGGGTGGCCTCGTCCATGTGTAATAACATCTCTGGAGAGGTCAGTAACTTTGTGGCCCCTCTGGCCCCTGATAATCATCCCACATGGACAAAGAGTGGCCATGTATGACCTTCTGCACACGCAAACACCACACATACTGTACACATGTAGGACATACATACAGGGAACACAGAAACATACATGTCACAGGTGAGTACCAGCATTGATTCTCTCTTAATCTGTTTGTGATGCAAATACTGTAAACTTGTATCAATCATCTTTCTCCTGTCCATTTTCCATTTGTCCATGTTCACCTGGTAATACTGTACTGTTAGCTGTCACTCTTATGTATTAGAATATTAGAACATATATGCGACACAGATACACACATTCACACACACAGAGTGCTTCAAAGTGGGAGGACTATAGGTTATTGTCATCACATCTACGCAAATAAGTGTTGAGGCCATTGTGGGCAAAGTGTGCGTGTGTGTGTGTGTGTGTGTGTGGATAGAGGGGGCATCGCTTTCACCCTATTGGCACAGAAGAGGTCGACCAGTGCATGTTTTTTTTGCGCATTCACTCATTTATCTTCCCCTCTTTACCCTCACTCAAACAGATACGCTCACACACACACACACACACTAAGGTTGCGAGAGTTCAGAGCAGGGTACACAAGGACCCCTCTGAACTCAACAAGTTGGCTCCTCTCCAACAAATATCTCACCTCAGTTGCACAGCTCATAACAATGCAGAGTCCTCCTTACCACATACACACGCATGCACAAACACACACACTCACACACACACATATGGAGCACAGAGTAATCTGCTGTCACTCTTTCCGAAACAGCCAAGGCACCCCTGCCCATATGTAGTGAATAGTATGTTAAAGCTGTCCTTTGATCAAGCAGGATGACCTCAGGCGTTCACCCGTTTTTGCCACATCAGTACACATGCTGGGCACAACCTGCAGCCTGGCACCAAAGCCAGACAGATGTAGCTAGCTGCCGTGACTGATGAGTGATTGAAGCCACATCAGACCATGTAAACACCAACAGAAGATAACAGAAAATGAGGAATGATGGAAAAGGATGGAGCGGAATCACACATGTATAGAAACCGTGTAGGTGTGGTTCTCCTGCACACACACAGCACAGTGCTGTGCGGACCTGTGTGTGCTCTTGTAGCAACAACCAACATCAAATAATATGACATCATCATTTGTAAATGGGCAGTGATTTACATTACCAATTACTCAATTCACTCCATTACTCAAAAGTAAAATAGTGGCGTTAGAAGTGCTGAGCGACTACAAACTTTTTTCTTAATGATTTCTTTTTCATTTCCCATTTGTACTGTATGAGTGTTACTCATTACTTATTTTCATTTCTCCCTTTTCTAAAGGAATAAGTAAAAAAGTGTATATAAAAGTGCAGTTGAAACTCATCACCCCAGCTTAAGTATTAAACGTAAATCCCATTTACTTGCTCAGTCCACACTTGTAAACTTTTATCACAAACACACACACACACTCTCCCAGTGAGCCGGGGTTCAGCTACTGTCTCAACATGCCTGTGGGTTGTTTTTATTCGCCATTTCCGAGTATTTCTGCTGGTGTTTACTACCCCACTGAGCAATATATTTTTTTTCCCAATGAAACCTGATATTGTTACTGTACGCTGAGGAATGTTTTTCACCAGTTGAGTGGCAGGGCCTTCTCAGATGTGTTTGCCTGATCCTGAGAGCTCCCGTGGGGGCTCCCAGTCTTTGCTCTATTCCTTTATGAATGAGGAGTAACACATGCCACATGCCAGACAGGAACCACCGCACAAACCTTTCCAAGAAGTGTATACGTGAGGCCCCTTACTGTAACCCGGTGCTCCAGTTATTGTTGTAACAGCTGCTATTCGAGCGTAGAACTGTCCATCATTCTGTGATAAACAACGCTGTCCTCCAACACGCCGTTGTTATGGTATTATCCTTGACACGCTTTCATCTCTTAATGCAGAATGCTCTAAATAAAGAAGGATGACCGAAGTCGTTCCCGTCACTTAGTGTGGGTGAGGAGGTAGTGGAGTGTCTCCATCAGTTCCAAGATCTGGGGCCTGTGCAACCAAGCCAGATTAAGGGGTTTGGGTAGCCAACCACAGGCTCAAGTTTGATTTTTTGATGTCATGAACCTGCCTGATCACACTCTGTTGCCATGGTAACTTTTGATCCACGGGCAGCATGGTACAGAACAGGTTATGTCGAAGCAAAATCAGGCACCGCCAAACAAAACTTAGCTGCTATTTCCCACGTCTTTGTCTTCAACATGTTTCATATTCTTAATCTTTACAAATATTTATGCTGTTAAATTGAAATGAAACAGAAAAACGTCACAATTACTTCACTTTTGTTTTACGTTGCAATCATCTTTGATATACATTATCATTTCCATGTTACTTAGATTTTAATGCTGTGTGTTTTTGTAAGAGAAAAACTGAAAAATAATCCGGCAATATGAGAAAAATGTTATTCTTACAGAAATAAAAACTTGGTTAAAACCAAACAGCTTAAAATGTGCATTTAAAGAGCAATGAGTTTTCTGTTTGTGGGATAGCTGCTGTCAGACTAATGGGCTGTAGCACATCTTCCAACTGTGGAGCCACAGTCAGGTTTGCAGCTAAGGAAGATGAGACTACAATACAAAGATGCCTTCCAAGAAGTGTAGGGAAGTGAGAAAGACATACAGTAGAGGTTCCTAAAGAGCACAAGCTGTTGGAGCAAAATTCCCTGAAAAACATCCAGATGGAAATTTTCAGCAAATTCATCTGTTCATAAAGCTGACTTGTCCATCACTCAATCGAGTTCCATCTCAAAGTCATCATTATGTCATCACTATTACTTTATGGGTCATTTTGAATTCCTCATGTGTAAGAGATAATCCAATCATTCAGCAATGGGGCCATATTGCTTTTAACACTTTGTGAATGGTCACGCCTGCAACTGGAGAGAAGAACAACAAACTCTCTAACTCTTCAGAGTCCCACTCCAAAAACAGCCATGATTAATGTCCCCTAACAAAAGTACTGCAGCTGTGAAAAGGGGCTGTAACTTAATATGGAACATGCTGGTCTTTCCTGAGACACCAATGGAGATTTACCTTCACACTGTAGCAGCGAGAGTGTTACACCTTTTTATTATTCAACCTGAGATGATGCCGATTATCAAGTCTACTAGCTACTTTGTTGACCAACGGTGGCTTGTGCCTCTCCATGTTAATGTCAACGTCACCTTGCAATTGCTAATTTTTAATTTGCCAAGGCAAGGCATAGTGCACCATTATGATGTCTCTACGAGACAGTTTACATTAAGCAGTTTGAGTTCCCTTACTCCACCTCAAGCACAAATAACAAACCTGGTGTGAATCTATGTGTAAAGCCTATCTGGGTTCTGCCATGCGCGACCTCCAGTGAGCACCCAACAGCAGGCAGGCTGACAGGACACCGGTGCATGATGACATCCACCCTGATCCTCTGTTTATAATGATAAGATAGTGGAGGCAGGGCAATGAGTTGATGCCTTGAAAGTACACTGTATCTGTGGGTCGAGAACTTTGACGAATTCACCTCAGCGGTTTAGGGCAGCAGAGAGGTCAAAGTGTGCTGGAGTGTGCTGGCAATGTAATCAAAGGGCCGATGAAAGGCTCTACAACTCTATGGCAGCAATGGTGATGCAACGGCTGCAGAACTTCAGAGAGCTACTGTATAATTTCAGTAGGATGAAGGGATATTATATCCCCTGTGTGGTCAGAGTTGAACTCATTCTATTGAATCCTCAGCTGAAAATGCAAATATTTCAAAATAAGCAATGGGAGTGACCTAAATAGTTGTGAACTTAGCTGGCCTTCCCACTCTACAGACGATTATCCCTGTTAACCTATTGGATACATGTATCCAGGTATGGTGAAAAGCAGAGCAGTATTTGTCTTGTATAATCTGGATTGACTTCACGCTGACAAACAGATTTGCATGTCACCTTTGGCCAGATGGTCTTAGGCCATTCAAGGTGCTTCCGCATTTTTAACCAAGAACATCACCAGATCAGCTCATGTCACTTATCTTCAGCAGATTGCTTTATTTTGTGTCAGTCCAAAAAGAACGGCAGCTTCTATCTGGTCTGTTCAAAAGACTACATTGTTACTCCTCTGTGAATGTTCTCAGTCATCCAGGTCACGGTATCCAAAGAAAAGCAAATTTTAGGCAACTTGACGTGCTAGTAAAGGCTTGAAGATCTCTCATCCGAAGCATAGTTTGGATACATTGTTCCTCTGTGCAATAGTTTGTTATGATAATTTGCTTTGGTTCCCAGTATTGCTTTGCTCCAGCATCAAATCTCTCATTGTGTGCAGATGTAATTTGATTTGTACAGCAGGTTCAACATTTTAATTGTACAAAGTAGTTAAACTCATTCCTTCAACAATAATCAAACATGACTACACCCTCAGATAAATCTGAGTCTATATTTTCTGAACGTCTATGAGACATCGACTCTTTCCTCATTAGGTTGGCAGAATGGAGAACTTACAAAATTATACATAATCATTTCTACTCATCACTTTAGCTCTG
Organism: Genypterus blacodes; assembly: GCF_046128005.1. Taxonomy (NCBI): domain Eukaryota; kingdom Metazoa; phylum Chordata; class Actinopteri; order Ophidiiformes; family Ophidiidae; genus Genypterus; species Genypterus blacodes. The sequence continues at coordinate 778,635 of NW_027466831.1, forward strand.
TGAACCTGGAGTTTGCACTCATTCCTCACAACCAGAAGAGGGTCTGAACCCTAATGAGTGCCTTTTTAGTTTCGGATGGGAAACTACCACAAGTTTGAGGCCACAAGCCCCTTAATTCACATTGCTTTGTTAACTGTATGTGACCTCTTTCAGTGACCTCCAAAACTTTCCATCTGTGCCCAGTAAAAGCAGCTCACCCCAGTCACCTCTGCCTCAACAAACTTGTCGTTTATACATAGATGATACATTACTAAAGCAGTAATATACAGCTTTGGGGAAAACGTTACTGGGTTCAGTGCCACTCTCAGCTTGCTGTCAGGAAACATTCCATTTTACAGATTTTGGACGTCCCATGTGACTTTGCAGCCTGCTGTTCAGGGTGTTACTCAATGACATTTGCCCTCTAACCAAGGAGCCATGGTCTCGCTCATTGCTTTCAACACTTTCCATACTTGTTGCTGTCAAAGAGCAAGGAGGTCGGAACTCTCCTCACCGGGGAATCCTGACAGATTCTAAGTTTGTCTTCCCTCCACAGGATTGAACTAGCCAGGAGGCAACAGCAACCGCGGCGTACAGAAGGTCAGCAAGTTCACGGAGATCTCCTTCCTTACGAGCTGCGGCTCTGGCCTTTCCCCATCATTTCTATCAATAGGAATGACCTACTTTCTGGCTAGCGTCAATAATCTAAAGCCTATTGTAAGACTCATCAATCGAAACCATTGTTTGTCAGCATCAGAATCATTTATGTTACAGTATATTAACATTGGCTTAATGTCAGGGATTTTCATGCTCACACAGAATGTGCAGTGAATCGAGAAGATAGCATGCACATTTAGAAGTATCAAATTGTGACCATAGAAATCCTTCTCCTGCACTGAACTGCTTAAGTGCCGATAGCGTGAGAACCGTGTGAGTACAGGAGGAAAACACATTGGCGGTGGTGGTGGGGGCTCCTTGCATTACTTAACTCAGACAGTTGTAAATATTTTCATTCTTAGAGTAAGGGTGGGATTTGGAGGGGGGTTAGGGAGGTGGACACCTCACATTCTAGGTCAGTGCTGGTATGTGACCACTTAGTCCAATGTGACTGTATAAAGTCTGTTACTTCTATACCATCAATCCGATTCTTATAAGCAAACTAATCCCCTCCTCTGTAACCGTGGCCTCTTGCAGCAGCATGCTGTCCTCCCACCAAGCAAATGTCTGTATGTGTGTGTGTGCCTCTTTGTGTTGCCTGCCAAATATGAATGTGCGTCTCTGTGTTCGAGTCTGCATTTCTCCGCTTCTGTGCATTTACGTTCACGCGTAAAAGGAGTAAACATCCACTCCAAACCCAATCACCGAACTCACTGACCTGTCAATTTGGACATCAACCAGTTTGAGTCATCAGGTTTGCCTGCCCTGTGTGCTGATGACTCCACTGCTGTCTGAGAGGGTCAGCTGCCCCGTATCTCAGTTGATCACTTATCTTTCTGGCTGCTGATGTCCTCAACTACAAAGCCCCCACTCATTTGGTCTACTAATTGAGTTGCTCAGTAATCAAAGTGAGTAATCTAAAAGACGAGATGATGGGACATGAATGTTCAGATGATGAGGGGTTCAGACGGTCAAGAATCTGCATTTAATCACAGATTATTAAAAATATCAGAGAAAGTGTTGGAATAGGAATGTATCTTGTTTCTAGGAGGCAAATAATTTCTGCATATCTCATTCAAAAACATATCAAATGAAGGGTTTGTGATAGTGCCTGGGCTACACTGGCGGCACCTTTGATGAAGAAATGACCAAAGCACACGTCCTGCATAACAGCATCATTACGGTAAAACCCTCTCCATGACTTCGTTTCACAAGGTCACAGTTGGAGGTATTGCGTAGTCCTATTTGCCGACAGAGAACATGATGAAAAAACATGTTTTCCTTATGACTTGCTGCCTACGTGGTGCCAGCAATCAGCGACACTGCCAGTATTAACCTGTGTACAATATGTCAGCACAGACCAGGACACTGAAGGTTGAAGTCCCTGGGGTGGGAGTCTTGCTCAATAGGCTGGCAGTCTTGTTTTTGCCATTTGGGGGAATAACGGGGGCAATATGAACAAAACAGAACTTGGCCATTATCTCCACTCTGTTTCTGCAGTGGTTCATACTCATCAAAATGTGCATTAATCATTAAAATGTTACAATTTCCACTGGATCAAAATAACAAATAAGCTTGGTAATATTTAATATCACATTTTTCACTTTTAATGAATTTATGTGCCCCATTTTATTATCTTATTTTAAATTGTTATTCAATTTCATATTCTGGATTTTAAATGCAACATGAATAATTAATTGTTGTTGTATCTCAGCCTCATTTCCAATGTAGATACATGATTTTATTTAGTTACACTTACAATAATCAGTAGGACTTCATTTGGAATGGAGAATTGGGATTTTGTGGCTTTTGTAGGCTAAGTGAATAATTTCAATACTTTCATCCTTCCTTCGTGAAAAAACTTAATGATGGCAATCGTGAAAAACAAAGCAGCATCATTTTAATAATTGATTTGCTTCTTCTAAATAGTTGCATTTCCAGCTCTGGGCTTATATCTTATAATGCCTTATTCCCTGTTACATCTTGGGGAGCACGGATCATCCACAATACCAAATGGCGCATATTTGTACTATTAGTCTAAATGGGCATTTGAAAAAATTGCCCATGTGTTTGAACGTGTGTTTTCACTGGGGGAGGAGTGTGACAGGTTGTGGTAGATGTTCTGTCCTGAGTGAGTGTGTGTTACATCTGGAGAGGCTCCTGCTCCCCAAAATATGACAAACACAGGGTTGAAGGCTGTTTTTGATGCCACCTGAGCATCTGGGAATAAGTACATCTACAGGGGAACAACATGAGGCCCCTGCTGCAGGCCGCACATGTCACTTACTGTAAGTCATGCCATGCTGTGATGAGTGTGAGGGGCCCATGTGTGCCTGTGTATGACAGAGAGGGAGAGGGAGAGAGAGAGAGAGAGAGAGAGAGAGAGTGAGAGAGAGAGAGAGAGAGAGAGAGAGACAGACAGACAGACAGACAGACAGACAGACAGACAGACAGAGACAATGAGAGAGAGATGAGAGAGAGAGAGAGAGAGAGAGAGAGAGAGAGAGAGAGAGGGAGAGAGAGACAGGGGGGATTGGAGAGGGAGGGAGAGAGAGGGGGGTTTGAGAGAGAGGGAGAGAGAGAGGGGGAGAGAGAGAGAGAGAGAGAGAGAGAGAGAGCGAGAGAGAGAGAGAGAGAGAGGGGGGAGTAGAGAGAGAGAGGGGGAGCGAGAGAGGGGGGGAGAGAGAGAGATCCAATATTTGTCCTGCTAAAGCACAATACAACTCAATTTACAAAATGATTTTCATGTGCTTGTAAGAAACTTTTGTGCCACATTATTGTGAAAACTTGGAAACGATCATAAACACTTTGGAATCATTCAACATTATGAATCTGAAACAGTTATTAGCATTTTGACCAATTTGACTTTATAGATGATTGGGCTCATGTATGTAATTATGAAATAAAAAATAAATTACAATTAAACTGAAAACGCTTCTTCAACCTGAACACAAAAAACACAAACAAGGAGCACACACACACACACACACACACACACACACACACACACACACACACACACACACACACACACACACAGGTTGCAATCTCTCAAATATTTGCCCACGGTGCAGAAGTGTGGCAGTAGTATTTGCTTTGCCAAAGTTTCGGTTCTTCTGATCGCAGGTCGCTCTGCAACGCGGTTCAAGCGAACCGCATCACCTCCACTGAGGCCGGTGTGTTTATTTATAAAGGGGAGGGGGGAGGGGGGGGGGGGGGGGGGGAGAGGGCACTTCCTCGGTCTATCTGGGGTCATACGATCCTCTCAACGTGGATCCATAAATGAATGGTGGGCTCGACGGCCACACCATGCAGCACCGATCCCTGATTGGTTCGATGCCCCGCTGGAGGAAACACTCTCAGGGTATATATATTGCGGTAAGGTGTGACACTTCCAAGAAACCAGCACTCCCCGAAAAAAAAGATCACATACAGCGGTGAGAAAAGAATTATAGCCGCTATTATCAAGTTTGTCCCATTTTCTAACCACAACTGTTGAAGATGAGGGCGCAGATCCAGAAGGTTCCTCAGATCGTGGAGCTGCTGAGGAAGAAGACAGTGGGGCTGCAGCACTTCAAGCCCACGTCCTCCGTGTGCGTGCTGGAGGAGAAGGATGCTGTGGAGGCCGCGCAGTGTCCGCACGCCTCCGCCGCCTCCAGGGCGCCCAGCCTGCGCTCCATCCCGGGACCCACCAACTGGCCCCTGGTCGGAAGCCTGGTGGAGCTCCTGTGCAAAGGAGGTCTGACGAGACAACACGAGGCGCTGGTAAAGCACAAAACAAACACTCAAGAACTGTTTTCTATTTTTTTTCGTTTTAGAATTGTATTCTTTTTACATTTTTGTTCTTTATTTTAATTTTAATTTTAATGTTTTTGCCCTTTTCGATGCTTTCAAATTAAAATGAATATGCATCTAACTGATTTCTTTCCTGCCTTTTTCTGCTATTTTTAGGTGGATTATCACAAGAAATTTGGGAAGATCTTCCGGATGAAGCTGGGCTCTTTTGAGTCGGTGCACATTGGCGCTCCTTGCTTGCTGGAGGCTCTGTACAGGAAGGAGAGCAATTACCCCCAGAGGCTGGAGATCAAACCCTGGAAAGCTTACAGAGACCTGAGGGACGAGGCGTACGGGCTCCTCATTCTGTGAGTGTTTACAGGGATTCGATTTGTCTCCTTTGTCACTTTAAATGTTTTTTTTTATGCTGCAATCGCACTGACTGGGAATCTTTAACGTTACTGATTTGTCAGGGAGGGGAAAGAATGGCAGAGAGTGAGGAGCGCGTTTCAACACAAGCTCATGAAACCGACTGAAGTGGTCAAACTCGATCGCAAAATCAACCAGGTATGTTTATGGGTTCGATTCCCCGGAACCACGCAAGCAACCCGAGTCTGTTTTTGGCTCTGAAAGTGACTTTTTGTTGCTATTGTTTGTCCAAAACAGGTGTTGATGGACTTCGTTGGCAGAATTGGAAAAGTAAACGTGGATGGAAAGATTGAAGACTTGTACTTCGAGTTGAATAAATGGTCGTTTGAGAGTAAGTTCAGCTATGTGTTTGTTGTTTTTTGCTGTTTCATACAACTTCGTTTGTCGTGTTTCTCTGCCCTGTGACGTTTATAATTCCATTATCAGTTTATTTGTGGATAATTTTGCCTGATTTGCTCCTCTTCTGTGTACAAATGATTTAAATTCAAGACTGAATCGCTGTTAATTCGCAATGAAATGTAAGCTGAACATCTAACAACCACATCAATATCCAGCACTGAGACTCATTCTGTGCTCTCCTTTGTCTCTTAGCCATTTGCTTAGTCCTCTATGACAAGAGATTTGGTCTGCTGCAAGAGAAAGTCAATGAGGAAGCGATGAACTTTATCACAGCAGTTAAAACGGTGAGTTGAAAGTGTTAATGTTCCTTACAGTGACATGTGTGACAGTCAGTGGGACAGAGAGGCCCCCCCCCCTCTGAGCCTTTAGAAGCTGCCATAGTTCATCAGGTTCACCTCAGCCGGGGTCAGCATCCTGTACATGATTGCATTTACTGGGATTTCACGGGGACAAACCAATATAGTTCTCAGTGGGGAGATAATATAGGTGCAGGCTCACAAAGGTCTCACAGGCCAGCGGGTACAAGTCGTGCGAGAGCCTGTGGAGAGTTAATCGTAGTAACTTTCCTTTCTCTCTCCCTCTGCAGATGATGAGCACGTTTGGCGTGATGATGGTCACACCGGTGGAGCTCCACAAGAGCCTCAACACCAAAACCTGGAAGGACCACACTGAAGCATGGGACCGCATATTCAGCACCGGTACATAACAGAATTTGATGCTTTATGTGTTCAAATCTTTTACTTCTTTCTTGAATTTAAAGTAAAAAGGAATAAGCAACAAGTCATGAAATGTATATAAGCATAACTGGCTTTCACCTCTCAGATCAGCTGTATAAATGTATGTAAATACATGTAGAAACCTCATTATCATGGAGCTGAAACAAGACTTATTTGTCACAGTTAACTGCCTTATCTAATGTTGAGATATGTGGGTCTACAGCTGCCAGATAAATAGTTTAAAGTTTAAAAGAAGGCGAGCGCACAATTAAGTACCAATACCTCCAAACTGCACATAAATATGATACTGGAGTAAAGCACTTATTATGTTCTATCTGTAGTTTAACTACACAGTCGAATTAGACAAATACAACACAGTGCCCCCCCCCCTTCCACCCCCCGCCCCCCACTGGCACTGATCAGAGAGAGAGAGAGACAGGGAGAGAGACAGATCTGAACCCGGTGCCTCTGCGTTTTTGTGTACTTGGCACTCGGGGTAGATGGCAGAGTTGTAGTAAACTGCATGACCTAAGGGGGAGAATGCTGCCAAATATTTGTAGTGTGGGGGGGGGGGGGGGGGGGTGAGGGGGTGAGGGGGGGTGATTGGGATGATAGAGGGAGGAAGACAATGATGTTGACTGCAGGCATCGCTGTTGTTGTTGTTGCTGCTGTTATTTCAGTAATGACAGAAATATTCGGATCAAAGACGAAACAAAAAATGGATTCATTTTGCCTGAACAGTTGCCACTATTGTGTCTTTATTACAAATCCGTCTTATCGCCACACTTTGTGATCCCACAGCTAAAGTCTACATTGACAAGAAGATAAAGGGGAATGAAAGCAGCCGATCACCCGACGACCTGATTGGTGACATTTTACACCAAAGTAACCTTTCCAAGAAGGAGCTGTACGCCGCCATCACAGAGCTGCAGATCGGAGGCGTTGAAACGGTGAGTGACGTGTGATGATTTCTGTAGAAACATCGCTCCTTGTGTATTTCTATACCCTCAAAAAACAGACCGGGTTCTTAGAAAGTTGCACCACACCAAAAACAAAAAAAGGAAAGTGAACCCTTAAAGCTTTTACCTTTCACCCATTTCCCCTGAAGAAGGGAGGAAAACAGCTTCTCCAAACAGGTGCCATAGTTACAGTACTTCAAAAGCAGAGCATAATGTGGTGTGGGTGTAACCGAGGAGCCTTTGAGGAACCCCAAACATTCCTCAGCTCCCCTTTGGACCCCAGGCTGGAATGCACTTAGAGTGCATTCCAGCCAAAGTGACATCTCCCTCTACTACTACTACTACTACCTCCTCCTCCTCTCTCCTTCCTCTCCTCCACCTCGCTCACTGTGTTTATGTTTTGTTGTTGTTTTTTTTAGACCGCCAACGGCATGCTGTGGGCTATTTTCAACCTGTCACGTAACCCCGTCGCCCAACGGAAGCTGCTGGCAGAGATTAAAGAGGTGGTGCCTCCTGATCAGGACCCGACAGGGGAGCACCTCAAGAGCATGCCTTACCTCAAGGCCTGCCTCAAGGAATCCATGAGGTAACACACCATTTGATTTGAGTTCACATAGGATTTCTGTTTTGGATCTGATTCCAAGTTGGTAGAATGCCTGGATTTGCCTGGAGCCTCTTAGACCTCCTCTATTCTTTTATCAACAGTTTAAGTTTGTAATGTCTGTAAAGTATGAAGTCGGGACATAACAACATTTCCTAATAAGTTAATCAACTGAAGGATTTTAGAAGATTTGTCAGTGGATTTTGTATCAAATGTAATGCTTGATGCAGATACTTGATAAAGCATCATCACTTTACAGCTCTGACCATGTTAAAGCTGATTGTAGAGATGTAAGACGAAAGATATTCCGTATAAAAAAGTGATCGAAACAGTCAGCAGTCTTAAATCAGGCTCAGTGGCTGCATCTTGAATTGGCCTGATACCCAAGTGATTAAGAAGCAAAACTCACACACATGACTGGCTTAAAACCAAGCTTGATGTAATGTGGTGGCATGACCAGCAACCAGTGGTCCCAGCTTAAAATCTTCCATATGGTCACGTTTATAACACTTCCTCTCCCTTATATGGGCCACAATTTTTCCTCATGCAGTCACAAGTTGTCCAACATGTTATTTAAGGATAATACCACGGCAGTATTACAAAGGGAATGTATATATCCTCTGACAGGAGATTATATCTCACCTCATTTTACACTGCGCCAGGTTTAGCTCCAGTTAAACAGCTTAGTGTGTCATAGTATAGCTTCAATGAGGCCATATTCCCAAGCATGTTTTTCAAACTCTTACAGGTTATCGCCATCAGTTCCCTTCACAAGCAGAACCCTGGACAAGGACACCGTGTTGGGAGATTATGCCATTCCCAAAGGGGTAAGTGGCTTAACACAGTACACCTGACAGAGCAGGCATTCCTCTATTCATTTTACATGAGACTGATGTCTGAATTAAGCATGTTAACAAAACCCATTCACTGTACAAAGCCTCAATGGAGCAACTATTAACACTCACTTACACTAAATTCTTGAAGCCGATTTATTGTATTTTTCCCAAGCAACCGCTTAAGTGATTCTTTGAAAGCTGTGACTGGGTCATTGAAGTAAAACCCATAAAACTCTATTAACACTAATGACTTAATGATTATTGTATCCTTGTTTACAGACAGTTTTAATGATCAACAGCCACGCACTTGGCTCCAATGAAGAGTACTTTGATGATGGGAAGCATTTCAAGCCAGAGCGTTGGTTGCGGGAGAGCAGCACCATCAACCCCTTCGCCCACGTTCCCTTTGGCATTGGAAAGAGGATGTGCATCGGTCGGCGACTGGCAGAGCTGCAGCTGCAGCTGGCGATGTGTTGGGTAAGAGACATATCAAGCTGTGGTCATAATACATACATGCACAGGAGATACTTTTTTACTTTTTCTGCAACTCTATGACTGATCAGATCTAATTCTGCCCTCCTTTCTCACAGCTGGTCAGAGACTATGAGATAGTGGCGACAGACAATGAGCCGCTCGACGTGATCCACTCGGGACTCTTGGTTCCCAAAAGAGAGCTCCCTGTTGCCTTCATCAAGAGATGAGGTAAGAGCACAACCTGAATCTATGCAATCTCTCAGCCTGACTATTTGACAAGAAAAGAAATGATGTCAAAACTGTGGCATTCACACTAATTAATTATTTTCTTTTCCCCTGCACTCCCAGGCTCTATATTTATCCCTCCTGGCCATAGCGACAGAAAGATGATACCACTGTTGCCGTGGCCCTGACGGTCCTGTGACTCCCTGTATTGCTGCTCTGTAAATAGAAGAAAAGGCACATAAATTAGTATACATGTTATCTTGCCAGAAATACCTCAAACATAAAAAAGAATGCTACTTGTGACAGTTAGAGACCAAAATAACAGTTATTGTTGTGTACAAATTGAATATTGCATTGAGGCAGCTGATCACAAATCTAAATGTAATGTTCTCACCTCACATATAGATGTCAAAGTATCACTTTATGCTACATTTTGTTTCATGTCTTTAATAAGTTATATACATATGTGATATATTTGTTTATTTTTCTTTGTGTATATAAAGTGCAAATATAGTATTGTAGTAATGTATATTGTTTTACCTAGACAGCATATTTTATTCACTTTAATGAATCCAAAAAATAAATGTTTAACAACCATACAGAATACAGTGTTTTATTTTGAAATGGGTCCATTGCCATGGCTTGGATTTAAGTCTTAGGAGTCTTTTATAAGATTTTCAAGCAGGTCAAACCAAATGTGAAAAAGCTTCTAATTAAGTGTGTGTGGGTATATATCAACAAATCCTTTTTAAGAATGAAAATACTTTTAACTTAACGCTTAACTTCAGATAAATCCCAGGATTGGTTGTGTAAGAGGTAGACCGTGGAATAAACACACATTTGCTGTACTTTGTAAAGCCATCAGGCATGTCACCTGCCCTCTCCAGTATGCAGTGCCATTGGTGGGCTAAGTGAACTGCATAAGTACAGAAGCCTATTTTCAGACACTCTATGCTGTCGAGGGGAATCTTGTGACCTTGGCCTTGGAGTAGACCTCAACGCAAGTCAGTGTTGACCTCACAACTCCTGGTTTGTAAAATTGCATAAGACGGCCACAATGCTGAATCGCATGAAATCAGTTTACACACATTCAATAATCAATTCAATGTACAATCAGTTACCCATTGACCTAATAAGGCTCATTGTATGTATGTATGTATGTGTATAACCATACTTACCTAACCCCTAAGCCTCCTAATCCCTTTATACAATATCCATCCAAATGAGGTTGGAAGCATGCCCATTATGTTACAGCAACTATGCTTTGCACGTGTTTATGCTTAATACATATTTTTACTAAATAAATATAAAATAAATAAAATGAAATAAACAATCAAATTCCATAACAGCCATGCTGCTGTGATAAGTCCGGAGTTGGAAATGAAATAGAAACATTCTTGTCCTCCTATTAAGGCTTTTCTGGTACTTTTATTTAGAAATGTAAAAGCTTTTCCACCAAGTGATAAAAACCTCACCAGGGCAACCAAAGAAGGATAAACAAAGATGCAGAACTATGCACAACAAAAGCACAACAAAGCCATTACATAGTTTTGGGTTTAATAACATTTTTAGTTAATATTTAATGCAGCATGCATATGTGTGTGGGTAGATTTATGTAAATTACCCCTTTGCCAAAGTAAACCACCTTGATCAATGAAAAATATTAAAAGAATAAATAATGAATTATACATTACATTATAAACAATATATTTAAATGTTGCTGAAACGCTGAGACTTATTTATCATCCACACAACGAATTATTTTACTTTTCAAACAAATGAATCAAATTATTCCTGTATACAAGTTACCAAAACAGCGCAAGCTGGATACAACACTGCCATCTAACGGTCAAACGTTTTTTCAAACAATACAATAATTTTACAAAAAAAGCAAAAAAAAAAAGCTTATATTTCTTAAAAACTGTGTCATCACTTCTGAAAAATTTAATTTATTTTTTGTCACATGTCTAATGAGACCAGGCCTGAACTAGAAGTGTGTGCTTTGTATGGTTCGTGTACACTTAAGAAGACGTAAACTATAGCAATGCATCAGTAATAAAAACTTTTACATTCGAATCCGTAAAAATCCATCAGGCAAAGTATAGTACAAAGAAGAAGCAGTCAGATATTTGGCACTGAAAGGAGAAACATACCTCGCTCTCAAGTGCCTGTACTTTCGATCCCCAGTGTCCTGATATGCACACTAGATGGCGACAAAATCCACATTCATGGGACCGGAAGCGAACAACAGATCGTCGAGTTCACTTCCGAAAAAAGGATCTGTGGCTTTTTTTCCCTCACAGTGAGCTAAATGAGCATTTTGGTTTTGAATCATTCTTTTATAGATCATTCACCTTGACTTTGGATGTTCGTATTCCAGTAAAGGAAGACCAGTGACACGGTCACGCTTACCGGTGAGCACTGGAATAGGACGCATGCGTTGTGAGTTTGCAAAACTACACAATTGTGTCGCTCTTCGATGCGTAATAATGTTTAAATCAGCGCTGTTCTTACGTCACACATCAAGGATAAACTCTCCATGGGAGCAGAGATTCTTTAAAAACTGCTTAAAGAAACTGCGAATTAGCTATAATGTTTGCAATGGACTCGGGACATTTGGATGTATTTGTGACAGCTGTAGGCGAAATGTGTTTTATACAGTATATAATTATAATAAAAGCATTTCCGTGACAAGGACAGTGCGTTGACATAGTTGAAGAGAAAATCCAAGTGTTACAAATGAATTGATGCTTTACGTTCAGATGTTAGACGTATTAACTGCTCCTACTTATGTTTGTCAATACGTCCGCTGTGACAAAGGAGACCCAGTCTAGACTGACCTTAGTGGCGAGGTCCCTGAACGCGCCACAGGGTCTGAGCCTAAGTCCTTAAAATGAGACTGTCTACCCATTCAGACGGCTAAAACCGATTGAATGAAGTCAAATATGACGGTATGAAACTATAAATATTTGGGATGAGCTGTGATGTTTCAGGGCAACACAAGATGAACAGCTGGCAATCAGTGGAGCAGGACGATGGAACATATGCAGCCTTACTTCCATTTTCCTGTAAAGCTTTGTGACTCAGCCAAACCCCAAATGACAATATTTGCATTCTTCCGTGGTTTTTTCCATTCGCTTTTTCGAAGGCCAAACAAAACATTTACATGTACACCTGGTTAAGACAGTCATGCGAGTTTCGACTTTACGTGTTTAGAATGATCACTTGAACGCTCCACCAAATAAGCGAAAGGTCAATCTCAGACCTTTTTAGCCTATTATGTGTAGAATACAGGATCTGGTCACAGCGATAGAAGCTTATTTTTAGAGATCCTGTGAACCCATTCCCCCCAATCTCAACCTGTATGAGTCACCGTCTATTCCTGTTATTCAGTGTTTTGAGAGGGCTGCTGAAGGAAATCATGTCTGCAGAACTGGACCTGTCCCCGCCAGAAGTCCCCGAGCCCACCTTCCTGGAGAGCGTGCTGCGCTACGGCCTCTTTTTGGGTGCAATCTTCCAGCTCATCTGCATCCTGGCCATCATCATCCCCACATCCAAGGGCCATGAACAGGTAAACGGTCAGGGAAGGACAGAATTCTGACATTGTGGCCAAAAACTGTTCATATTATCTATCAGCTGTTCTGCTCTATAGTTTGAACGGTCTTAACTACAGGAGAATGCAGTCTGATTCGTAATTACCGGTTCTTCAAAAGTCGAAAGTTTTGATTTTGTGCATTCCGCCAGTGTGTGTCAAGGCTCCACTTTTCTGAACAGCGGCTCTTATTCTGGAGCGTCCATGACCACGGAGCCACCGAGGGTTACTCTAACAAGCTCCTGTCAAGAGAGATTATTTATAGAAGAGAGCAATTAAACCCAGTGTCCAATTATTCTATTTTCAGGTATTGTCATCAGATGCACTGATTGCGCTCCACAGCATGGCACCCTTTCATCATTTGGAGCAGTCTGCTGTGGTTATTATTCTGCGGGAACAATAAAGAATGATTGTATGCACAGAAAGAGTGCCGACAGGGGCGAAGTGATGAGACACGGCTCAATTTCTTTAGTTTGGTGAGAGAATGACCTCAGGGTGAAGAAAGACTACAATAGAATGTGTAGAGCATCTTTGCAGTGTCTGCGGAAATGTGTGCAATTATAAGTAGAAGCTTTGAACATGCGTCAGGATACACTCGTGCTCAGCTGGACGTTGGGAGTCTGAAAGCCCTTTTTCCATTACGGGGTTCGAATGCTTATCGCTTCGTGTTTTTTCCTGTGCAGGAGGAGACAGAGGCAGCTGACGCAAAGGCTGTTGAACAGATGAAGAAACCGAAGGCATCCATGTCTCAGACACGACAGAAACCAAAGAAAGAGAGCAAGAAGAAGCGATAGACAGCTAGATACTACAGCTCTTTGTCTGTGTGTGTGTGTTTTGGAGTGTGCAAGTGTGAGGCTTGCTTGCACAAACATCTGTTTATTCATCAGTGAGTCAACATTTGTTCATTTGTCTGCTGTTCCTCATCCTCACTCCAGTTATATGAACCACTACTGTCTATTAAGCCTTCTTATGCACATTGAATAACTTTGAACCACGTCTCCTTATCACCGTCAACACATTGTTACACAGTATTACCACTAAATCATGTCATGAATTTGATTTTTATTGACTTCTTTATATTTGAACACTAATTGTGAATAAACAAGTAAATGGGCTCTCACATCTGTTTCTTTGTTCGTCATTTTCTTGTTCAGATCATTTCTTATGCTTATTTTTACCCTTTAGATGGGAAACGCATTATGACTTCCTCACAAAGCTACAGTCAAGTTTTAGTGTGGGATGAAATGGTGTTTGTTGTTGTACAGACTTAAGTATAATGAGACAACTAAACCAATTTAGTAGGTTACATTTGCATTTTATAATCACAGTAAACAGGATGGATCAACTGGATCTCCTAATGTGCTAACATCATCAGACACATATTTCTGTTCTTAAACTGCACATGAGAATTTGATAAGGAAAGCTGGATTCAATTATCCAGGATAATTATGTGCTCAGTGTTCATTGAGGAGGGTCTAGATACAGTATATACATCCATAGCTGAAACCATCATCACCATAAATGAATTTACGACACAATAAAACATTTATGTCTATAATTTGCATTATTTTTTACCACCAGGGGCGCTCCATGTTACTATGACCACAGTTTGAGAACCACCAATATAGTTAATACACAGGGTAGTTATCGTTGTCCTCCCCAATACGGGTGCCTGCGTGTCGCCTAGCAACCGATTTTCCTATCAGGGATGAATAGAAAACGAATGAATAAAAAACGAGTTTACGGAACCAAGTCACCAGATTTACTGATCGTCTGCGTTGTTTTCGGTGGATCGATCCTGCCCTCCTTTCGCGAGCCTGAAGGGGGCGCTACAGGCAGCGTGTTGTCAACGCCTCTGTGAATCCAGTCGGGGCGTCGTGTGTCGTAACAACGTGCATTTGACACAACAGTACCACTGCGTAAAAAGCGTAGAATCCAGTCTCATCTGTTCGCTCCGTGATGCGCTCCATCCCCGTCTCTCCCCCTCCCGTCCCCCCCTCTGAGGCATGACTCCCACCGCTCCCGATCCATCGCATGAAATCACCGCGCCGACCACTCTTCTCCCCCTGCTGAACTGACCGCGTCTCCCCCCGGGTGGTTCGGTGTCCGCTCGGCCCCCAGCCGCCGCCGCAGCAGCAGCAGCCGGTAAGCCGGGCAGCCGTGCCCTCTGCTCCTGAAGGCAGTCCCCGCCATGACCTCCTCCTCTCTCCGCGATTCTCCCTGAATTCGCTAAATGGGATTTGGTATCTGGATTGAAGCTTCCTCCGCAGCTGGCCACCCGCTTCCATTATTCGTCTAATGAGGACAGACGTAAGGAGTGAAGTCGCCTCCGCCGCCGTGCGTCTCTGATATTCGGGTTGAATCTGAAGACGCGTAAAAGGTGAGTTAATGAAGAAAGAAACGGGAACATCAACAGCGCCACATCGCGCGTGGCTCGCATCAGTTATATTTCATTGTTGCACAGGCACATTCAGTCATGGTCAGTCATGGTTGCCTATTTGTCTACAATGCCACTCGTGTGTGTATATGCGTGTGTATGTGTATGCGTGTGTGTGCCAGGGCTTCAGCGTTGGTGTTGACGATTAACTAGCCCGCACACAAAATGCGCAAACGGTACACGCTCGCTTGTTTTCCACGACTGAAACAGCGAAGGCGAAGGGAAAGACAGCGCCTGCATTATGGGAAAATAAAGCCAGAATCTATCGAAATCCAAAATGGAGCTGTAACAGCACCTGTTTTGATTCATCAGGCCGCATATGCGCTGTATGAGGGCTGAAGCGTGCCACAGCCTGCTCGCCTCTTCCCCATTCAGAAATCCCGCTTGTTTACGTTCGTGTGAGTGATTTTTTTTTTTTTTGCCAAAGCACACACACTGTCGGTATTATTATTTATTAATTATTGTATATAGTCTCTGTGAAGGCGGAGACATCAGCGTGGCAGCTGGTAGTCTTGTAGCACAGTCGCTACCCCGCCCCGTGTGTGTGTGTGCGTGTGTGTGTGCAGCTTTACTCAAAACAACTGCTGTTTAATCTGGAAAATAGAATTACATTTATGAGATTAATGTATTTACAATGGTTTTGGGGGGCTTTGGATAAGTTTCAGCATATTTCCACAGCCTGGTGTGCTCGTGTCAGCTGTGGATGAGACACATGGAAAAACTGTGGATGCTGTTTGTGTTTTTTTTTTAGCAGTGGACAAAGATGCAGTGATGTGTTTTGTCTGGAAAAGCCCCTCAGACATGGAGAAATGACATCAGAATGCATCATCAGCTTCCGTTCAGTCTGTCCCCCTCTCCAATAATGCTTTAACCATCACATGGACGCTCATTGTCAGATGTCTGCCATACATTTTCCTTATTTCCAACATTTACAAGGGGTAAAATGTACAAAATGTGTGTTTACGGTCGAATGTTTTTGTAAATGACACAAAGCAACACAGTGTTTACAAGTTGTTTCTAATAAGATTCATGGTTTTGTGGAGTTCATAATTTGGGGTCTTTGTTCTCGCCCCTTGCCTTTGCCCATTTTCAATGGAGCTGACTTCATCATCATCATCGTCCTGGTTATGCTGGTTCCATTCCTCTTATCCCAGCACACTTGGCGGCCACAGCTGCCACTTAGAAATGGTTAGAAAACGGAAGTGAGTTTCATCAGCTGGGGGCTACACTCCCACACACTTGTGCTTCTCTCCGGGCCTCTGTGTGTCTGTGTGTGTGTGTGTGTGTCACTGACAAAGGAGGAGGTTGGATGAGATGGTTGCACCGGCTGAGACCGTCTTAAGAGAGGGAGGGGGGTGAGAACAGAAGAAGTGAGCCAGGCTACATTTAGTTTGATCTGTGTATTCCACATGTCTGCACTCTGTTTTGCTGAACAAGACAGCAATGCTAATGCCTGTACTTCCTCTCTCTCTGATCCATAAGGAGCCGCGCTCGCTCTCCCTCTCCGGGGCAGACTGTAATTGTCTCATTTGACTGAGGCATTGGCTCCAGCCCCCGTTCTTTCTTTCTTTCTTTCTCTCTCTCTCTCTCTCTCTCTCTCTCTCTCTCTCTCTCTCTCTCTCTCTCTCTCTCTCTCTCTCTCTCTCTCCTGCAAGAACAGCGACAACTGTTACCGTCTGTTGTGACTCATTGAGGTTTGTCACGGCCAAATGTGCACGTGGCCTTGCCAGAAACATACAGCTAGACTTCTCAGCTCCACATAGAGAACAAACACATTGTCCATGAAGCGGCGTAATACTCCAAATTGTTGAGATCCATTTAAAGTTTGATCTGGAAGGCGTGTATAAACGTACCTTTAGATTGGTTCCACACAGTCAGAGTCAGGTGTGAGGTGTTTTCTTCTGTCAACAGCAGCTAAGAGACTCTGAGACTTAATGAACCTTGCTGGCTGATGTGATGCCATGCTCAGTACCTGACAGGTGTTTGGACATGTCTTATTCATCAACGCGCATTTCTCACTGACGTCCCTTCCCCTAATCTCAATCCAGTATTTTTTTCTCTCTCCCACATTCTGCAGAGACGATAAAATGGTGTATTACCACACGGACAGACACACAGAGACACATTAGTGGGAGACGAACTGCAGGTATTGGGACTGTGTTGTGGTTGAAGTGCCACGGGGAGAGAAGTCTTTGAATGAAGCCTCTTTGTTAGACTCGATTCACTTTTTTCATACAGTCAGCGTTTGTTTTCTGCAGCAGTTGCCACGTTTCTCATCTTTAAGTAAAAGAAAGTGTTAAGTAGTGTAAGGTGCAAAGCAAAGGCAGTGGCTTCCGTTTGATGTGTGTCCAGGGAAACCAAGAAAACAGAGCTTCTTTGTTACCCCCCCACCCCTCATCCCATCTTCCTCTTCCTCCCTTCCTGGCCCCCCGCTGCTTAGGTGCCTGTTCTCCTTGCGTCTTCTGGCACTGGAAACGTTTTCGTGGCGCAGTCGACACATTCCCCCGCACTCACAAGGGGCCTGCAATCTCCCGTTTTCTAATTTCTGCAGCTTTCATCACGACGCGACCTGTTGTTGCTGCTTGTTTTCCGTCCCGTCGCCTCCCTTGACAGAAGGAGTCACATGTGAGCAGTTCCTGGTGTTGGGGAACTACGGGACCATATTAGGAAAAACGTGAACACGAGGCTCAGCTACTACACAGGGTCTGTTGTTTATGTACGGTGGCTCTGAGGCTTTCAAGGCAACTCTAGTGTGAGGAGTGTGTCAGAGTGTTTCATGCTCGCTGTGTGTATGTGCACTCACTTTCACAGGCTGTGTCGGGCTAAGTTTCCAGCGGCGGTCATGGATCACTGCCTCCACTTTGTACACTGAATTAGAGCCATTAAAAGGGGGAAACTCGTCATCAGCCGGTACTGAAGCCTAATGATCAGGCCGAGCTCCACCTCTGCCTGACTGTCCTTCAACCACAGGCCCGGGGTTAAATGCTGTGTTTGCCTGCTTAAGTCTACAAGGAAGATCTCATAATAACCTCCTGGTTGCATGAAGCCGGATACATCGCCGCTGTGAATTACAGCTGAATCATCACTTCTCACAGTGTCAACAAAGCCTTTTGATATGAGAAGATTGGATTTAATTTCTTTATTATTGCAGACAAACATTTAACGCCACCGGGAAACATTATCAACTTTAGTTGTGGTGTGTGTGTGTCGCTTGTGTAACAAAAGGCCGCCAACCAGCATGAGTCACCCCAGGTTCCAGTTTTGTGTTCTCATCTGGTTCCCAGATTGTGTCCTTAAAGTATCACATCATAAATGAGTTATTACAACTACTGCATGGAACTTTTCAAGAATCATTGTTAGCGGAATTATGCCTCATTACGCAGTTCCTCTTACGCCCGCGTTTGCTTAAACTGGAGGTGCTTCTTCGCCCACGCGTCTCCACAGCGGGATCCTTCTCTCTATCTCTGAGAATTCCCCCACCTTGGTCATGATGGTACGCCCGCACGTTCCGCTCGCAAACACCCACTAAGCCACAGCTGTCCATGCACTGCTCAACACCCGCCCACATGTTCTTTTTACAGCCACAGTTCCTTCCTCGCCTGTCTGTTAGTAACCGCCTCGCTCGTGTCTATCAGACTGGCACCGAGTGTGGCGGAAAAGGCAACCGCACGGATACGCGGCCGCACATGTGTTTGGGGGGGAAAAAGGGATGTGAGATGTTAATGTGGGTGTTGGAGCGAGATAGAGAGCTGGGAACAGCTGCGTGCCCGCATACACACTGTGCACATACGCTGTCTGGAACTGAGACAAAGGGGGAAGCTACTCCGTGTGTGTGTGTGTGTGTGTGTGTGTGTGTGTGTGTGTGTGTGTGTGTGTGTGTGTGTGTGTGTGTGTGTGTGTGTGTGTGTGTGTGTTTGTGTGTGTGTGTGTGTGTGTGTCTGTTTCAACTGGCCTGAAATAGCAGCTCTGGCAGTGAGTCACTACTGAATAACAGGGAGAAGAATCGAAATTGGTGTGTGCGCGGCGCTCTTCATTGCAGGAGCACGTTTGATCGGGACGACATTATTCTCTTGACCTGTTGCTGTTATGAGACCTGAACAGGGTGGAGTAAGAAAGAAGAGAGTGAAACACGGTCCATGTTTCAGTCTGTCTGATAACCAGAGAACATCCTGCTTCAGTACAGCTCACTCCTTTACTCAAGCTTTGTTTTCCTTGTAGATGTGTATTGATTAACAGCAGATTGAATAAGCAGATGGATTGACCTTGAATGAAGGTGTCCTGTCGTCCGTATTTGCATTCTAAACGGTTTCAACTGAAGCTGGAGCGGCTCCAAGGATCCTCTCTGAATGGGGAACTCTCAAAGCTTTTGGCCCGTCCTGCCTGGGAAAGAACACAGAACAGAAACGAGTCAAGTTCCCGTTCCCAGTTTGTTGAAGTGGCAGCTCTATGTCACTGTTGGAATGGATTCAACACCAATTATTCAGCAATACTTCTCATATTTGAAGTCACACGGAGAAGAAGATAGGAGCTCACAACTCGGGTACTTTAAATATCGATGATTCTTCCCTTCCGTTTATTTTGACCACTTGTACCAAAGTGCAACATGTGTCATAGAATACATTTGGGGAATATAGAGAAGTCTATTTTCCTCTATTCAATTTCTATTATTCCTCTCCAATATTTTATTACCTGCTTGACCTGTTTTATTTATCTGACTTTTTATTTTATCCTCCTGTTTTGTATGTCTCTGATGTTTAATGTTCTCTCTAAAGCCTCCACTCTAACGTATCCTACTAACAGTTGCTGTAATGACTTTGCTACAAGTTGTTAATTTGTTATTAATAAAGCCTCGTAGTAAAAACACAGAGGAGGCATTTTTCTTAAAATACCGCATTCTTACTCAGCCTTGGCTCTTTTCCCAGGTCTGCACATGGGGGCGGGCAAGAGCAAGCCCAAGGAGCCGGGCCAGCGCTCCATGAGCCTGGACGGCACCATTGGCGCAGGCTCGGACAGCGGGCACTTCCACCACCTGGGCCCCGCCCAGCAGACCCAAACCCCCAACAGGAGCCCCGCCGTGGGGACAGGAAGGCGCGGCCACCAGGGGCAGCACCACGCCCCGACCAACACCCCCGAGTTGGCTCTTTTTGGAGGCGTGGACCACACGGGCACGGTCACCTCGCCTCATAGAGGACCTCTGTCAGGTGGGACATGGGGGACTGATGGGGACAGACTGATGCTGTGAATGCCACTTATTAGATCAATCACTAACCTAGAGGACATGTTTTGTCTTTTCTCAGATCAAGGTCATGCTGTCGAACCTAAACAACTTCTAATTCATCCAAATTTCGTGACAGTTTGTTTTGTAGAGCCGCCATTGTGGATTGACCCAAGGAATGACAGAAATAAAATAAATTAGATTCTATGACCCACAGTTCAGAAGTTTTAGGACAAAATGTAAAAGTGGTTATTAAACTGTCAGGTTGATGCAATGCAATGTAATGGTTTCTTCCCTTGAAAATGTCCAACTTGCCCACCAGGGTTCATTCTTTTTCAGCTCCTAACATTTCGAGCTCATAGCTTTTCTGACAGAAAGACGAACTGCTAAGTTACGCTGTCCAAAACTACAAACTTGACATGTGAGCATACAGTATATACTTTGCTTCAAGTTGAAAAGACCATAAACATTAGGTAGACAGATCTAAAGAAAATAAGCAATCGACAAATGATGCCCGGTGAGTCAGAACTAATCAGAACAATAATTTGGGCTCTGCTATGAATCCCTTCACGGCTCAGCATCCAGGTTTGACTGTATTTAACCCGGATGCGTCTTGACTAAGCAGATGGTTGGGTTAATGTTGCCGGGCTGCTCCCACGCGCGTAATGAAACGCTCTGCGATTGGCTGGCGACTTCCCAAGTATCTATCGCAGGCTCATTAAAGGTGGGGATGGAAAACTACACACAGATGCAGGGATAATGGAAGGAGTCGGCAGGGAGGCTTTGTCCTTCACGGACGATCGGACGCTTGACAGTCTGATATCGATATTTCTCATTAGGCTTGGAAAATAGTTTTATATAGATAAGGAAGGGAGGGAGGCGGAGTGATCTATGAATCACAGCGTTACTCTGGACACAGTAAATTATCATCAAAACTGCTGTTAGAGCCGAGTAATGGGAATGTCTATGTGAACAGGGCTTTAGGGGAAGAAACACTGCCTTATATTTTGTGGTTCCCTAAATGCATATTCCGTGTGTGTGTGTGTGTGTGTGTGTGTGTGTGTTTTGTTTCCTGCAGGAGGTGTGACTACATTTGTGGCACTGTATGACTATGAATCACGGACGGCGTCTGATTTAACCTTTAGGAAGGGCGATAGGCTGCAGATTGTCAACAACACGTAAGAACTCTCTGCTGCAGCTACATGTTGTATATAAAATACACACAATGAATGAATGAATGAATGATGCGAGAGTGCACACAAACATGCACCTGAATGAGCACGTGCGGACGCAGTGTGAGGCGGTAGAGGCTCTGGTATAGTTCACACACACGCGTCTCCCAAGGCACAAAGATGTCTCCATAGGCTCAAACTTCTGTCTCCTCTCCTGATTGGTTTAGATCTCATGACTGGTGACATCAGCAGGCAGGTCTTGACCTTTGTTTCAGTCCACTTCCTCCTTCCTCTGTTGTTGGAGCAGCGCCTCTATGTATCGATTCACTTAGAGGACGAACACACCATCTCGCTCTCCATCTCCTTTGCCTTATTTTTAGCGCAACATAAACTATAACCACAGCCAGTATCCCTCTACCCGACCCTCCTACCTGCAAGGTGTGGCATACAACCAACTCTTCGACTCGTCACAGGACTATACCGGAGTCTTTACTGTTGTCAGATCCGCAGAGCAGAGTCTGATCCTCCCCGTCTGTGGACTAACACCAAGTAGAACACCACTTTGCTGATGCACCCTGTTCCCTTCGGGCAGCTGACGTCATCACTACCCCACTAATCTTCTCTGGAGCCTCTCATGGGGCCCAGAGTTAAAGTTAAATGACATTAATTCTCCCTTTGCCACAGTCAGAAATGAGTTTTCCTCCTTCCAACGTCACTAAATGTCATGGCGGTGTGATTCGGTCGATGGAGCAGCATGTATCTCTGTGGCAAGAAGTGAAAAATGACGCATGTGCATTTTTTAAGATGCTTTTTTTCCCAAGTCATCAGCATCTGAGGTTCACATGCAGGTGCTTAAAATTAGAACAATGTGTCTTTGCTTTCTTGTCTGCATCTCCTCCCTGCTGTAACTCTGATCTACAGCTGCACTGCATGATGAGGCCCAACAACAGAAGGCATCGTGTTTTTATTAGTGCTGTGTAATAAAACAGTTAACTGGCTTTCTCCGAGAGCTTTATGTTAATCTTTTAACGAGTTAGGCACTTGCATTATAATTCCGTGTTTAATGACGTCGACATGAAGGACACTGCAGCTGTGATGTCCGTCAGAGGGCTCGCAGGTTGACGTCGGTTCATGTGGCGCAGCAATACCGTGCGCTTGACTCCTCTGCTTCTGTCTGTGCTTCCTCGCTGTGCCTCCTCGCTGTGCTTCCTCGCTGTGCCTCCTCGATGGGTTTTGATGTGTCTGCCGTGTCTGTTATCTCTCCCTCTCTCTCTTCTCTTCTTCTCATGCTTCACGGTTTCTCCTAGGAAAAAGTACAGCTTCAGGTCAGTACTTCTTAATGCAGCACACATCTTGGGCAACCTTTTGTTCACAGTCCCAATTCTGCAACCGGGATTTTTGTCTGACTTTGCCCGCAGCACACAAGGGCTGATTGATGGGTTCACTGCCTGGCAACCCCAGAGATTGATGCACTTATTTATTCTGTATCTTTTGACCGAATCTCCCTCAGAAAAACAAATGTCTGCAGGTGACGCTGGAGGGCTTTGATTCCATTGGAAACCAGATGAATTAGTCCAAAACAGCAGTCAGGGGCGGTAGATAGTCATTACATGTTCCTCATGGCCATGAAAAATATGTATTTGTAACACATATTACAGCTTTGCTCGCTCACTTGTGTGTCAGGATCAGAACTTCTCCATCAGTCCTTGGAAAGATGAGAGTAATTTGGTGCATTTGGTTTTGGTGACAAAGCTAAATTGGGGGTTAAAGGTTACTTTCTTTCAGCTTTTCACAAAATTTATAAAGTGCTGAAACGGGCCAAATGTTTGTTTTGTAAAAATAACGTGGGTGAAGTGTTTTATTGATTTAATAAGATACCAAGTAAAACTGTGTAAATCAAGGTCTCTCTCTCTCTCTCTCTCTCTCTCTCTCTCTCAGAGAAGGGGACTGGTGGCTCGCCCGCTCCCTCACGACAGGAGAGAGCGGTTACATCCCCAGCAACTACGTGGCTCCGTCCGACTCCATCCAAGCTGAAGAGTAGGTTATCCTCCTCCTCCCCTGAAGCCGCATGTAGTTTAATCTCCTACACGTTGTAATTTCCTGCGACAAGCTCATAAACGCACACACACACACTCCTGTACAGCGGCGCCTGCTACAACCACTCAGCCGGAGTGTTTCTCTGATCTTATTCTCTGGCCCACTTTGGCAGGTGGTATTTTGGGAAGATCACCCGGCGTGACTCGGAGAGGCTCCTCCTGAATTTACAGAACAGACGAGGAACTTTCCTGGTGAGGGAGAGTGAGACTACTAAAGGTGAGAGGGAGCAGCAGCAGCAGCAGGAAGGGGGGGGAGCGCTGGGTAATGAACTGGTTTCACCTTGAACCCAAGGTTCCTTAGAGCAACATGGAATACCAGGTTAACGCCTTGCATGGCTGGATCGGAGCTCACACAGCTACTTTGAAAGACGCTCTACAAATAATACTGCAGGCCTCATCAAGACATTACAAAGCAGCTATTTTGGACGGCAAATGCAATGTTTTCAAAGTCGCGTGCTTGTAATTTAACAACAAATGAAGTGCATAGTGTTGCTCTGAAATATCTGCATTATACAAGAACATCTGTGACTACAATACATGTTCATGACACATTTGAACTCTGTTGTACACTTGGGTGTTTGAAAATGTGAAAAACAAGGAAGCGATGCGTCCCCTGAGTTGGCTCACGCATCTTACTTTGAAATAAGTAGATCTTTAGGGACTGGCTTTCGAAGAGGCAAAACGCTGTAATTATCATTTGTTAACTTGCAAGTCGCCCGTGGCACAATATCTTTATTCTCTGAGCCGGCGGAAGGCTGAATCTCTCTGAAAGACGCAGGCGTCCACTTAGCGGGACCGTGAGGGAGGAAGTTTGGAGGAAGGAAAAGAGCGGAGCAGAGCAGATTGGGTCCGGTGCATGGATCGGGGTGATCCACTCTGCCATAACTAGGTCAGCCTGGGAGGGTGCTGGATTCCCCCCCTTGGCTTTAAGGCACTGCCCTGCCAACACACACATACACACACACACACACATGGAGTAAGGGGAGGGAGAATCACGAAATGTGTGTAGCCTCAGGGTGCGTTCTGTGTTAGATGTCAGATATGAGGTGAGCTGAAGCGTGGCGCGCGTACAGAATGTGGCGTTATGTGTAAACCGTGTCATGCTGTGCAAAATGTGTCCCATCATTTATAATTTGTAAGACTGTGTGACCTACTTCAGGTCGTACATGTGGGTGGTAGAAATCCATCTCTTTTGTCAAGTTTCCTACTTCTGTTCATGTATGTGTGTGTCTGTGTGTGTGTGTGTGTGCTCACAGGGGCTTATTGTCTGTCAGTGCTGGATTACGATAACACCAAAGGCCTCAATGTGAAACATTACAAGATCAGGAAGCTGGACAGCGGCGGTTTCTACATCACCTCACGCACCCAGTTCACCAGCCTGCAGCAGCTCGTCTTCCACTACCGCAGTGAGTTTACCCTAAGAACCTTTTTCCTGAACGCTTGGCTCTCGTCCAGCCGCCCTAATTCTGTCCTTCTCCTCCCCGCTCCCCCGTCAGAGCACTCAGATGGACTGTGCCATGCCCTGACAGACGTTTGTCCCGTGGCAAAGCCTCAGACGCAGGGACTGGCCCGGGACGCCTGGGAGATCCCCCGAGAGTCTCTGCGTCTGGACCTCAAGCTGGGACAGGGATGTTTCGGAGAGGTCTGGATGGGTAAGACCTTCATATCGCCACTTCCTCTTTCTCATCTGATGGATTTATTCCTCTTTGATGGACGATGACAAGATGCAGGGTTGGAAGAGCTCGGGAGCAAGGTGGTAAAATATTAATGTCACTGTACTCTTTGACAGGCACGTGGAACGGAAACACACGGGTCGCCATCAAGACCCTGAAGCCGGGGACCATGTCTCCAGAAGCCTTTCTCCAGGAAGCCCAGGTCATGAAGAAGCTGAGGCACGAGAAGCTGGTCCAGCTGTACGCCGTGGTGTCCGAGGAGCCCATTTACATCGTGACGGAATACATGAGCCAAGGTGACTGATGGTGTTCTGGCAGACACACAGATGGAGATAATGACACGGTTGAAGAGAGAAGCGGTTGCTTGTTTGGTGTGCGTCCTAAAATTTGTTGCATTATGTTCACAGGAAGCTTGCTGGACTTCCTGAAAGGCGATGCGGGGAAAATGCTTCGTCTGCCTCAGCTGGTGGACATGTCCGCTCAGGTAACGCAGCCTCATCACGCTTAAGTGCAGCCCGGACATAAAAGGCTGCAACCACCCAAAGTGTGTGTGTGTGTGTGTGTGTGTGTGTGTGTGTGTGTGTGTGTGTGTGTGTGTGTGTGTGTGTGTGTGTGTGTGTGTGTGTGTGTGTGTGGTTTGTTTACGCATCTACTGGCTCTTTCCCTCCAGATTGCGGCTGGCATGGCCTACGTGGAGAGGATGAACTACGTGCACAGAGACCTGCGCGCGGCCAACATCCTGGTAGGAGACAGCCTGGTGTGTAAGGTGGCCGACTTTGGCCTGGCGAGACTCATCGAGGACAACGAGTACACTGCCAGACAGGGTGAGGGGCCGCAAACAGACCGTAACTCTTTCACTCCTAAGAGCCACACCGGGGAACGACAGAGTTGTTAACCTAAACTAAAGAGCTGCAAAGGGACACAGACGGGTTTGTTTGATTGTGTTCACCTCAAATCGTTTCAGGAGCTAAATTCCCCATCAAGTGGACGGCGCCCGAGGCAGCTCTGTACGGACGCTTCACCATCAAGTCGGACGTTTGGTCGTTTGGCGTGCTGCTGACAGAACTGGCCACTAAAGGCAGAGTGCCCTATCCAGGTGAGAGGAACACGTCCGGCCTCAGTCCACGTCACAACTGATAACAAGATGACATTCTGGGCTGATTTATTGCAGGGTGGACGTAATAAAGTTGTTCATTTACATTGCGGTGCTTCACATTGGAGCAGCAGTGACGATACCTGGAGCTCTGACCTTGGCAGCCGCTGTTAAATCAATACCTGCTGGTTGCGAATGCGTATGCGTCAGCGGGACAAACGGGGATAAACACTCTCACACACACACACAGAAAAGGCAATCTCCATAATTTACAGCAGTTTGTTTGGCATCATAAAGGTACATTGTGTACCTCGGAACTTAATTTGTACGTCGCTTTGGATCAAAGCGTCCGCTAAATGACTAAACGTAAATTTAAAGGTATCTCTATCAGCCATTTCTTGACTTGAATGCTAAAATGAGCTCTATTTGATAAACACCTAATCTCCAGCGCTGACTTTGAAAGGCTTTAGTTTAATTGGTTGACAAAATAAGACATTGGATTGTTTGATAGTATAGTGATGTAGGTGAAACTTGATCTGTAATGGACTGACAATATTATAATAAGTGTCCATTTTACCATTGATATGAAAAATCAATTGGACTCACTTAAAGCGTTTCCTTTGCAGTCGAGTAAGACTTGAATAAACTTGGATTATATTGGAAATAAACTGCATCTCACACGTATTAAATTCACCTCTGGTCCATTTTAAGCGACCTGTCTCTTTCTGTATTCCTCACACGTCCTGTCTCGTCCGTCTCCTCAGGTATGGTCAACCGCGAAGTGCTGGACCAGGTGGAGCGCGGCTACCGCATGCCGTGCCCGTCCGAGTGCCCCGGCTCCCTGCACGAGCTGATGCTGTCGTGCTGGCGGAAGGATCCGGAGGAGAGGCCCACCTTTGAATACCTGCAGGGCTTCCTAGAGGACTACTTCACCTCCACAGAGCCCCAGTATCAGCCCGGGGAGAACTTATAGAACCGCACACTGAGCCACGACCACGGGGGAGGAACCTCGCCACAGAACGATCTGCACTATCCACCTCAGAGGAGCGCCGGCACTGAGCCTACTAGGGAACAGAGACTTGAGACGGGGAAGTCGCCTCCGGAACTGCTTACAGAAGAACCGGGAGAAACCTCGCTGTCCCGGGCAGGGAAGAGGTTCAAGGTTCAGATGGTGAGGGACTTCCTGTAAACGGTTCTGCTGGACAGACTCTAGTTCTGGTGAAAGATTGGAAGGCGGCGCCGTACCTAAATGTTTGAATCAGGATCTGTGGAGGGAGCGAGAGGGGGTAAATGTTAAACCTCCCCGCTGAAGAGGGAAGGTCACGGTAGGACACGTGACAAAACCTCCCTCCTTCCCTCTTCTGCAGGGTCTTTGTTTACCCGCGTCTGGTACCTTCTCCGCCCTCGCCCACAGAAGAGCACTGCCACTGTGGCACGGGTGCCAAAGGAAAGCTCGTCTTTCTTCCCTCTCTCTCTCTCTCTCTCTCTCTTTCTCTCTCTCTCTCTACACCTGTCTGACCTTCAGTATCTCTCTCCAGTTTTCTAAAGTGCTGCTTCTCAAAAGTGTCTCCAAACAATTCAGCTCCGGAAAGTCGCATCTTTATTATTATTATTATTATTATTATTTTTAATAATATTTATGTTTACTTGAACAATGTGCTTCTGGTAGTTTTAGGTTTTGTTCTGCGGGAGAGAACGGATCCCGATGTATTTCCTCTATAGACGCGGTTGTCACGGTGGTGTCAGGGTAAATGGACTCGACAGGCAGGTTCTGTAACACTGATCAATAGGAAATACTATCCGAATTCCAGAAGAGGCTGAAACGACGCCTCCTTCTCGCTCAACTTTCAAATCTCCTCCCGCTGGATCCAAACCTCCAGCATTACAGAGAAGTGATGTTTTGCAGGTCGTGTTCGTTCGCTGTATTGATTGATCTTTATTTAACTGGAAGAAATCACTGTTGCAGTGGCAGTAAAGAGCTATTTTCAGCTCTGATCCCCAGTAGCATAAATTTGGAAACTTTCATCAGACATTTATGCAACCTGGTACACACACACACACACACACACACACACACACACACACACACACACAGGCTGAAATGGCTCCTAATCATGAAGCATTTAATCTCCAGTTCAGCTTGAAATTGTGTGTAAAAGCCTACAGTGTTCTGTGCTAATAAAACTATTTCTTTACTGCTGTCCATGTACATAATGTTTTAAGGTCTTACTTGGGTTTTTAGTTGTTGTTTAAATCGGCGACTGATGCTGCCTAAAACTCACCATTCCCCATTAAAGTTCACTCTGTTAGCAGACGACGGTAATTCCTTGCTGAAGTATACAAAAGACTTAAATTCACTGTATTGTATCCACATCAAATATGCAAATAAGACGCCCTAATGAAACTGTAAGACTTTGATCAGGTAATCCTCAAAATACTGTGTGCAACTTTTCTAACTTTAAAGAGTTGAAGTTTTAAAACCAGTTCGCATGCTTTCGTGCCGTTCTTCTCTTGACCATTGGCTGGATTTGTATTGATGCTGTCGTGTACATCAACATGTGTACGTTTACTCTCAAAACTTCTGATTGTTTGTGCCATTATTGACTTTATGGTTTCAACCCACAGCAGCCAGTTCTCTTCTCTTCTCTTCTCTCGTCACACTGTACATACTGTAGCCGTTGCTTTTGTGTGCTGTCGTCCACTTTCGCCCATTTCACAGCGGTTCGGTTTACAATGTAGTCGATGCAGCAGCCGTAGATTAAAGGTCGGTCGGCGTTTCTGCCCTCACATGCTATGAAACCAATTATGAAAACAAGGAGCCAAGCAGCAATAAGAGAGACGGCCCACGTCCACTTTCAGCCCACACACACCCTGAAATCTCTTCACGGTGATGAATGACGTCGAATTCTACCAATACTGTGGACGATTTTGAATCAATGTTGAAATCAGCGATGACCTGTGAAACATGAAAAATCAGATGGAAGTTGTAAATACTATCTTCAATGAATGACTGACTATCTTGTAATTTTTTTTTTTTAAATCTGTTTGGTTTCTCTTCTTTGGGATGATTTGCACCTCCGAGCTGAAGTTTTTGCAGTGATGCACGCCTGCTGCCCAACATGCTGTTACACCACGCTACTGTAAATGGGGCTCACGGAATGTTTGTTTTTTTAAATCAAGAATTAATATGAAATCTTATTCTGTTTGACAACTAAACTCTTGATCGAGAACACAGCAGCAGGGTTTTTCCTCTTTTAGGACGGGAATAACAACGCTGCACATTCGGATTTAATGAAACGCTTTTGTTAATAGGCTCATGACACGTGTGAGCAAAGCCAAGGAGTGATTGGAGATTCTGTGCCGTGCAGCAGTGTGGGTCATGTTTTTATATCTATGCAGTCTGGGTCTGGCATTCCTGCAATCTGATTTCCATTTTCGTTCTAAAGGCAAAACAGTTCAATCAGAGGGTGTGGAGCATTACGTAAGGACTTCTGTTGTTATTTTTGTTTAAATGTGACAGGATTGAAATGGGTATTGTACCACTTTATGTTGATCTTTAAATGTGCAATAAATTATATTTCAAGTGTGTTTTCACAAGTGTGTGCGTAAGTGTGTACTTATACTGCTTGCACCTCCGGAAATGAATCAGTATTCTGCACCTAAAATATTGTTTAGAGACGTTAGAGTGAGGATCATCATTTAAGCAGAATGACGGACTGGGCAGAGTTGAGGCTATAAGTAAAGAGCTCTGCCATCAAACAACAGCTACTCTTTGTAGTGTAACAAGTGCTCTTTATCACGGTCCTCCCAGCTGTCCAGCGGATTAAGTGACTGTGGCGCCACTCAGCAGCTGCACAGGTGTGTGTGTGTGCGTGTGTGTGTGTGTTCAGAAACGGAATCATACGCAAAGTTCATCAGCTATACATTTTAAGATAAGCAAAATTTAAAGAAAGTTCAACTATAATACCGTTATATTCTCTATTATGTATTTCTTTCTTCGTTTTTTCCGAGTTGGAAGTTCACACCTTGGTGTTATACGAGCCTCTGATTGGGAAAACCTGGATTCCTGCCAGAGGTTTATGTTTGTTTGGCAAGCTTTTGAGTTCCACAAGCAACAACAAATGATTTACATAACCCACAACAGTAGCCTCTTCATATGGTTGCTGGAGAAGGGATTTTAACAATTACAATTGAAAGCAGCATCAATCAGTGACTATTTGTGATGGGCGGCGCGTGTCTGAAGGTGAAGGTGCGTTCATGGTCAGCTTCATTGTAGGTGTGACGACCTCTGGTTCACTCAGTGCAGGTAAGTGTTCTGGCCACACGGGGGCAGTATTTAATAGGTGTATCAGTGGACACTCATTGGAGGAGGAACAGCAGGTCTCATCTCAACTGCGGACCATCAGCTGTTCGAATCCCACCTGCTGTGTAAATGACATTAACCTTTGATAAATAGCTGCTCGTCACGTCAGCGGATCTCATCTATTGTGATATTAGTTTAAATGTGATATATTTGACGTATATATATCGTCCAGCTTCTTTCTGGCTTCTGCTGTATCTCAGAGTCAAAGTAAGTGCAGCTGTTAATTGATAACAGATGAGTTTGGATCAGTGGCCATATTGAGCCAATCAGCAGCTGATGTTTCCCTCGCTAATGAATAGCTGCTCTTTTCTGTGGTTTTGTGTTCTGCTGTGATTAAGAGCAACAATATTACCGATGATAAAGTGTTTTGTTTCTATTAGTCATGGTTGTAATGTGTCGACTCCACTGAGGGAAATGTTGATTCAGCGTCGGTGCCAAATGTGTTTTAATTGGCCATCGCCAGGACAAGTCAATATCTTTCATTTCATTCATCCACTGTGTGCGTGCGTGCGTGCGTGCGTGCGTGCGTGCGTTTGTGTGTGTGTGTGTGTGTGTGTGTGTGTGTGGTTGTGTGTGTTTTCATCTCTACATACTGTATCATGCTTGTTAGTCCGTAAATACATTAGCATGCACGAGCATGTGTGTGTTTGTGTGTGTGTGTGTGTGTGCGTGTGTGTGTTTTTTCCCATCTGCTGAGCTGAAGTGCGAGTCATTTATCTCAGTTATCCAGACAGTGTCAGAACTCCATCTGTGAAAACAGTAAACACACTGACTCATTCCTCCAACACTCTCTAAGTGACTGCCATTGATCCCAGACAAAAGAGCACTGCAGATACACACAAGGATACACACACACGCGCGCACGCACACACACGCAGGGCTACAGTTACTATTTGTTTTCATCTCATTACCGTGACAGAAGCATGGCAACTCAGAGAGAAGTTGGATAATACTGTTGCTTTTCGGTTGCCCCCTCTCCTTTACATAACTTCTGCCGTGTGTGTGGATCAAGTCAGAGACATAAAGGATCATTCAGCGAGGAAGAGGAAGAATCTCATGTGACAGTAGATTCAATTAAGAGTCAATCCGGTTTCACGAAAGTTGCAGCTCCAATGTTTTCATCTCAGAGGAGATCAGGTTGATCTTCCTTCAATTTCAGAGCCCGAACTTCACCCAATCAAAAATAGGAGCTGGAGACTGAGAGTCATTGGATAATATGCTTGAATGCATTGAGATTAGTTCATAACTTACAAAAATTTGCAAAGATATATTGAAAAATAACTCATACCTTTGCCATTTAAACAATCATTTGAACAATTCCTACATCAGCACCAAACTGAATGGGTTCCTACCTGGATCCTTCTTCTCATACTACCTTTCTTTTCTTTTCTTTTCTTTTTGGCAATTGTTTTTTATTGAAGCACTTTATGTGTTGTATTAAGGCTTTTATACACACATCATGCTGTGATATGAGGGGTTTATAATCACTGTTACAGCAGCTTCCCACGTGGGACGGGTTCGGGTTTCTGACTGATTCGCTTTGTGATCGATTGGTGCAATAATGAAGAAAGAGCAACATATCGAACATTGTTTCCAAAGAGCTGCACAGTTGTGTGGCTATGACCCCTAATGATGGCGCTGGGATTGTGATGTATTTGTAACACCGATTCCCTTTTTCCCTTCCCTGTCTTTGCTCTTCAAACCTCTAATCATTCCTTTTGCCCCCGTCTCTCTGAAAAGTCACTTCAGCTTTTCCTGTGTGAATGAAAGTCTTCCTGCAGGAGGTGGAATCTGACCCACATGTTCTCCATCATCAACTCACTTCAAACGACTTCGCCGCTCCGTGTGTATGAACCGTTACGTTCCTTGTGTGTCTGACTGACCCTAATGACTCTTACAGATTGAGGGATACACACTCTAAAAAAAGGCTTGCAGACAGAAATGAGCGACTGGTTCTGATATGAGAGGATGAGCAGGTGTGCGGAGGCTCAAACTTTAATCACTCCCTCTTTGTTGTGAAGCTCTGAGTGTGTCGACAGAGCAGTTTGGAGCCCAGTGAGCTTTAAACCTGCATGGCTGTCTGTAGCGTAGCGTTGTACTGATATCAGTCACTTGTGGTTCAGTTCTGACACGCCAGGAAGAATTATGTGTGTGGGACAGTTGTGATATACATGAAATCCCCACGCACACGCTCTGTGCTTTTCCATGAAACCAGCTGATTTAATCTCGCTGCGATTGACCAGGTGGCTCCCTCATTCAGTTCCAGCACCGTGCATCAAGTGCAGTACGGGTCAGGACAATGACAAGAAGTAGAACCTATAGTGCAACAGCTGTGTCAAAACAACAGAAGAGGCAGTGGAGGGAATCATTCAGTCTTACAAGCTTCACCCAGGAGCTCCTAAAGCGTCAGAGGGGGCTGAAATGCTTCCATGGAAAAGTTCTTGGCTCCTGGAGAAGTTCCTACTGTGTTTAAAAAAAAGAAAGAAAGAGCTTTGGAGACAATAGAATCTTTTTTTTATATGGAGTAACCTCACAAAATATTCATGTTTGGAAAAAAACAGATGTTGCTTTGTCCTCTGCACGAACCTGTTTGCCGCCTCGTACAGCGGGTTCGTCTGCTTATATGGCGTTAGTGTCTTCACAGTTTGCTCACAACGTCACGTCACTGATGGATTCGCACAAACGTACAGTACAGCACACACACGCTGAGTTCACAAAGCCCATCTGCAACAAGGCCCGTCTTCTTTCTTTCTTTCTTTCTTTCTTTCTTTCTTTCTTTCTTTCTTTCTTTCTGTCTCCCTGGCTTGTCTTTGTCCACTTCTCTCCTCAGCTATAAATCCTCCCTCTCAGCTCTCCTCCCTTCTCTAACACTTTGTCACGTTTCCCACTCTCACTCCTTCCCCCTCACTTATCACTGCTCTCACACATTTTATCTCTCTTTCCTCCCTTCTTCTCTCTCTCCCTCTCCCTCTGTTTCCTCCTTTACTTTTACGTCTTGCTGCTACATTCATGTTTTGTCGGGCCGGGTGAGACCATCCGCTTCTCGCCCCATCCCTCCAGTGTTATCCATCATCCTCTATTGGTCCATTCATCACGTTGCAGGGACGCTATTGGTCCATTCATCAACCCGCCAGCAGCCCCACAGCTGCAGATAGCAACCAGCACACAGGCCTGAGGAATGTACAGGCTCAGAGTTTGGTACCTAATTCTGTGCGGCAGTTGAAACTGTGCAGTAACTAACCCAGGACATTTTCCCTGAGGCAGAGTGCTTTGATGAACAATATAATAAAGAGCTGAATATTGAGAAACAAACGGTGGGATAAAGAAAATAACTCTAAAACTTTGATATTATAGGCAGTAGTTGTGATATTGGAGAATATAACCAGTAATGAAGACGCAGCACTACAATTAAAAAATATTACATTGTTAGTCGAAGTCCAGCGATCATTGTGCAAAAATTCCCTTTGTGCCTCAGGTTTTAATCACTGAGGTCACTTTAGGGGTCAATCGTTCCTCTAATGGTTCAGAAAAAGTGAACTGTATTATATTTCATGAGTATCTCTAATATCTCACAAAAAAAGATACAGGTACTAGGAGGAGAAAGTCCTATATTCTCTCTGATATGTACAAGACAATGAAAGTAGAAATCCACCAAAAAATGGAAATTCAAGTAAAAGTACCAGTACCAGTAACTGAAGTTGTAGTGAAGTATAGTATTTGAGTAAATGTACACACATTCCTGACACTGAGAGGAAGGGAGACCTCTGACTGAGGCACTGCTGCATTCCTTTGGTTGCATATAAATGTTTGCACATGCTCAGACCAAACACAAAAACACACATTGGCACAGATAGAGAGGTGCAGGGCCTCTCCCAATGCAAAACACACCTTGTCCTACACACACACACACACACATACACACACACACACACACAGATGCAGACAGTGGACAGAGCTCATGGTCAAGCGCAGGTCAATTCATATTCTATACATACATTCCACATGTGTTAATAACCCAACTGTCTCCATGTGATATCAGTTACACTGTGAACACTTTAACGCTTCCATTAACATAGCTGCTCCCTGAGGACACCGCTGTCTCCGACTCTGACAAATTGACTCAAGATCATTTACCAGTCGCTGTCCTCGTCTCCTTCTCACCGGCTCAACCCCCGGAGAGTGCAAACGAAAGATAGACAGAGATATATACACACACACACACACACACACGCACACACACACACACACACACGCAAACACTTCAATGTAAAGCTATACACGCTTCCTCAAACCTCGGCACGCCATGAATTTGTAACCACATTTTAGCTTTGCGAAAACATCCAAACGCTTTTCAAAATAAATGAAATAAAGTCTAAAGACACACACATCTTTTCTGGGTCTCTGATAAGCGAACATGTCAGAGAGCCGTGACATACAAGACGACAGTTATGTTCCCGTGATTGCTACACTTGGCCTCAGCTGTCAGTCTCCATAAATGAAATGTTAATATTTCCTAATTTCAACTGTCGGTGAGTTATAGGTCTTAAAATTGGGTTGCCTTGCATTTCTCAATACTGTGACTCTTCCAACAGATTCCAAACACTGTGCATCATTTCTCAAAATCCATCCAGTGACGACATTGTTCATATTTTTACTCAACCAGAAAAGAAAATCATGTTTGTACAGCCAGTTCTCCTCAGACGAAATTGAATTAGACAGCAATTTGCTATATTTGTCACATTTTATATACACTGATACCATATTACAATATCTTGGAGACGTAAACATAAACAATGAAAAGCATTTTAGCAGAAGAATAACAAAGGTGTTTCACAGAACTTAGGCTGTATGAGATATGTATTTGAGTGATGTCATGTAGGTAAATATGGAGAAACGTGAACATCAGTGGTTGACGGGAGGCAGTGGCTCAGTGGGTAGAGCTTCTGCTTGGGAACCGGAGGGTTGCCGGTCCGAGCCCCTGCCGAGGTGCCCCTGAGCAAGGCACCGAACCCTCAATTGCTCCCCCATCTGCGAAGGGTGGTAAATATAATGTAAGTCGCTTTGGATAAAAGCGTCAGCCAAATGATCGTAATGTTAATGTTGACTCTCTATCTCAGAGTGATGTGATGATAATAAAGTAATAGATGAGATAGATTTTAGCGGGATATTTCTGAGCTGTGTGTTTGGGGAGAACATTTATCAGTGTTTGCGTTGATGGTTTGCGGTTTGACACTGTTTTGATGCTTTTCATGCATTCTGAATGAGACGTGTGTGAAGGGTGATATCTGCCTGTCATTACCTTTGGGTGATAAATTGCTTGAATATTCATTATATTGTGAAATATCAGGTTTGGTACTTGTTGACACCTTTGGACAGAACACAGAGCGTGGCTGTTCTGGGCCCTGCAATGTTATTACTTTATAATGAATGAAAGAATGTGATGCCATGTCTGTTCCCATACTTGAGGCCATATATCAGCCTGTGACCACACAGCCTCCAATGGTGCGACAGGGCACAGCTGAGAGTCTGGTGCCAACGTCAACAAAGCCTGCCTTCAGTGCCACCTACTCGCCCGCTGGGCCGCACCTGTCGCCGCACGAGAGTCTGCGTATACGAGTGTGTAACCCTGACAGACATGTGGTGCTCACACGCATTCCTTCCTCCTTTGCTCATGAATCACGCTAACCCCCCCTTTCCCAAAGGGACGAGCCACTGGCCGGGGTCTTCAGAGAGCAGAGAGGTGGGAGGGCGAGAGAGGAGAGCCAAAGTATGCAGGACTAATAACAGCCCAAGCTTTATGTGTGTGAGCTACAGTATCTGTGTGTTTATCTAGGTGCAGGGTCATCACAGTGATAAAGGGACATGTTTCATTAGATCGGCTCTGTGAGATGAAGGGATTATATGTGAGGAAGATTTTATCTAAGAAATATAGGGATCACATCTTCATTTCTGTTCCCAAATACTCACATCTTTTGATAAAGGAAGGAAAATGAACTCAGGTATCCAAAGTACTTCAGCTGTCAAACTGGGGTCAAAAGCCATCAAATAAAAGATGAAGATGAAGAACATTGTATCGCTAATGTTGTAGATTTAAAACGAAAAGTAGATATTAGAGATATATAGAGATATTTCAGATTGTTTACAGATTTGTTGAAGATTAATTTGCTCTGTTCTAACCTCTTCAGATAAAGGGTCACATGGAGTTTACTTGACCACATGTTATGAAGTTCCTCTGAACTGAGCCTTGTTGCTGGGCTCCTCTCCACCTCTGGGGATGTTCCCCTTGATGAAACCTATCCATGAATCGCCTCACTTGTCCTGACACTGGCTGCGTCCCGTCCGCTCACACTCTCCCAATGGGGGCCCGAGATCACATAGCACATTGCCCCGGGACACAATGTCAAATTCCACATGGCTGAGCTACCTGGCCAGGGCTATTATTGGAGCGCATGCCTGACGGGGCAGGAGGAGCACGGGGCCGCCAGGAGAGACAAAGAGCAACTGTGGGCCTGATTAGCAAAGTGCTGGAGACAGACAGGAGGACTGACAGGCCAGGCCGTCTGTGTCACACAGAGACGGAGACAAGATGAGACGAGAACAACCGACAAAGATCTACCGTCAGATCAATGCTTCTGTTGCTTGTTTAAAAATAGAAGAAGAACGAGAAAGGCAACACTTGTTCTAAAAATAAACTGACTTAAAGAGAAAGAAAATTCATATTTACCTGGATCTCTGTCTTCTGCAGAAAGAAGTTTGCAAGCTCCATATCTGGAGATGTTATCCAGACACTGAGGTCAAAGGTCAGGGGACGATGTATTCGATCCGATCAGCCGGACCACCTACAGAACGTGTCTGTGGCCCGGCTGGCATTGGGATCAGATCTCTGCCACAAGTTCTCAAGTGTACGAGGAGACACATTTATAAGATAACATCCACCCACCAGCTCTAAACGCCACCTCCACCTGGTTTGTACAGCTCTGATCGCTCTCCTTCATAAAGTCACTGATCGTCCACAGAGCAAAGAGGAAGTGTGTGTCCTAATAGACCACCTAGTGAGAACACAATGCAGGCAGCGTTCACATAACCAGAAGACTCGTTCATGTAATGTGCAACTCGGGCCATCAGATCATCATCATCATCATCATTATCCAGATAATGTATCCAGGGATCCCAAATGTAATATATTGCGTAACAGGGGTCATAGAAGACTCTAGGGGGTTTTAAATAAAAGTTATAGTACAGATTTAGTTCAGTAATTAATAAGCAGGAGATTTTACTCACCACTGTGTTCATCACATGATGTTTCATAATATTATCTGGGTTTAAGACTGAGTTCTTGTCAAACATGTCTGCAGCACAGCTAGAACGCATCGAAAAATTAAGCCAACCACCGTCGTGTTATGTTTCAGCAGGAATGTGTTTCCATAAATGTTCCATTTAGGAGCTTTCAGAACTGTTGTTACATGACAGACAGACGGTTAATTTTTCCTGGGTCGTGTGTCCAGAGAAGGAGGAATGTGAGATGCTATTAAGGACGGCTGGAAGATAATCTATTGCCAGAAGAGCATGAGATCATCACTGAATCAGCAAAGCAACAATCCATAATAACTACATATTACAGCCAGGGACTGTTGTGTTTGGAGATATATGTGACGATCCAAATCTCTCATTTCCACAGGGCAGCTTCTTCTCACAGAGAAGCTCATATATTTGTAACCTCCTCTTTGCTTTCAGCCCTCCCACGCCTCCTCCTCCTCCTCGTCCTCCACCTCGTCAGTCAGGGATCTATAATGCGCGAGATGGATACAGCTTGCTGTGGGAGGGAGAGTCAAACAGTTTGTCAGGGAGGTCGGCTGGCTGGGGAGAGGGAGGAGAGGGAGGAGAGGAGAGGAGACAGGAGAGGAGAAGTGGGAAGGCTGCCTAGGCCAAACACAACAGATGTTCGGTTATGGACGTTTGGGTTTCAGCTGCAGTGGGGTGTGAAACGGCAGGATCCCAATGTGATTTACCCCAAACTCTCCTCTCCTCTCCTCTCCTCTCCTCTCCTCTCCTCTCCTCTCCTCTCCTGCTGATGGCCATTATGCTAATTGCCTTTCATGTCTGCTTGCAGCATTTAAGAGGCTGTTTTTGTCTTTCCCATGTAATTCCCAAACTTGTCCGTCTATTGCCTAAGTCTACATGTTTGTGTTCTTCATTGGGAATTGTGATCATTTGCAGCAGGAACATTTTCAGATCAGTTATCATTGAATTGAGGTTTTAAGTTATTTTGGATGAGTGGAGGGGGAATGATTTGTGCTCAGATAGACGAAGTTCTCACTCTGCCTGCAGCTAACAAATGGAAATCATTATGTGTGATTGGAGGGTTTGGCTGGAAGTCGTCTTCTGTCTCTGCCATGGAAAAGCCCGACTGTCTCCCTGAGTGACACGCTGGACTGCCCGCCGGCTCTGATGGAATCTGTGATAACGCAACCGGCTCTGAGGATTTAGAAAGGAACGTATTCCCTCCATATCAACCCTGATCACTGTTAAGTTCAGAATAGTGTTTGGCAGGGAGTTATCCGAATTTATCCGAAAGCTTCCCAAGAAAAGCCCATGGAGAGTGTGTTTGGGCGGAAAGACTCCCATCAGGCAGACAGTAATGTGTACATGCCAGAGTGTGATAAGGTCTAAACACAAGCTCATTAGCTCAGACCTGTTGTTTTCTTGTCATGCTCCCGACCCAAACTTTCTCTCTTCCATCAACCTAATCTGTTCACCCTCTCTCTCCCCCCCTACTCCCGCCCCCCCTCCCTCCTTTCTTTGCTTTGATGTCGCCCCCCCCCCCACCCTCTGACACGCTGGTTAGCCCAGATTACAGGGTGACGGCGACAGAGGAGGAGGAGGAGGAGGAGGGAAGCAGCAATGTAACACAAAAGTCTGTTATTTACCCTCGACGACGCCTATGCCTGGACAATGAGTCTGGACTTTATTTGTTCAGTGGTTACAAATATTGATGAGTAATAATGTGGGGGTTATGGTAGTAACAGCTGAGTGTACAGCGGCCAATAGAGGCACTACTTTAGGGTGAAAAGGTCACACGGGGTAAAGCCCAGTAGCAAGTGGGACAGGAAGGGGCAGTAGAGAAAAGTTGACTTAATCAGTGTGTGTGTGTGTGTGTGTGTGTGTGTGTGTGTCTGTGTGTGTCTGTGTCTGTGTGTGTGTGTCACCTTTGAAACACCACACACACACAGTCCTGATGTACCATTGGCTTCTCTGGTTGTTTGGCTTGTTAATGTAAACAACTGTCACTTACACATCAAGCACACTTAACAGTAACATAAGCAATTAACAACAGGCCACTTCCCCCTACACCGAGCCGTGTGATTCTGTAACCGATTCCCTCTTATTTGTTGTCTTAAATGAGGACCTGCTGCATCATCTCTGTTGGAACGTGTTTCGAAATACCTCCAGTAACAACACAAAGACTTGTAAAAGAACAATCCGGATTTCTCCTGAGCCTGTGCTGCTGCCATGGTTCTTTATCCGCCTAACACCCCACAAAAATCTCCTTATCTTTCCCCCCCACCCGCCCCTTCATCTCATCTGCAGCATTCATTCTAGCCTAACACCCTAATCTTGACCCCGGCCCGCTCTGCCTCACTCCCCTAATCCTGACCTCCCTCCCTCCCTCCCTCCCTCCCTCTCTCCCTCTTTCCCGTCCCCCTGGCCATGTCATTATAATGAATGCACCCCCATCCTGAAGCTCAGCATGCCGCCGCGCCGTGATGGATGTGCACATCACGGGCCGCAGTTTACAAAGCCTCCGTGAATACAGCGCAGCCACCCCAGACCCTGTCAGCTACAGTAAGTCCCCACGCTCGGCCCTTAACGCTGCACGCCGAGGGGCTCCCTGCTAGCAACTACTCTTAAAAACCCGATAGCGGAGACGGTGGAAAACCTCATCCATAAATGTCAGCCCCTTCCCTCTCTTCCCCGCCGCTAACACCAACAGCAACCACAGAGAGTTTTAGTTCAGCCGAGCCCCACTTTATGGGGGTCTTAGTCGGGGAAACTCTGGTGTGAAATCGAAGATGGATTGTCGTCACTTGAGAATGCGCTGCAGAGAGAGCCAGGAGTGATTGCTTATTTTGTTTGTGCTATAAAGTTCTTTTTCCACCTTTTTCTGCTGTGGTGTTATTCATTTTGCAGCCCCGCGCCATTAAACTGTAAATCAAACAGATCCTGAAGCTCTCAGACGGATCCCCCAAACAACAAAGCCTGAACCTGAGCTCACCTACGCACCAACTGGCACAATGTTACATTCACTGTCTGTGTCATCCCTCAACCCGGGCCGATGTGTACCCAGGACGGCCGCCTGAGCTACACAATGATGTTCCAACTCCCTGGATAGGCATTGTGTTTGTGTAGCTATATGTGTGTGTGTGTGTGTGTGTGTGTATTTGTGTGTAACGTGTGTAGGAAGAAGGAAGCTGAGGGCCAAATGTCAGACCATAAGCCTGGAGATCAACCACCTGTGTATTATCAAGGGCAGGATGATAATCCTTGCTGCCCTGCATGTGCCCCTTTGGCTCCCAGTCACTCTCTCTCACACACACACACACACACACACACACACACACACACACACACACACACACACACAGACAGACAGACAGTTTGAGGGTTTGTGAAAGATGAGTTCATGATATCAAATGTAGTGGAGTGAAGATCGACCTGAGTTCTTTCCCTAAATGTTCAAAAACAAAGAAACATTTTCTCAAAGTAAAGTCAAATAACTGTTAGTTGAATATTTGAGTGAATGTAAATCAAGCGCACATCCTGTTTCCTCATGCAAACTGTGTTTTCCCCAACACGACTGTACAAAACGTCATTGTAACTCATCTGCGCAGAGGAAGCGTGAGTTCACCTCAGCAATCTGTTTTTGTGATTCATGTTCGCAGGGTGTTATCAAATGCAATCCAAGCATTTCTCCCGTTTGAATTTTAAGGTTCAATCGCCTCCAGGGAGCCGAGGAAATAAACCCATTTCGCTCCTGATGAGGGGGAATTTCTTCCACTGCATAATTCAAAAGGAACATATAGAGATGAAGCAGGTGAAGACCTCAAAATGCAAATCAAGAGAATATGAGCCCGGCTGTAGACTATAATTTCCCCATCATTGAGAGAGACATCCTGTCACAGGAGCCCCTCCGATCCAAACCACATCTCAACAGGTAATTAGACATCAACTATTCCCTCTTTAACCGAACCTACAGCAGGGTCTTCTGGAGACCAAAGCGAGAGCCAACACGCCGACCGCACGCTGCACCCACAAACCGCCTCGACACTTAATTTGGAATTTTTCACTTGCTCCCTCTGACCTGTTTTTGCCATTTACTTCTGCAACCATTTCCAAAAGAGGGGTGGGACTCCGTTGTCGAAACATGGGTAAACCTATCCAACAAGGGAGCCCATTCTTTTGAAGGATCACTAAATTTTGGGTGTAATTTAATTCCCGCATGCCTCCTGTCCAGTATCATGGCTGCGTGTCTCCGAGGTACAACACCACAGTAAATAATGCCTCGGCGGCTCCCTCCTCTCCTTGCCAGGCTGTTATTCCTTTACAGTAGAGAAATCATAAAGGGGCTGCAGTCATAAATATGCATTGTCCAACAGCTCTATAAAGACTACACACTTGGGAATTATGGTCATACGGAGGCGTCTGCATAAATTAAGCACCATAAAGCCTTGAAATAGGAACCCCCATTGTTGTAGTGAAGAAGTATAACTTTATACAGTCGGCTGGCTGGGAAAAAGCGTGTGAGAAACATCAATACAGACTGACTTACTTCACCTTCATGCATTTGTAGATTGATTTATAATGGGACTTTCCTTGCTGCAGGAATCAAGGTCAACTTTGATTTTTACAATTGATTTTTCTAAGTGCATTGAGTTTTAAGGTTTCATTCAACTCCAAATGCTTCGCCTTCTCCAAAAGTTATCATAGCAAAGATCCAGTGGAGCACAGATTCTTAACAAAGCTACAGTATCCAAATAGGGAAAAGTGGATCTTGGCATAAAGTATAAAAGCAGATATCAGCATGCAATGTGATCCCACACAGGCCTCCGTCAGATGTGGTTGGGTT
This sequence comes from Genypterus blacodes, assembly GCF_046128005.1. NCBI lineage: Eukaryota > Metazoa > Chordata > Actinopteri > Ophidiiformes > Ophidiidae > Genypterus > Genypterus blacodes. The sequence continues at coordinate 821,449 of NW_027466831.1, forward strand.
TGCTTTGTGATTGGGTCGAACACAACTGGCCAGATCCACACACAAGGTGGAAATGTTCATCCAACTCACGCTCCTCAATAAAGTATCGGACCCCCGGACCAGGCCGACTCATCACACTGACAAAATCCAAATGAGTAAATCTCCAAATTAACCGTTCATAAAATCTACAAGCAAATCATTATCCAGTTAGGCTATTATTTATTAGGTCGTTACTTAGATATCACATTTAAATGTAAATGTTAAAGGCCACATTATAAACTTTGCCAATCCGTGGGACCACGAGGGTCCGCTGGAGGCTGTGTGACATACATTTTGTCTTCTTCTTTTGTGTTTGGGATGTGTGTACTTGTGCTTCTCCTGTTGTGTTTGAGGTGAACGTCCATGTATGTGTATGTGTTTAATGTTCATGTTGTAATTTCATGTGTGTGTATTGTGTCTTTTTCTACACGGCTCTGCTCACATTACGGGTCGTCGTATCTGATGTCTTGTCAGAGATGATGCATGAGACAGATCACGCATCTTACAACAATGCATTTTCTATGAACAAGAATAAAGATTGCGATCGAACTATTCCTTTTCTGGGGCACAGATGTGGCGTTGCTCACTTCTAATGACAGTTTGACGACTATCAAAACAAGTCACGCACTTGGTCTTGGTTCCACATCAGATCCCCAGCCGCACCCTGGGAATCTGACACCATTTCCCCTCGTCAGGAGCGAGAGCGGGAATGAAATCTATAGTTTCCAGATCAGTGGAGGAGGGAGAGAGCGGGAGCAGGAGGAATAGCGTGACCTTCTTTGATCCTGTCTGAGGGTTTTTGCTCGTTCCCACCCTCCCTGCACCCGTCTCTCCCGCTGTCACGCCCAGGTTCTGCCCTGCCAAGCACCTGTCCACAGGTATGAAATGAGAGAGATTCGGGGGCTTTTAACTCCCGCTGCGCTCTACCTGCACACAATGTCTGCTCTGCTCTCACCTGCCTGTCCTCAACTTTGCCTCTCCTTATCTCCACCTTACCCCCCCCCCCACACCCCCACCCCTTCCTACTTCCTCCACTCCCTCTGCTGATGCTTTCACCGCATCTGTCAGCAGCAATATCTCTAAAATAAATTACAGACTTAGAGGGGAGCAAAATGGATGCAATACTGATTACAATCATACAAGGCGATCTGCAATTTAAAGGGGCTTAAAAACGCCACCACACACTCCCTCTCTGCCCTCCTTTGTAAGGCTGTAAAACAGAAATACTGCTCCCCGCTTTCCTGTTTCTCTCAAGTTCTCTCTGCTATTAAACAGCTGTCAGTATATTCAACAAAGGTCTTTCTTTGGCTTCTTATCTTTTGCTGACTAAAAAGGAAATGGAGAGCATGGAGAGACGTTGCATGCACAATCAGGAACCTAATCGGGTGATGAAAGTTCGACAAATGCTGCAAACAGAACTCATTGGACAAACCTTGATTAACGTCCTGCCACTGTTTGTATGAATCTACACACATTGGAGTCAGTCTAAGGCTGCGTGGGTCGATTTATGACCATTAGCTGACTGAAGAACTACAAGACTACAAGATGACCAGCATATGAGGATGACATGGCTAATGTGTCTGAAAGTGATTGCCTGGTTGGACATTGAGCAGAGATGGAGCAACATTTATACTCCCCAAAAAACATCATGTTTCTGTCCACCTGATGTACATTTACTCTGATTTTAGCTCTCCGCCAACTCCTGACAAGAAAGTATAATTCATTTTGTGAATTCAAGCTGGTTGATTGATGCTTTTGTGAGACATCTCCCTTCTACTGCTAGAGAGCGAGCTGCAGCTTAACAGTAAATGTCAAAACTTTCAAAACCAAATGAATGACCTATGAATGAACGCAGTTGCAGAGTTGGGTAATAATTCTCTGCGGCTTTACAACAGGAAGTTCTTAGACTTTAGAGAGATCTTTTGTTCAATGTTGATGTCAAAAATATTGATTTATTAAGGGTTGATGAGGCAACATCAAAGCTTTGTACAGCCTACAGCCACAGCTTGACACCACCATCATTTTTCACAATCAGGCTAAATCCTCCACAGGATTTTCCATTGTTGAAGAGTTTTCTTTCTTCAATGAGATGTGTTTAAGATGAAAAAGTATGAAGAAAGGATGTTTGTTTGTTCAGAGAAGAACAAAAGCCCTCTGCGGTCACTTACATCTGATTGGTGACTTAAAAATAGTTTTCCTTCAATTTCATTTTCCACTCTTTGCTAAGTGAATGCTGCAGGCTTTGAAAGGACATGCAGCCATATGACTAGAAATACAGCATTTAGCTTTCGAAAAAGGGCCACCAACAAAGGTATACAAGCACTGCCGTCTCCCACAGAGGTGCTATCTGTGTTTGGGATCAACTCTCACCTCACCCTGCCTCCCTGCATCTCCCTCTAATCTCCCATACTGGGACCAGAGCCCCTTATGGAGACCTCCACTGGAATGTGACAAGTCATGAGACTGCCACCGCTGCATCTCTCTCTACGTCTCTCTCTCTCCCTCTCTCTCTCTCTCTCGCCCTGAGCTATAAACTGGAGGATATGAGACACAATAGAAGCTGACCCAGGTCACTTGAAATACTTGAGGTGTGCTTGATTTAACACACAGGGCACAATGTCGTTGCAGTAAAATGGAAGGTTTGTTTGCCAGGCAGGATAAATCAAGGAACCTTACATGCAATAAATTCAAGCACATGTTCAGTCCAAGCACGGATCTTTTCTGACATTGGACCAATATTTAAAAAAAACGTTTTTTATTGAATTCACGCTGTATTTATCACATAATGATCTATTTGTGCGCTTTCATGAAGGGTGAAATTCTTAAAGGAATGTGATGATTATGTATGATATTGCTCATAAATCATCATCAGCATCGGATGCGGGGTGTCAACATCTCTTCTGAGCCGGTGAAAGGTTTCTGTTTGGCCGGTGGATATAATCCAACATGACTTTTGAATGTCAGGATCCCATTTGAAGCCCAGGCCCAAATCTCCTCCGCTGGCTGAGGTCGAGTAAAATAATATGCGGGCAGATTTGGGAAGGCAACTGATATGGATCCAAATGGCAGATGACAGCAGCGTAGGACTGAGGGCTGAGTGGGTTTGTGTTCTGTGTGTGAGTGCACAGATCTGTGTGTTTTTTCAAGTGTTAGCTCATATGCGTCGGCATACACGTGCACATTCCCTTTCACAGGAGATCCATCATCTGGCTCATATTACAAAGCAGTGGGAATCCTCGGTCAATTCCGGCTGACGGATGAAAAGAAGACCTAAGATGGCAGCTATGTCAATAACAGGCATGGCCTCTCCTGACATCTGCCAGCTTCGAACCCTCACCCTCTCACCCCATTAGTTCAATTTTGTACGCTATACCAACCAGATGTGACTCCGATCCACATCTGTCACAACCATGACCCCTCACCCTTCAGCAGGGTTTGGGTCAGTCCTGTTTCAATTCACGTAGTCCCAAACTTAGTTGAATCAGTTGCGAAATAAAGGAACCATTGTTTGTGGAAATGAATCACTGACATTAT